>NC_142011.1:188438642-188758642 GCF_049901735.1 Notechis scutatus
CAAACTGAGGAAAAAGAAACCCTAACTTTAACCTTTGATCTCTCTCAACCCAAAGAAGATAATGAAAAACCACTTCCGAAATTCATGCCAAGAAAACTGCAAGGATTTTTCCATGCTGTTGCTAGGAGTCAACCTGACTTGAAGGCAGAAATATCTCCATCTCCAGTTCTATTATCTCTATGGCTATTCATCTTTATGGCTATTCATTTCAGAAAAAAGCTACAATAACGTTATATTTGGTTTCACTACCAGAGGCTGTTTTGACTTTCAGATTTGAAAGGTGGAAGGAATGACACCTTGCTAATTTACATATCAGAAAGGACAGGGTGAAAACATGAAGTAATCAAATTAGGTCTCTTTTGACGTCATTGAGATTAACACTCATGAAAATTGATTGGGGCTCTTCCCCAACACCAGCAATCAATGACTATGGCCAGTGTGTTGCAGAAGTTCAAATCTCTATTCCTGTGATTAGATTGGTTTTCATTACTTAAGATACAACAAAAAGACCACTTGAGTGGGGAAGCAGGATCAGTGAGAATAACACAAAAGTGTCTTAGAAAATGATTTTGCTTGGCAAAGACTATAGACAACAGAGTAGTTTGTGTATATGTCTGTCTGTCTCTCTCTCTCTTTCTCCCTCCCACCTCTCTCTCTGTGTCTCTCTCTCTCTACACATACACACACACCAGTGGTGGGATTCAAATATTGATGCCACCGATTCGGTGGGCATGGCTTAGTGGACGTGCTTTGCACACGTGACACACTTTGCGTGCATGCGTGTGTCAAACATGTACTTTGCGCAGGCGCAGAGGTGTTTGTGCAGGTGCAGAGGCATTCTAACTTGCCTCCTGCAAGCCTGTAAGATCCTGGTCACTTCAGCAGCTGCCACGTGGCACTATTCTGTGCCGCACAAAGCAGCTGTGCTTCAAATTCAGCAGATAAAAGTGAGTATGGGAGCCTGGATGGGTGAGTGGGCCCAAGAGCAGAGCAGCAGAGATAATCGATTCAGTCTCCGCTCATTCCTACCGGGTCGCCAGAACCGGGCTGAACCGGTCGAATACCACCATTGACACACACACAAAAATTAGGAGGGTATATATGTATATATGTAGAGTGCATTTAATATCATAAAAGCTCAGGAACAGCAGGAACTTATCATGCAGCCCCCAAGTTAAAGTGGATAATGTGGACCACCCATATCTGATTAGACATTATTTGCTTTTGGCCTGAAAAGGGAGAGATACTTTTCAGTCCCTTATGATAAGGTGATTTATTTTATCAACTTTGGTGAAGGAAAGTGTATGAAACAACATTCTTCTTTGCCCTGAGCAGGAATAATTCTTTCAGAAAATGTCTTCTTTTCTTTTTCAAGCCCCTTCCCTCACCTGCCTATCAGTTTTTAGATTCTGGAAAGCCTGTTTGTTGGGAAATCAACTTCTTGGTAAAAATATAACAGAATATCTTATGCATATAAAATGAATAATTTGATATTTTCCTTACTCTGCTTTTAGGTTAAACTTTTCCTGCCAAACATTATTTAAGGTAAAGAGTGGCATCACATAACCTTTTATAGATTATAGTGGGATTGGTGGAATACAATCCTGAAAAATGGATAAATGTGTAGAACAGGGATGTCAAACTGAATTTCTTCAAGGGCCGGATAGCATTGTAGTTCTCCTCTGTGGGACAGCGCGGGGAGGAGGGTGGCAGGACGGATTCCTCCTGCAGCACCCTGCCAGCCAAAACAGGGCACAGGGGATCTGTTCATGGTTGCCCTGCACCTCATGGCCTCCTGTAGCACTCTGCCAGCCAAAAATGGGCCACATTTTTGGCCTGTTTTTTAGCCATTTTTGGCCATTTTGGTCCATTTTCCAACCTGTTTTAAGCCCATTTCCAGCCCATTGTCAGCCTGTTTTCGGCCCATTTGCCAGCCCATTTTCTAGCTTGTTTTTGATCCATTTTTCAGCCCATTTCCAGCCCATTTTTCAGCCTGGTTTCAGCCAGCAGAGTGCTGCAGGAGGCCATGGAGGGTGAAAACAAGACACAGGGTCCCCCGCATGCAGCCCACTTTAGCCTTGTTGGTAGGCTGTTTTTTTTTTTTAATAGTTTCAGGCTGGGCCAGCCCACAGGCTAGATTTAAGCACCCCACAAACCAGATTTGGCCTGCAGGCCTTGAGTTTGACACCCCTGGTATAGTGTTACTTATTAACAGCCTCAGAAAAATTACAATATAAATTTCACCGTGGAAATAGAAACAAGAGAAGAAACTGAGCAACAGAGTAAATGGAAATTATGGACTGTTGTTAAATAAGCACACACTGACAAGGTGTGTTAAATAAGCACACACTGACAAGATAATTTGATAATTTGCAATATTTTCACCTGAGATCCTCTTAATATATTCATCTTTTTAACACCCTTTTCTCAGTCATTTGTTCTAATTTTATGCATTTGGGCTGCACTTTTCATGTTTATTTTAGAACTTGGAGGATTGCCAGCATCTCCAAGCCAATATTGAAAAAAGGCACCAGCAGAGGAATTGAGTCCCCACAGAGTACTATATTTAGACCTCTCCTTAGTCCAGAAATGGTCTTATTTTCTGCAACTTTTACATTTCACAAAAAAAGAGATGAAGGAAGTACAGACAATTTATTTAGAAAGTACAGCAATTTCAACCAGCAAATAAGTCCAAGCTGTGAAGAAAATGGCTGATTCCCATATCAAAATTGCGATGGAGAAGAGTTGGTTTCGTCTGTTCAGGTTGGTGAGTAGATTCTGGTTTGAACATCTTGGAGACTTCCAGATGTGTTGAAAATGCAAAGCCAAAACTTCCAGTAGCATGAGATGCTTTGGGGTGCCTTTTTGAGTAAAGCTGGTCTAAATGAAAGTTAGTTCTCCTTAATGGGCATCTCCTTGTAGTAGCTGCACAGATTTCTGTTAAGGTGCCATAGCTCTGCCTTTGCTACCTTCAGCAAGGATAAGCTTGAAACCATAGAATCGGAGGCATGGTCATTTGTGCTTACCATCTATGCTCACCATCACCCATGTTCTTGTAACCTCTTGCTTAGACTACTGCAATGTGATCCATATGGGGCTGCTCTTGAAGGAGATTTGGAAACTTCAACTGGTGCAAAATGTGATACATAGGTAGTAAACGTTCCAGATTCACAATGCATATAACACCAGCACTCCGTGAGTTGCATGGGCTACTTATGTGTTTTCAGTACAATTTAAGGTGCTGCTTGTCACCTTTAAAGCCCCACATGTCTTGGGACAGGGTTACTTGAAGGACTTTCTTTTCTATCTGTCCAATTCAATCTAGCAGACTGGGTATGTGGCAGATCCTGCCAGATAAAGAGTGTCAACTGGAAGAATTAGAAGACTGACCTTCTCTTCTGTAGCCCCTGCTTTGTGAAATATTCTCCCTCAGAGATTAGAATAATCTCGAACCTGTTGGCCTCTGATAAGACTTTAAAAACCTGACTGTGTACTAAGGCCTGGGCTCATAATCTTGGCTTTCTTATTGGTTGATTGACTACCTCAGCTATGGTATGTATTCTTTGCATGTCTTTATTGTTTTAAATTGTTTCAAACTATTTTATAGTTATAAAATTATAAGCCTCCCAGAGTCACTTGGCTGACAAAAGGCTGCTATAGAAATTGAATGAATGAACAAATGAATGAATAACTGATAATAAATTTAGGCCATGAAATCCAGGTTTCTACTCCCCGTGGGAATGGAAAGACATTCCCAAGGCTATCCAATCTTGGCTTCAATAAATCTACACATTCTGCCTCAATTATATTTCTAAGGCTAAATGCACTCAGTTCCCTCAGCATCTCCTTGTAAAGCTAAATGTCCAGCTTCCTCTTATCCTTGTTCCTTTTTTTCTGAATTTGTTGTAGTTTATCCAAATGTTTATTATAATTCAGTGCCTACGGATAAGCATAACAGTGGAGATGAATAGAGTAGAGTAAGTAGAGTAGAGTAGAGTAGAGTAGAGTAGAGTAGAATAGAATAGAATAGAATAGAATAGAATAGAATAGAATAGAATAGAATAGAATAGAATAGAATAGAATAGAATAGAATAGAATAGAATAGAATTATTTATTGGTCAAGTGTGATTGGACACACAAGGAATTTGTCTCCAGTGAATAAGCTCTCAGGGTACATACAAACAATAAGTGGTAAATCATGATCATAATCATCATAAAAATACATTCATCATAAATCAAAAGATACAACACTTAGTAATAGTCATAGGATACTAAATAAGCAATCAACATACATCATACTAGGATACTAAGTAAACAATATAAATTATAAGATACAAGCAACAAAGTTATAGTCATAAAAATATAAGGTGATAAGTATTCGGAAAGGTGAGAAGAATAATAGAATACAGCCTTACTAGATAGTTTGACAGTGTTGTGGGAATTAGTTGTTTAGCAGAGTGATGTCATGGATTAACACAGATCTCATCAGCACAGAAGGGAGTGGAATTGTTCCATCCTGAGAGTCTAGAAAGTAGGCAGTCTGTAAAGTTTTTATGTGTCCCAGTTTCAAGGTGAGAGAATGCTTCAAAGAAATGGCCAGATGGAAGCTTTTGGGAAGAATGCTCTTCCATGACCCCCTCACTAATACAAAATAAGGTATATGTCACCTATTTATGAGAGAAGTATTCACACTAATATAACAATACTAATACAAAACATTCTGCACTTGATTGTCACTGCTATATAAATATCAATGGAATTGGGAAATAAAAACAGGAAGTGATCACACTGTACTGTGCTTTATACTGTCTCGGGTTTTGGCTGCCAAATTACAGCAATGATGGTCAGGAAATGAGAAGACTACAGAGAACATCAACATAAAATGATGAGAGTCTTTGTGATTAAATCAGACTGGTTAAAGGAACTGTGTATATTTAACCTAAAGAAGGGAAGACTGAGGGAAGAAATCATATCAGTCTTCTAATACATGAAGGGCCTCGAGCCAAACTTCAAAAGAATCCAAAAGATTTATTAGGAACAGCATGTCGGCATTGATCCATATGAAGCCAACACTGCCAGACATAATTTATGGTCGCCTATGACCCTGTTCTCCACTCCCCCCTGGGTGTGTCATAAATCAGATTCTCCAACAAGCACATTCACGGGCTGGGTGTGATCAATCACATTCTCCAATGAAGGATTTTCACAGGCAGAAGATCCAGTAGCCTAGGCTACAATCTTTGTAAGATAAGCATGGAATGTACTTCTGGTTTTAATTGCTGTACTGCTCCTTCAGGGTTTCCCTCCTGCTTATGGCAACTCGAAAACAGGTATAGGAATACTTTACAAGTTGACAGGTGTTCAATGATCTGAAAAGCGGATCCTGCTAGGAGGAGGAAGAGTAGGAGGAGGAAGAAGAAGAAGAAGAAGAAGAAGAAGAAGAAGAAGAAGAAGAAGAAGAAGAAGAAGAAGAAGGAGAAGGAGAAGGAGAAGGAGAAGGAGAAGGAGAAGGAGAAGGAGAGGAGAAGGAGAAGGAGAAGGAGAAGGAGAAGGAGAAGGAGAAGGAGAAGGAGAGGGAGGAGAGGGAGAGGAGAGGGAGAGGGAGAGGGAGAGGAAGAGGAAGAGGAAGAGGAAGAGGTTTGATTTGGCTGGGCTTGGCTTGGCTTGGCTGTCCATTCCAGAAGATAGTGGACATATTACAAAATCCACAAAAAAAACAACAACAACAAACCAGTGTAACAATAGAAATAGTTAAAGTCCATATAAACAAGCAGCCTGAAGTAAAACAACAGGAATGATAAAAATGTCAGAAACCGTATAAAAATACAACAGGGGACCATCAATAGATACAAACCCATTAATCTCTAAGGGCCAAGAACAGCCTTTTAGTTGTGAATGCCACATTACTGGAGATTTTAAAATAAATTTTGGAAAGATATCTCTCCCTCTCTGTGAGTGTGAGGATTTCTGCTCTGGACAGGAGAGGTTAGAGTAGAAAATCTTTTAAGATCCCTTCCAACTCTCTAATTTCAAATAGCATAAATGGGAAAAGAAATAATGATAAATCCCCTCCCCCCTTTTTCCTTTTGTCATTTAGAAAGTTTTTTTAATTGTTTTTTTAAATCAATAGCAGATTTCAGGTGGAATTACTGCTATTTCCAACAAGCAAAATATGTCAATAATTGATACCACAAAATTTTATCAGAAGCCCTCTCTCATTATTTATCATATATTTTTCAAAGAATTTGGAAAGGATTTAAAAAAGGATGTCAAGAGAACAGAAGGTGACACAAGAAATTCAAACTATGTCATGTACTTTAATTCATATCCTGGAATTTTCTGAATTTTTGGAATTTACCAATCAAAAACTTATATTATCTGCCATATGATAAGACATCTTTTGCCCTCACCCCACCACCAAAATTGACTAAAAATTGGTGGACGTTCAAATTGTGTCTGGAATGTCAAAATGAAACCATTTACTTTCTCCAGCAGGATTTGAATCAAACCTTGTTCTAGTGCATATTTCTAAAAACAAGATATCTAATTTCTCCCCAGGAGAATAATATTTCCTTATTTGTTTGGAATTTTTTTCTCACCACTAAAATATCCTTTCTCTGAAGGAAAAGGAAGCTAAGCAAGATGATGGATTCCTGTTAAATATGCATTACCACTAGATGTCTTCAGAAATGGAGACATTAAACAGATAAAACTTTTAAGTATGATATCCTTTACTGGACTGACTTTGGTTCTTTCAAACTGTTCCTTGACTAAAATCTGAAAGTTCTCTGACTTATATATGGGTTTCAGAAGCAAATTTTTATCTATCTTCCTTTTGAATAGTAAGCATGGGTTTATACAGTACACATTCATTTGTGGCAAGTAATTCAATGCTTCCTTAGTTCTCCAGATGTTGGCACTATAGGTGAGGAATGATGGAGGATTTTCTTGGGACAGGATTTCTGTGGGAAAATAATCTAGAGAACATTAATTGCTACACATAACCTTTCATCCATCCATCAATTATCTTCGAGAACATTTTCTTTAGAAATGTTGTTTCCCAATGTAACTTGATAGTTTAGAGCAAAAAAACATCCTAAATCCTATGTCTATGAAAAAAATGACACATGATGAAGGTTCTCTATTTAGGTGGTTTTTCTAGATATTCCCTGTGGTATGGTCAGGTTGGCCAAGACAGAATCTTAGAGAATCAAGGAGAGAAGTAACCCAGAACTAAGGAGAAATTTCCTGACAGTGCGAACAATAAACTAATGTAACAGCTTGCCTTCAGAAGTTGTGCGTAGTACATCATTGGAGGCTTTAAAACAAACAAACTGGACAATCATTTATCTGAAATGATATAGGGTCTCCTATCTGAACAGGGAGTTGGATTAAAAGACCTCCATGCTCCCTTCCAACTCTGCTATTCTGTTAAGATAAGTACTTCAAAGCTGAAATAAACAATTAAGCTCCTACCACAAAATAGATTCCTTTGAATTTGTTTTTTTGACTGTGCTCATCATGTCACTCCAGCCAAAATGAATTACAGGGCTATAGAGCAGAAGGGAAGCAGTAAAATCATGCATTACTGCTACTGATTTATCAATGGGAAGATGAAACAGACTCCTTTCACCAGGGGGAGACATTAAAGCACATTTCTTGGTCTTTCCCACTGTGTAAGGACATTGCATTTATCATTAATCTTGCAGTGTCTTTCTCGGCAACTTGTCAGCTAAATGCCTGCTGAGGTTACTCAATCCAGAAATAATGAAATACATCAAATGTAATCTCACTATTCTGTTTTTTTTCAATGTGCTTGCCCAATTCTTCCTCACCCCCAAGGCTGATTGAACTTTAGACATTTGTCTTCTCCTGTTTGTAGCCATTGGGTTTCATTTTCTATGTGTAATATCTAAAATGTTTCATGTTTGTCCTAAATTCTTCTATCTATCTATCTATCTATCTATCTATCTATCTATCTATCTATCTATCTATCTATCTATGCATAATTTATAATGGTGATATTTTTTATGATTGCTGTTATTTGTTTTCTATAAAAGTGATCAGATAGGTGAAGACTATAATAAAATGAGCACTCAGTTCTACAGAAAAGCTAACATATTCTTCTTCTACAACAGATTCAATATTATATTATTGATTATTATTATTTCTTGCTATATTGTCAGTTGTATTTCCCACCTTGTGGTTTTGATGGGTGAGTTGTATGGCAGTAGAAGGTGAGCTATGTAGGAATGATTGTGGTGCCTATGTAGGCAAATTAGTTTGCCTTGATGCTTCTTCTTCATACTTGTCTTAGCTTGGGATTAACTTTGCTTATACTCCAAAACAATAATTTTATCTCACTTAATGTTGGTGTATTTATAAAGGTCATAATTTTTTTAAAAAATAACTTACAACTTAGAGAGTATGTAATATAATTAGTTGTTAGATGCACACATTCAACAAGTTTCTTCATATATGAAGTAGCCTAACATGGAGTTCTGGTTTATGCAACTCTGTCTCACATTGATTGTATGCTATACTCCAAAAGTTAAATAGAATTTTGTTCCTATTTCATTTCGGATGCTTGCAAATGCAAAACATGGTAATTGGCATTTAAATTTATACTTACTGATATCATCAGTTCCTTCCAGACATGCTGCTTTAGATTTCAGTTTTCATAATTCCCAATTAACTTGGCTTGACTATCAATAGAAAAGTTTTTTTTAAGCAACTGTTATTTTTATGAAATGAAAACAACCACCCCCTATCAACAGTCTGAATACTCTATTAAGAAATACTGAATTCTTTTCAACACCACAATTCTCACATTTAATTTCTGGAGCCTTCCTTTGCATCATATCATATCAATTCATACCAATCATATCACTACTTATTCATTTAATTCAACATTCACAGAGCCTCTGTTTGAGGGAGATAGATAGTTTAGAAATGTGAAATATAATAATTTAAAGAACTTTAGGGTCTTACATTGTCATTCACAAGTCATTTATGTCACATGTGTGACATAAGTTAAGCTTGTCTGTTGATCTGGTCTGATGTTCTGATGTTGGTGCAATTTGGCTGTATCAATGTCCTCCTGACCATTTTTTTGGCAGCAGATAAGATAGCCATAATGGAAAGAAATAGATTCAGATAGGGAAAGAATCAGGGAAGAAATGATATCAGAGAGTTTGATTCCAACGGAAAAGAAGACTCTTCCAAAACAATGAAATGGAACAAGATTTCTCCAGTAAGAAAACAATAAGGCACCAGCAGTTAGTGCAAAGTTTATTTGACTTATATCCTGCCTTGCCTTATATTTTTCCCAGTTAAAATACATCTCATCCAACCAGTTCATACAAATATATTTCATGGCTTGATAATTGGGAGAAGGGATTGGATATATTTTCAGGAATCGCTCTGTATCTAGTTTGCTCTAGACATCACTTTAACTTCAGCATGGAGAAATGCTAACACAGAGAAGAAAGGAAACAAAGAGAAGCCTTCTTCTCAATATCTTTATTGTCTTGCCAAGTATGTTGGCTGAGTAAAACATCAGTTTCCATTTTGCCTTGCACTGCTTTAACTTATGGAAGTTGTGAAACAATTATCAGTGAAAACAATCCTGTGCTATTATTCCTGGAAGGGAATTATATTCTGGACCACAGCATGGTGACTGAAACTCTTTATATCTAGATGTGAAGAAGCAAATCGTAAAAGCAATTTTCTTCTTCCTAAAACATTTTTGAAAATACAAAACAACCCAAAAAGAAAGAGCAGAGCAGCTCTAAAGAAATTGCACATGTTTGTATTCCTTAAATGTGTTTAAATGTGCTGGCCTAGAAATCAGAAGTCTGTTAAATCTAAATCTAGTCCTGCTTTTGACATAAAAGTTGACCTGGTTATCCTGGATGAGTCATATCTGAACCCAACTCCTCTCATAGATTAGTTGTTATTGTGGGAAAAATAGGAGGAAGTAGTTTTATATATTTTTGTTGACTTGAGATATTTATGAAGTAATAAAGGTAGAATAAAAATCTAATGTAAAATAAAGGGGCTGGGTTTCTGGGTTTTTAACATACATTTTACATAAAGTTTTTACATACAAATATGCAGAACTAGGTTTAGCTACCTGTGGACTGGAGACAGCCTAAGATCCCTAGCCTTTCTTTGAAGATTTTAATCCAATTAAAACTATACTGTAGCAAATTAGCAAAGCAAGTTTTTAAGGATTTTCAATAGCAAACTACTATAGTATCCTATAAAAATATAAATTCCCCCATCTCCCAACAGTTAGCAAGAGTGAAGGAAAGAAATTTCAACCTCACCCCTCCGATTATTTTGCTATGTTATCCCCTCCCGGGCTCATGGCTGTCTGAGATCAAAAAGAAAAACATTGAATATTCAGATAATGAAGAATCAATTGATAACCATCCTTCTAAATAGATTTTTCTCTTCACATTTCTACAGGATCATCTTCAAAAACATGGAATTAAACTATGTCCAGTTTCATTTAGATCTAGCACAAATAGGTAAAGAAAAGCTTGAAATAAAAATAATTCATGGGGCGGAAAAGTTTGATAGGTGATGTTTTTTCCTCAACATGCTGCCTGCAAGGATTCAAGAAGTGCTTTTGGCTAAATGGACATCTCCCAAAGTTGTTATACTTGGTAATGATATACAGTAGTTGTCAAATTCCTGCACAGAGCCAGCTGTTAGTTTGGAAGTCCTGTTATCCTAAAATTCAATGTTTAAGAAGTTATACAAAAATCTTCATGACTGCACAAATTGCCAACTATATCTCATTCCTTTCAGGACCTTTCAGGATCCTTTCAGGATCAGATTCCTTCAACAGTGACAGAGCTTCTAATGTACTGGAAAAGTTCAGGGAGATATTCCAAAATGTATCTACTTTGAATATAGCCCATGCTTGACTACAGAAATGTTTTATGATATTTTGTATTATGTCATAAAATGTTTTATGATTATTGTTATCCTTCATATCATTTGCCAAATTTCAATTCCATGGGAGCCATAGATCCTGGATTTTGGATGAATTTTGTAAGTCACCCTGTTAGAGGTATATTGGTTGAAAACGTTTTGCCTGATGATTCATCATTTTGCCCAATTTAAAGGTTATAGACAAGACAGGATTTTTTTTAGTATATTAATTATTCCCTACATCAGGAGTGTCAAACTGGATTTCTTTGAGGGCCAGATCAGCATTTTTGTTCTCCTTTGCGGGGTGGCAGCATGGGAAGGGAGTGGCGGTGGAGAAGGTGGGATGGATGCCTCTTGCAACACCCGCTGGCCAAAATGGGGCACGGGAGGTCTGCATGCACCTCTTTTTCACCCTCCATGGTCCACCCTGCACCTCTTTTCACCCTCCATGGCCTCCTGCAGCACTCTGCTGGCTGAAAACACACTGTGTGGCCCATTTTTGGACCATTTTCAGCCCATTTTGGGTCTGTTTTGGACCTATTTTTCAGCCCATTTTTGGCTTGGTTATTGGCCTGGTTTTTGGCCCAGTTTCAGCTAGCAGAGTGCTGCAGGAGGTCATGGAGGGTGAAAACGAGGCACGGGGGTCCTGCACGTGGTCCATTTTATCCACCAGAGGCCCCGCAGGCTGGCCTTTGATAGTTCCAGGCTGGCTCCATGGTCTGGATTTAAGCATCCCGCGGGCCGGATCCAGACCGCAGGTCTTGAGTTTGACACCCCTGCCCTACACTATCTCATTAATACACACATGCTCCAATAAACACAGTGATAAA
Source organism: Notechis scutatus (assembly GCF_049901735.1). Classification (NCBI taxonomy): domain Eukaryota; kingdom Metazoa; phylum Chordata; class Lepidosauria; order Squamata; family Elapidae; genus Notechis; species Notechis scutatus. The sequence goes on from NC_142011.1 coordinate 188,450,417, forward strand.
ATATGGTACTTAAATATGTAATGTATTTATATAATTACCTGTACCAAAAAGACTATTATTCTCAGTAATATTGAAACAAGGGAAAATTGAACCTGAATATTTTTCCATTCTAGAATTATCACACTGTTATAAAAGGAAAGACAAATCTCCCCCCCCCCCAATAATATAACTTTAAAAGAAGAAGGTCATATTAAATTTTGTTAACAATATGCAAGAGATAAATGAGCTTCTTTTTGTCTAGTTTTTGTTTTTATATGGAAGGGAGCTCTTCTTAATTTAGAGTTGTCTTGCTCTCAAGTTAAGGATGATAATTAGAGCAATTTTCTTTGTTAAAGCAGAATGAAGATGTTTGGAAAGGTGAAAAAGAACATCAAAAGAAGAATAGAATGAATGAGGAACTATTTTCAGCCCCAAAGTAAGCTTTTTCTTGGTTCAATTTTATGTCTGGAAGAATGCTCCATCAACCAATTTTTCAAAGTTGGGTCATGCCACACTTTTTAAGATTTCAAATAAACAAAGTGATTTTTTTAATGCTTCGTTCTTTGCTGTTTGCCTCTGATTCTACAATGGTGGTAGACTTTTGCTTTCTTAATAGAAACATTTGCTAGTAAATCTAATCTAAAGACTCCAAGAAGGAACTACTTAGAGATGTGGCTCACTTCCAAAGTCTGATAGTGATAAGGTTAACAAAACAGGCAATCCTGCTGATCTGTGAACTTTCATTCTTTAAAAAATATTATAGGCAGAAAAGCAAAGGACTGCTTTCTCCCCATATTCTTTTTGTATCCTGAAAGAATTTGCAGTTTTCCAGCTGTTGCTGAAGTATAAGTTCTAGCAGTCAGTTTGGCCAGGAGGGCAAATTTCTGGCAGTTATATTACAATAACAGCTGGAACACCATAGGTTTTCCATTGCTAACTCAATCCAATCTTGATACATGTATGGGTTGAAATGTTAGTGATTCATGAAAATGTACTTGTTTAATGTCAACAAAAGTGTTTACATGAATCATAAAAAGTCAACAAGAGCTCAGTGCAAAACCAAATGATTTATCAACCCAAACTTCTTTAGAATGATAAAAAAGCCTTTTGGATTTATTGTATATTAATCTGAGTTTTTTCAAAACTCAGATTAATCTGAGTTTTTTATTATTATTATTATTATTAATCTGAGTTTTTTCTTTTCACAGAAGACAATGTCGAAAAATCACTACGCAATCTAAAACCATCTCTATCTATTGGACCGGATGGAATATGTGCCTACTTCTTAAGAAAGCTATCCACTGCCATAGCCAAACCTCTAAGCATAATCTTTGAAAAATCTTTCAGGACCAGCTCCTTGCCTAACCTATGGTCACAAGCCACAGTCATCCCCATCTTCAAAAAGGGAGACCCAAGCCTAGTTGAAAATTACAGGCCAATCTCCTTATGCTGCGTCACCTGTAAAGTCATGGAATCAATTATTAACCAATCCATCATCCTCCACTTAGAGTCAAACAACCTACTCTCCAATAAACAATTTGGTTTCAGAAAAAAACTATCCTGTAATCTGCAACTCTTACACTGCAAAAACATATGGACGACACAACTCGACCAGGACAAAGCAATTGACGCAATCTACATAGACTTCTGTAAAGCCTTTGATTCAGTGGTACACGACAAACTACTCCTAAAAATAAAATCCTATGGTATCTCTGGACAACTGAATAACTGGATAGAAGCATTCCTGTCAAACAGACAACAAATGGTCAAAATCGGGAGCGTTCTATCAAATCCAGTACCTGTCAATAGTGGTGTCCCCCAGGGCAGTGTTCTAGGACCAACTCTCTTCATACTCTACATAAACGACCTCTGTGATCATATTAAGAGCAATTGCGTTCTCTTCGCTGATGATGTAAAGCTGTTCAATACCACAGACAATACTGCTACCTTACAAAAAGATCTTGACTATGTATCTGAATGGTCAAACAAATGGCAACTTCAAATCTCAACAAATAAATGCTCTGTCTTACATATTGGCAAAAAAATCAGAAAATAAAATACAAGCTGAATAGTCAAGATCTTGTTGATGACCCAAGCTCTGTAAAGGACCTTGGAATACTCACCTCTAATGATCTAAGTGCTAGAGCCCACTGCAACTACATAGCCAAAAAGGCATTAAGAGTTGTTAACCTAATCCTACGAAGTTTTTTCTCTGGTAATATCACACTACTAACCAGAGCATACAAAACATTTGCTAGACCAATACTCGAATACAGTTCATCAGTCTGGAACCCTCATTACGTATCTGATATTAGCACAATTGAGAAAGTCCAGAAATATTTCACAAGAAGAGTTCTCCACTCTTCTACTCGTTGTAGAATACCTTATGCCACCAGACTTGAAATTCTAAAACTAGAAAACCTTGAATTACGCCGTCTTCGGTCGGACTTAAGCATGGTATATAAAATCATACATTGCAATGTCCTACCTGTCAATGAATACTTCAGCTTCAACCATAACAACACAAGAGCACACAATAGATACAAACTCAAAGTAAACCGCACCAAACTTGATTGCAGGAAATACGACTTCAGCAATAGAGTGGTCAATGTCTGGAATACTCTACCCGACTCTATAGTCTCTTCCCCAAACCCCAAAAACTTTAACCTTAGACTGTCTACTATTGACCTCACCCCTTTCCTAAGAGGTCTGTAGGGGACGTGCATAAGCGCACCATCGTGCCTACCGTCCCTGTCCTATTGTTTCTCTTATTCTTTTATTTTTCTTATATGTACCCATTTCATGTATTCACAACTATGTATACACTTATACTTATTATCTTGTAAACAATTGGCAAATCAAATCAAATCAAATAAATAAATAATGATCAAATAACTGAAGCTCATATGCTTTGAATCAGAGGTGGTATTCAGCAGGTTCTGACCAATTCTGGAGAACCGGTAGTGGAAATTTTGAGTAGTTCGGAGAACCAGAAAATGCCACTTCTGCCTGGAGATTTTACAGTATCCTTCCCCGTCACTCCCACCAAGCCATGCCCACAGAACTGATAGTAAAAAAAATTGAATCCCACCATTGCTTTGATTGCTCCTAAAGGTAGGAGTTTCCCTGTTCATTTAGCAGTATTTGCAGGTAAGGCTGTGGCTGACTCCTGTGGCAAACCTGAGTCCATCAACAGTTTTGAAGTACTAGCAACATTGTACAAAAAGAGACTGCAAGAAGAATGGCATAAGTTTAACCTTAAGAAGAAAGTATGGACCAGCTTCAAATTGTTTCAGGTCTGTCAACCAGAAGATGATAATAACTTACTTTATTCCATTGCAGGTCAAATTCATCTGGGGGTGGATGACTTTAACAGTATGGTTAGTTGATCTTGTTGATGACCCAAGCTCTGTAAAGGACCTTGGAATACTCACCTCTAATGATCTAAGTGCTAGAGCCCACTGCAACTACATAGCCAAAAAGGCATTAAGAGTTGTTAACCTAATCCTACGTAGCTTTTTCTCTGGTAATATCACACTACTAACCAGAGCATACAAAACATTTGCTAGACCAATACTCGAATACAGTTCATCAGTCTGGAACCCTCATTACGTATCTGATATTAACACAATTGAGAAAGTCCAGAAATATTTCACAAGAAGAGTTCTCCACTCCTCTACTCGTTGTAGAATACCTTATGCCACCAGACTTGAAATTCTAGAACTAGAAAACCTTGAATTACGCCGTCTTCGGTCTGACTTAAGCATGGTATATAAAATCATACATTGCAATGTCCTACCTGTCAATGAATACTTCAGCTTCAACCATAACAACACAAGAGCACACAATAGATACAAACTCAAAGTAAACCGCACCAAACTTGATTGCAGGAAATACGACTTCAGCAATAGAGTGGTCAATGTCTGGAATACTCTACCCGACTCTGTAGTCTCTTCCCCAAACCCCAAAAACTTTAACCTTAGACTGTCTACTATTGACCTCACCCCTTTCCTAAGAGGTCTGTAGGGGCGTGCATAAAGCGCACCAACGTGCCTACCGTCCCTGTCCTATTGTTTCTCTTATTCTTTTATTTTTCTTATATGTACCCATTTCATGTATTCACAACTATGTATACACTTATACTTATTATCTTGTAAACAATTGGCAAATCAAATAAATAAATAGTTATGAGTTGATGAGTACTACATCTGGATTCTTGCCTATAGCAGAAAATTGTACTTGATGACCTAAATGGTTCCTTTTTATTAGGAATAATTAAAGGGATATTTAGCAAGCAAGCAAGTTTTACACATAATAAAGGCGGTAAGGATAGTTTTTGCACAGGGCTGGAAAACAGAAAAGATACCATCCGAAGAGAACTTTATACAAAAAATAGTGGACTGTGCTGAGATGGATAAACTCACAGCGGAATTAAAAGGCAAGGATGAATCAGAATATTATTCGGTCTGGGATAGATGGTATAAATGGGCAGAACACAGAAATAGGAATTCATGTATAGGAATAGATGTAAATTTATGTATTATTAATGACACAATACTGTTAACAATGTAAATAGAGATATGCAAAAAAAATTTTTTTAAAAAAGTTCCACATTTACTAATGCTTTCTGATTAAGATAATGGAAGCTGGTAGTTGCAAGTCACTCTGTGGTCCAGTCTTGATATAGGTAATATTAAGTGAGACAAATCAATGGCTTGACTCAGTGTGACTGCTTTCCTTTCTCTGCACTTAGGTTACTGTGCCTTAAAATATTAATGCTACGTACAGTGATTTTCTTGCTCTGCAAAAGAGATGCAAAACAACAGAGTCTGTTGTAGTTTTTACTTGCAAGAATGAAAAATTGCCCTCCCAGGACAACAAATGCTACTGACTCTCCTCAGAGTACCAACATTCTTTTCAGACTTGACATGCCAAATAGGCCTACAGAGAATGAACTTTATGTAACAATTGTGCAATAGATGAAAAGAATACAAAACCCTCCTTTTAATTTTCAAGCACACTGACCTTCGACTGAATTGCAGTGTTAAGCAGGCCATGAGATTTATACAGGAGTCTTCCACTTTTTTTAAAAAAAATCAACAATTATTTTCAACAAAAGGACAGATTTCATCCAGGAGCATAATGCTTAGCCAGTTTAACACTTCCACGTTGGTTTAAAAACTTGGCAACCAATGATAAAACTTTGCATAGTTAATCAGATAAATTCAACAAAGAGGTGTGTGTGTGTGTGTGTGTTTATTTCTATTTGTTTTCCTATATAGGAATTGCATATATACATTTAGGCCAGGGGTGGGATTCAAATTTTTTAACAACCGGTTATGTGGGCGTGGCTTAGTTGATGGGGATGGCTTGCTGGTCATGCGACTGGGTGGATGTGGCTTGGTGGTCATGTTATTGGCTGGGCATGGCCAACTCAATATCACTCACATCGAGGCACGCATCTCCTCGCCTGGCTTCTCATGACTGTGAGGATGCTGCAACAGTTGTAAGTGTGAAAAATGGTCATAAGTCACTTTTTTCAGTGTCATTGTAACTTTGAATGGTCACTCCACACAAGAAAAGTACCAGCAAAGGAGGGGAAAAAAAACTCCAGAGAAGTTCCTGAGACAGAAAGTCTAGTCCTGCCAAGAATGTAATAAGGGTTAACGGAGAGGAAATTTCTGTAAGCAACACCAGAATGTTTCCTTCCTGCCTTCCTTACAGGATTAGGCCAGTAATTCCTTCTAACAACCAGTTCTCCGAACTGCTTAGAATGTTAACATCCAGTTCTAGCGAATGAGTACGAACTGGTAGAATCCCACCCCTGATTTAGGCCAGAGATTGGCAAACTGACATTGATGTATTGGATATACCACAGTATCCTGAAATGTTGCTGTTAAATTTTGGTGGCAAAATTACAGCACTAGGATTTTGATCATTTGTTTTTGGATCAAAATTATGAATTGGAATAGCAATAGCAGGACAGCAAACTGTTCCTATCACTTTCCTTAAATTATTCACTCCACCTCCATTGTTCTAAGATTGGCCTTCCTGAACCAGTGGCAGATTTTCAGATAGGCTAGGAATTAAGGATCAGAATTAGGTCTCTCAAACACCTTAATTTCATTCCTACCCTTAAACCTTAAAGATAAAATTGTCAAACTCTACCATTTCTGATGACATCAACATATTATGAGACAATGTGTTTGAGCCTTCAGAAAACTAAGGGTAAAAGTTGTGCCCCACTTAGTACTACCATAATGCTCTGATTAGGTCTTTGTATACATGAAAAGAGGGGGCTGATGCGATGACTCAATGGTTAAGGACACTGAGCTTATCAGCTGGAAAGTCAACAACCCAGGTTTGAGTTTTGAGTGTCACATGACGTTGTGAGCTCTCCTCCTTGCCTCCCTCCTGCCCACCTAGCAATTTGAAAGCATGTAAATGCAAGTAGATAAATAAGTACCACTTTGATGGGAAGGTAACAACAGTGTGCCTTAGCATATAGTCATGCTGGCCACCCGACTATAGAAATTGTCTTTGGTCAACACTGGCTCCTTCATCTAAGAAATGGAAATGAGTGCCATCCTCTAAAGAGTCAGACACAACTGGATCAGGGAAACCTTTACCTTTTATATATGAAAAAACAAGTATGTACAGGTTTCCAGAGGGGGAGGAGGAGGAGGAGGAGGAGGAGGAGGAGGAGGAGGAGGAGGGGGGGGTAGGAGGAGGAGGAGGGGGGGGGTAGGAGGAGGAGGAGGAGGAAGAACAATGAAAATGATAAACAGCCCCCCCCCCCAAAAAAAATCACCCTACTACTTCAATTCTGAATAAAAAGAATATATACACAAAGTGTAATTGTAAGACCAAACAGCACTCTCAAAAGTCTTGAGGATATTTCCCACACTTTGTATAACATTTCCTTTCAAAACAGTAATAATTACATATCACAAGTACATAAGTATTTTTATTGATTTGTTTAATTTAAATAGTAATGTATCCAAGAAAGTGCTTAATATTTGGCAATATGTATGTTCATTTACTCTACATATGTGAGTCAGAATAAAAGAAAAGAAAAATAGAGCTTAAATTATTGTAAACTTCTCTATATGCTAATAATTATTTCTCTTAATGAACATTTAATTCCTAAATGCTGTACAAATGCTATTAATAGTACACGAACACAAATATTAACAAAAACTCCATCACAAAACACTGGTAATTAGATTCCTTTCTTTATTGGAACATTTTTTTGTATTGTATTCAGTATTTGTAAGTGTGGGAAATTATTTGGGATTAAAAAATAGATGTTACAACAAAGAATTTCAACAAGGGATACACTTACTTAGGTGTGGTTGCTATCAATTATACTTATTAACAATGCTTTTACTATTTAATTTCTGTAGTAATGCCATCATTAGAAATATTGAATATGGATGTTGAAGATTTTTGAAATTCTCCTTAAGGCTATGTACTTATGTACACTCCCAATTTTTATTCTGTTTTCTTTGTTTATGTTTCTTTCAATTCATTTTTGTTGATTTCATGGATTCCTTTTTATTCTCATTCTGTATTTTTAAAAATATTAGTTTTTTTGTTTTGTAGAGTAAAAATGAAAAAAACTGCTTAAAAATGCAAACATTTTTAATGGACAAAATATTTAGTCTGACTTTAGTTTTGATTGGAATCTGACCTTAGTTGCGTTGATCTGCCAATCAGTTAGTTTCATTTAGATTTGGTAGTAAATAAATAAATGGAACCATGGATTTGAAACTTTTAGGAAAAATAAGCTCTTCACTAAGATGCTAGAGCCAAAGTAAGCAAAGTGGGGGGAAAAGTTTACATTTAAGAGAAGAAATGACATAGTATTTTTTTTCTTTGACAGGTATGCTGAATTAAAATGAAAGTTAGAAAAGGTAAAAAGGTCATGAGGAAATATTAGAGTGAAACTGTGATAAGCAAGCACTGGAAATCATTATTTAGATAAAGGCTCTTAAAAAAACAACCAACAACCAAGAGAACCTTATCAGGTTAATCCTCATAAGAAACAGATTTTTAAACCTCTGTAACTAGCTTGTGGCATTAAGTGTTTGCTCACTAAGGAGCAGTTACTATATTTAAAGACCTGCTTTTATGCTGACAGTATTGTTTCATTGCTTCTATGCTAAGGTTGGACCACTCAGAAAGAGGAAAGTCTACGCTGCCTTGTGGGAAGAAGGACAAGGAAAACATCTGCTGGAAATTATCCTGCATTTTAGGATCCTTTCACTTTTCAGCAACTCTGCATGGAAAAGAATGGAGCCTGCAGACTATCTATACAGACATGGAGGTGATGTGTTTGTGCCTGTCCTTTCACCTGCACTTTTGCCTGAAGCAAATTGCTTCCTCCAATCACTGAATGTTGAGACATCTGTGAATAATGTTAAGTTGATGTTATTTGATTTACTCAGAGTCACTTGGAAGCACTGTATGCTGAAAGAGAGGATTCACCTTAATCACCCCACTGTCAGCACAGATAAAAAATAATAATGCATCCTGAAATGTGTCTTTGATTTCATCAAGAAACCTATTTGCATGTGTGTGTATATCTGAGATAAGAACATCCATTCCCAGTATTATAATTGTTAGGTATATCCACCCCATCCCCATCTACCACCCCATCCACCAAAGAGAGCTATGAAAATATCTACAGACATAAATTGTTTCAACTTCTACCCTCAAAATGATGTTATAGGGCACTGTACACCAGAACAACTAGACACAAGGACAGTTTTTTCCTGACTGCCATCACTCTACTAAACAATTAATTCCCACAACACTGTCAAACTATTTACTAAGACTATTATTATTATTATTCTCATCCTTCCTACTACCTATCTCTTCCCACTTATGACTATAATCATGTTGCTTGTATCTTTATTTATTTATTAGTTTCCTAGTTATTAGTAACCTATGACTCACTAAGTATTGTATCTTATGATTCTTGATGAATGTATTTTATTTTTTGTACACTGAGAGCATATGCACCAAAGACAAATTCCTTGGGTGACAAATCACACTTGGCCAATAAAGAATTCTATTCTATTCTATTCTATTCTATTCTATTCTATTCTATTCTATTCTATTCTATTCTATTCTATTCTATTCTATTCTATTCGTTTTCTTTCTGGTTTGGAGTAGAAGGGTCACCCGATGTCTTAATTTCCAACTCTATTCTGCTGCTGTCATGTGTATGTCATGTATATAAAAGAATTAAACTGGATGTCAGCTTTGGAAGCCATATTAGCACCAGAAGCTTCCACACTGCCACATTCTTGAGCCTGGGAAGATGGGAGCATTTCTGGAATGCTGATGCTGGAATAACCAAAAGTTATTCTATTAATAACCTTTAATAACTAGTAATCCCTTATGGATTACTATGATTGTTGATCAGGATTCTGATAATACTGATATTTAATCAAAGTGTTCTTATATTGAAATGACAGAATTAAAGTTCGGGCCCTGACTGGCCTTCAGGCCTGTGGATAGTTCCATAGGAAAGTGCAAGCCTTTGGATTGAACATGTGATCAAAACCACAGAATGCATGCATGAGTATTTTATAACTGCTATATCTTATCTAATGTGTGCTGACTTCCTATTTATACATACTTGTTTCAAACTGCATTCAGAGTTCTTCCAATCTTATGGGAGGACCCATCTTTGTTCAGCTGAATAAAGGTGTCATTTAGAACAGTGGTCCCCAACCTTTTTTGTACCAGGGACCGGTTTCAAGCAGAAACATTTTTTCAAGGACCGGTGGGGGGAAGAGAGAGAGAATCCGAGTTTGGTAGTTTGCTTGCAGACGTTTCATTACCCTGACAGGTAACATCTGATGTTGTTACCTAGTCGGGTAATAAACGCCTGCCAGCAAACCACCAAGTTCAGGGAGCGCCTCGGCCCTGCCTCCTCAGCCCCATCCCTCAGGTGTCTGTCTCCCTCCCTCCCTCAGGTGTCTGCCTCGTTCCTCTCAGTCACTCTATCGCTCCTACAGCAGCCCAGGAAGAAACTGCTTCAAAGAAGCCGGGGTGGGGGGTGGGGTGGCTTTTCCTGTCGCCACAGCTTCCCGAAGCGCCCGTTTCACCCCACCCCGCCCGCCCGCCCGCTCACGGTTCAATCCACAGTGCTCCGTTCTACCTGCCTGCCTGCCTGCCTTCTTCGTTTCGGAGCAGCTTCGGCTGATAAAAAGAGGCGAATAGTTATTATTCTCAGCCGAAGCTGCTCCCAAACAACCAGACAGGCAGGCAGGCAGAACGGAGCACTGTGGATTGAACTGCTGAGCGAGCGGGCGGGCGGGTGGGGTGAAACGGGCGCTCGGGAAGCTGCGGCGACAGGAAAGCCACCCCGGCTTCTTTGAAGCAGTTTCTTCCTGGGCTGGTGGAGGAGCGAGAAAGCGACTGAGAGAGCTGAGCCAGAGAGCAGGACAGGCTTCGGTTGCTTCCTCCCTCCCCTTCTTTCATTTGTGTCCTTGATCCCCGATCCCAGCAGCATTCACCGAAGGCGAAGAAAGCCGCCATTTTTAAATTTTTTTTTCTTTGCGGCCCGGTAAAGAGTGCTCCACGGCCCGGTACCGGTCCATGCCCGGTGGTTGGGGACCCCTGATTTAGAATATTTAGAATAACAGAGTTGGAAGGAATCTTGGAGGTCTTCTAGTCCAACCCCCTGCTTAGGCAGGAAACACTATACCATATCAGACAAATGGTTATCCAATGTCTTCTTAAAAACTTCCAGTGTTGGAGCATTTACAAGTTCTGGAGGCAAGTTGTTCCACTGATTAATTGTTCTAACTGTCAGGAAATTTCTCCTTAGTTCTAAGTTGCTTCTCTCCTTGATTAGTTTCCACTATTGCTTCTTGTCCTGCCCTCAGGTGCTTTGGAGAATAGCTTGGCTCCCTCTTCTTTGTGGCAGCCCTTGAGATATTGGAACACTGCTGTCATGTCAGCCCTAGTCCTTCTTTTCATCAAACTGGACATTCCCGGTTTCAGCAACCATTCTTTATACAGTATGTTTTATCCTCCAGTCCCCTAATCATCTTGGTTGCTCTTCTCTGCACTTTCTAGAGTCTCCACATCTTTTTTACATTGTGGCAACCAAAACTGGATGCAGTATTTCAAGTGTGGCCTTACCAGGGCATTATAAAGTGGTATTAACACTTAATGTGATCTTGATTCTATCCCTCTGTTTATGCAGCCTAGAACTTCGTTGGCTTTTTTGGCAGCTGCTGCACACTGCTGGCTCATATTTAAATGGTTGTCCTCTAGGGCTCAAGATCCCCCTCAAGTTACTACTATTGAGAAAGGTATCACATTTACTGTGCATTTTATTTTTCTTGCCTAAATGTAGAACCTTACTTTTTTTCACCATTGAATTTCATTCTGTTAGATAGCGCCCAATGTTTAAGTCTGTCAAGATCCTTCCTGGATCTTAAGCCTATCTTCTGGAGTGTTGGCACACCTGATCTCTGCTTAACAATGATAATTAATAGCAATATAGCGTCCAGTGTCTCTGGCACATTTCATGATATACAGTTAGGTCATGAAAATTGTTGGCTGTCTCTCTTTCTTCCTGTTTTTTGCCTGTCTTTTTATCCTGTTTTGGCAATTAATTCTTTAGATGTTTGTTGGCATTTATTCAATACATGTCAAGTCATATTTTTTTTGCTAGCTGAACTGAATGGTGCATGTTCTGATTGGTATGGGAATGGACTGGTAGTGTGCTGGATGCAAAGTCTGGAAACTACTGTAGTAATTTTCCAACAATAATATTATGTGTCTTTCTTTTGGCAAATAGACATCCTGTTACAAAATTCTGTTTTTCACAATGAAGAACATATTGAAACATTGGAAGCTAAACTATTTGACTGGGAATTATGAAATAGCATTTTTGTAATCTCATTAGATAAGGAGGCATGGTGATTTGGCTTTTCACACAAATGAAGTGACTAGAAGCATTAACAGTATTGGATGGTTTTGTCAGAAGGCAACACTCATACAGACTGACACAGCTAAGAAACAGTGGGGAAGATGATTTTGCATTAGACATTCACTATGTTATGCCTTCTTCACATTCTCTCCTTTGCTAATGCCCATGGTATGTCCCTCTGATTTCTTCTTCTGCACTGTTGCTCTGTTCAAGCCATTTGTTTCACACAGAAGTATGGACTACCATGTTTATTCACTAGACTTAGAATAACTTAGAATAATAACTTTATTGTCGCTTTGAATGTACACATTAAATGTACGCATACATTAAAATGAAATTTCTTTGCATACAGCTCTCAAAAGGCTCACCACCTCCAATATACACTACATAAACATGACTAAATAAATAAATAAATACAAAATTATGCACATACCCACATATATTATAAGACACAGAGAAACAACACAGTCTAGTTCAGATGTACATGGCAAGAAAAACGAATCTTGCAAGTTTACCAGTTGAATGGCATAGGGAACAAAGCTGTTATAGAATCTGGCAGTCCTGCTGGAAATAGTTAGAAACCTCCTCCCAGAGGGAAGCATCAGAAACAGACTGTAAAGTGGGTGTGTGGGGTCTCTAATAATGCTTTGAGCTCTAAGCACATAGCACTTATAAGCAGTATCATTATATAATGATATTAATGATACAATATTGATACAATATTAATGATACAACTGTAAGCCTTGGAAGCTGTTTTTTACTTGGAAGCTTCAAGGTTGCCACATTCAGTGCCTGGGAATTTGTGAGGGAGGATTTCATAGTGGGGTAGAAGACTAGACACAACAACATTCTTTCTCAGAGAGTCAAGGACATGTTGCCCTGCACCTGGAGGGGAGTGACTGGGGGGATGTCTCTAGTTGGGACAAAGATTTGATTGGGCCATGTGATGGACTGATAGGTGTAGGGGATGGATCTTTGATTTCTCTTTAAGGAAGAGAAAACCTGGAATTCTCAGATTTGGATTTTCCCGGATGTGCTAATATGACAACAAATATGAACCTTGTCTCAGAATTTATTGGTTTGGAGTTGGTTAGTTGGAATGCTGACAACAACATTGATACAATATTAATGATACAATATTGATTAACACATTCATACATTTAGGAGTCAACTGAATTGACTCCTTCATGGACCCTCTGTGATAACATCGTGGCCTCCCAAGGGTCTATGAACTACAGGTTGAGAACCATTGCCTAAGACCATTTCAGAGAAATGGTTGTCCAATCTTTTCTTAAAAATTCCCAGTGATGGAGCACCCACAACTTGAAGAGGTAAGCTGTTCCACTGATTAATTGTTCTAATTGTCAGGAAATTTCTCCTTAGTTTCTCAAACTAATCAAGTATTGCTACAAGTATTTTCCCCATTTCAGACATATTTCTATATCCCTCTGTTAGAACTCGGTAAAAGTGTTACATATTGATATAAGGCTATACGTTACCTCTTAGCCAGGTGTACCTTTAAAAATCATGGAAGTCAAAGCAAATTCGTGTCATCAAGTTCTGTTTATAACTATCCACAATTGGAAATAATGAGCTATATCAGCAGCTCCAATCTGATTGTCTCAGATACATTGGACAGAGAGCACCTGGATTTTATAGCTCAACATGACCAGTGGTATGCATGCTTGTGCATGTATATGTATGCAATAGCCATGTGTTTTGAATATAGTTAATATTTTTTTTAAATATTTTCTTCAAACCTTACAAAAGGAAACATTGCATAATGCTGGTCCCTATGCTATGAAAAATTTCAAGCTTCTGAATTCTGCAGAACATATTGCTATAAAGGGCATAATAACAGCTATTTTTAATGACCCATTGGCAATTCTTTAAATGAGTTTAAAATGGAACACTAATTGCTTTCTTCAGTATAAAGATGCCATACATTTATATTATTCTGTAAGACTCATTTTTATTATTCTAAGAGCAACCAAACATTCCATGGAATGCTGTGACCTAATACAAACAAGTTTTTTAAACCTCTTTTAGTCCAAGATCACTTTGTGTGTGAGGGACAGCAAATGTACATTAGAAAAGGAACAATACTTTACAAATCTATTCAAAATAATTCAAACCAGATAAATGGACTTGTTGCTTTTCTGTTTTTAATAAACCATACTTTATAAAGAAACAACTATGTGTACATGATTACTTGAGAGCTATTCTTATTCCAAGATACTATAACTTTTTGTCCAAACTGTCACCAAATGACTCATTTCTATTTTTTGCACAACATTATGTTAATAATTTTGTTCATTACCATTGTTCTCTACATCTTCTTACACTCCAGACAGCTTTCTATACACTTTGTTTTGTATAAACAAATCCATTACTGTCCAGTGTCCTGGTGTTTTTTATACAATTTCACAGATTACTTAATATAGCCCAAAGTTTCATACAGTCACAGATATACAGTTCAGTTTTTAATTATTTCAAGAAAACAATCTGAGAACTCTTGTTCACACTTATAAAATAAAAGAATTGCATTAGAAATTTGGAACCAAGACTGAAGATGCCCATGTTTAAATTCCATTTGGCCACAAACTTCACTGGATGGACTTGGTCCAATTCAACAGAGTTGAAAAGGACCTTGGAGTCCAACCTTCTGGTCAAGCAGGAAATGTTATTCCATTTCAGACAAATGATTGTTTTCTTAAAAACCTCCAGTATTACAGCACCCATAACTTCTGGAGGCAATTTGTTCCACTGATTAATTGTTCCAATTATCATGAAATTTCTCCTTAGTTCAAAGTTTTACCACTTGTATTTGTATTTGCTTTTAATATGTATTTTCTTTAATAACTTCCTTCTCAATGTTTTCTGAGGATATTTATGGAATGCCCATATAATGGCACAATGTTTTATGATCACATGGACATTCCAGAATACTGTAGAACATTTCATTCCAAATTCTTCCCATTCATTGCTTTCCTTTTAGTTTTGCCTGACTTGTATGAATCAATAAAAAAGTGACTCAGAAGTTTTGGTTCTGCAATAAATAATACATCACACATTCATGTTAAACATGTATTTAAAATATCTCTACATGTTCACCTTTTTATATGTAATAGTATCATTGAGTCTGAAATAATATAGTTATTAGACTGAAATGGTAGAGTTTGCCCTACAAATTTGTTTATTGGGTTGAAATAATGCAGTGTGCTCTTCACATTTGCTTTCAATATATAACATACACAACTGTCACTGATATCATATTATTGATTTTACCATTCAATCACAAGGACTGTCAAGAAACAAAAACCAGCAGAAATTAGGAAATAAAAGTTTGGCAATTGGCAAATAGGTCAGTGGTGGGATTCAATTTTTTTTTACTATTGGTTCTGTGGGCATGGCTTGGTGGGCATGGTGTGGCTTGGTGGGAGTGGCAGGGGAAGGATGCTGCAAAATCCCCACTCCCTCCTCACTCCTGGGGGAAGGTTACTGCAAAATCCCATTCCCTCCCCACACCACTAATTTGCTTTCCAGTTCCTGTGCAGGGCAACAAAAGAAGACCCAGCCGATCAGCTGGGACTTGGGAGGCAGACAATAGATGGGGATGGGGCCAGTCAGAGGTGGTATTTATCAGTTTTCCAAACTACTCAAAATTTCCACTACTGGTTCTCCAGAACTGGTCAGAACCTGCTGAATACCCCCTCTGATACAGGTAGTCCTTGATCTACAACCACAATTGAGCCCAAAATTTCTGTTGATAAATGAAATATTTTTAAGTGAATTTTGTCCCATTTTATGACCTTTCTTGCCACAATTGTTAAGTGAATCACTGGAGTTGTTACGTTAATAACATGGTTGCTAAGTGAATCTGGTTTCTATATTGACTTTGCTTGTCAGAAGGTCACTAAAGGTGATCACACTGCAACATCATCAATATGAATCACTTGCCAAGCATTTGAATTTTGATTACATGACTATTGGGATGCTGCAATGCTCGTAAGTGTGAAAAATGGTCATAGGTCCCCTTTTTCAGCAATTGTAACTTTGAACAGTTACTAAATGAACTATTGTAAGTTGACGACTACTTGTAAAAACTTAAAAAGAAACAGCAGCTTCTGACAACTATCTAGGAGGAACCATTGATAATGGGTAGAGCTCACTACCAAAAAAAGCCTTTGGTTGTTTCATTTTACTGGACATATTCTGAAAATTGAAAAGCTCATTCCAGAATTCTCTGGAGAGTTGGGAAGGGCACGTGGGAACTTTTAATCTTTGGATAGGCCATTAATGTCACAAGGACCCCCAAGATGTGAAAAATAGCAGATAGAAGAAAATAAAAGTTCAGCAGCTGGCATCCAACAGAAGCTAAAAGAGAAGGAGAACAGAAAGAAAAACTTTCAAATTACATGATCAATGACATAACAAATTTTTCAGTGGGGTCAACCTTGTACCTTGGGCAGGGTATAGCCAAGTCTGAATGCCATGACAGAAGAGCAAGTCTCTTTCATGTCTACCAACCAAGTGTCTACCAGCCAATTGTCTACCAGTGATGGGATTTAGAACAGTGTAAATGTTTGAGAATCATCAAGATGAACCTTCCTTTAAGGAATTTTAACTTCTCTCCTTCCAGAACATTTAGAACTGAAAGGATTTATTTTGAATTGGATGTGGAAGCACAGCAGGTTCTAAGGAGAAGAAATAGACTTGAATGCTGCCCAGAAAGACACTGGAAACTGGTAGAATCTTGGATAAGTATTTTTTTTTTTATTACAAAATGAATTACTACTGCAGCTTTCCACAATTAATGTCTCTAGATATATTACAACTACAACTCTCTGAATTCTGAATGATTTATGACATGCTGATTGGAAATTCTGAGAATTACTTTATTAGTGCATCCAAGAGAATTAGATTGATAATGGTTACCTATTATATTTCTGAACACAAAAAAGTGTCTGTGTGAGGAAGAAGCATAGTATAATAATCAATATAAGTTGCTCTTGGGTAATATATATTCATATTCTTATGTCTTTCCCATTATCTTCTAGATTAATCTTCCATGGTTTTTCTCAGTTATCAACGTACTGAAAATATTTGATAACTCCCCCTTTTCAATTAGCAGCTATGCTAAAATATACTCAAGACTACTTATATGTCTATTTATCATTACACTGTTTTCTCTTTTTATCTGAACCAAGAATTTAAAAGCTGATGTACTTGAGTTCCTTAATTTGTTATATGTCATGAATCTGTCCACTGTGTGTAGTTCCTTAGTCACTGGGTCTTTTCCCACACACTGAAATCAACAGTGCAATGCAGTTGGTGAAAAATTATAGATTACTGAACTAGAAACATTTTACTATTATTCAATGTAAATGAATCCATTAGTGGCATATTACAATCCGGAAGCAATGTTTCTCTCTCTCTCTCTCTCTTTTTTAAAGAATTGTTGCCCCATTAAAAGGTTTGTTTGTATGTTTGATTATATTAAAAAGATTTTGGCTGGTTCTGGTGACAACATTAGCCTAACATAACTAATAAGCTTAAACAATATTATTTATTTTACATGCATTTAAAAAATTATACAATTTACAGTTATACAAATCCAAAAGTAAGGAAGAAAATTTATAGTAAGTAAAAACAACAGAAGGATAGTTCACTTAAAAGCTCTGGAATAATTCATTTTATTGATAGGTTCAGTTTGTCTAATAGATATTAATTCATATGTTTCTCAATAAGTGGCAGTAGGAGGCCCAACTTGGCTGGACTTGAAAGCAAAAAAGACCAGGTTAATATTTGGATGAGGGAAGAAGGAAGGAAGCAATGGCAAATTACTTCCATACAAAGACCAAGAGACTGGGATAAAAACCCAACAATAACAATAAATAAGGTCTTATATACTATATAATAAGCTCAATTGTGGTTGTCCACCAACAAAACTAGGAGGTCAGTTCAGTTCTGGGCATGGGCTTAAGAATCATCTTCATTTTACATTCTGAACAATTTGGAAATATTTTATTGTTGACAGCATGTGAATGGGTGACAGATTAATGCTTATAGATGCTGATCTTCCAAACTCTTTGTACAGGTTCTCCTGACATTTCTTTATTGGATGCCATTAAAATCAATTCTTCTGCATCACCGAGGCCTTATTATTTATTTCTACATGTCAGACAGAATAAATGTGTTCTATGACTCTTGGCAAAAAGTTACCAAAATAAAAAAAATGGTATATAAGTTGCTGAAACAAGTGGTTAGAGATTGTGTCTCTTCTGTCCTCTTTCTGGTGATTTCCAGAATTGTGGCCCATAGCTATGAAGACCATTATCGGGGGAAGTTGTTTTATATAATCCACATGAGAGACCTTCTAAAGTATAAGTGCATGTTTTAATTTCTCCTTTTGGATGGAAAATGAAGACATCTTTCACTTTTTTTGGCTGATCTTTTATTGGACCTTTGGAGATTTTTGGAGTTCTTATTTTGTGGTGCTGCCAGAAATTCATTAGTTGATGTTTTGCAGTTTTATGTAGGGATATGGAAGACTGAGTTCTGCCTTGTGCACAGAGCCAGCTGGGTGACTTTGGACACTTTCTCTTCTAGCCCTAAGAAGGAGGCAATGGTAAACCACTTCTGAAAATACCTTCCCAAGAAAATTGCAGAAACTTTTCCTGGCAGTCTCCAAGAATTGGAATGACTGAACAGAAGAGGAAAATAAATAAATAAAAGTTTAAAAGAAGAGAAGGGAATGGAATGGAAGGGGAGGAGAGGGGAAGAGAAGGATAAGGGAAAGGAAAGGAAAGGAACAGAAAGGAAAGGAAAAAGGCTTTTGACATCTTCATTATATTTCTTTTACAGCAATGATGGGAAAAATATAGCAGAATGACAACCAAACAAAGAACAGTTTGACTAAATTAATATAGAAAGTCTCCCTCCTCCCCTTCATCCATTTCTTCCTCTCTATATAAATGTCTATATAAAATAAACTTTTCACTTCATTTTGGGTATCTCAGATTTGTGCTTTTGCTGCCCCTGATCACTGAATTATCTGGGGTGCCAAGAGGCTTTTTATAGCAAATTGGCAAGTTTAGACTCTTCTATGAAGAATCTTCTTAATGCTAGCCTTGGCAGGATGACAGCTTTCATCATTTCATTTCATTATTTCATTTCATTTCATAAGGTTCATGGGACAAAACCTGACCTTTTCAGTACTGGAAGGTTTTAAATGTAGTCATTTTTCTGTTTTTCTCTCCTTCCTTTCCATTTCTCTCTTTTTTTCCTGTCTTTTCACTGTCAGATGCCGATGTTGGTACTGTTACAATTTAAACCAGATTATGTTTGGATGATAAGGAATGAAAAGTAACACATTATTGACACATTTCATTGATTCCAGCTGAGTCCGAAATATCAAGCCATAAATAGAATAAATGCACAGTTTAGGAGATTTAGGGGGCAAAGAACAGTCACATTTTAGATCTAATCATGCCATGTTTTTTTTAAAAACATATGTTTAAATCAGGCCTGTTTGAAGAGAATGAAACACTACTTTGTTATAGGTATTATTTGTCATAAATATGATTACATACAATATGACATTCAATGTAGGAAAAAGATCTACAAAGCAAATTCTTGGCTTGAGCTTTTAAAAAATATATATTAAAAATTGGATAGAGCAAGAAGAAATAATTGGGTTAGGAAAGGTGTTCTGTGCCATGAAAAAAAAATCAGTTCCAGTAACTGAATCCAACTCCTGTGATGTAATTTTAAGGTATGTGACAATTCCTATAATTCTCTAAATAGCATGCTGACTGCGGAATCCTGGGAGTTGAAGTCCAGACATCTTAAAATTGCTGAGGTTGGGAAACACTGATCTGGACCAGGGGTGTCAAACTCAAATTGTCACGGCATCATGTGATGAATCAGGACTTTTTGCTCCTGTGGACTGGGAGTTTGACAGCCCTAATCTAGAGACAATGGATTGCAGGGACAATATGGGCTATCCTTCCCAAGGACTGACAAAATTACATTTTGCCCAAGTATGACAATTTAGATTAGGAAGTCTTTAAACTGGGAATAAAAACAAAACCTTGAAGTGAGGATCTCAGATAAGAACATGTGAACTATTGGAAGAGATAGGAGTATTGCTTAAGTAGAACTGATTAAATCATTCAGTCAAAACCCAAGAAGAACATTAATTCCATGGTCTTCATTTTTTTATCCAATAGTGTTCAGCAGACAAGTACTCTTAGTACATTAAGGTAAATGTGATTTAAAAGATATGATGAAGATATAATGTGAGACTGATTATACAGTTGAAGGCTACAAGTTGTTTAAAAATAAACTGAAACTATAAAAAGAGAAGGGGAGTTGCCCTTTAAGTTAAAAATATCAATTCCTCTTGAAAATCTAAATGATGTCTTGGCAATGTTGTAAAGAGCATCTGGGTTGAAATAAATGGAGGAACTGATAAAAACAAAACTATTGGATTCTATTAATGCCTGCCCAGATAAGAAAGATATGGGCTATATCTTCCAAAAGCAAATTAGAGATCTTTCAAATAGACATGAAGTCAGTGGGAGACTTTAATTTCCCCCAAATCTGTTGGGAGACATTCAGGCTGATTCTAGAAAATTCCTGATCTGTCTTGCTGACAACTTTTTTCTTCAGAGAGTAAAAAATGTGTAAGATCCCATCTTTGACTTGGTACTAATCAGCAGAGAGGATTATGATGAGACATTATAAATAGTATAATGGAGGAACTAACCATGAAAGCTTAGGAAACATTTATTTGCAAGCCAAAAAAACAAAACAAAAATCAAATGGAAATGGAAAGGGAATCAGATAACAAAGAAGACTATGGGCCAGGCTAAAGTTGTTGTTAAGAAGTGAAAAGTCAGAACAAACTGCATTTGGTAAAAAAAAAAAGTTAAATAAGAAATGGGCTTATTTAGATGCATTGAAAATAAAATGGAAAAGATCACCATAACAGCTGTCAAGTTATGACAACAAAATACAATCAGATAGCCAAGAGGAGAGCTGCTCTACTTCTATTTTGGTGCAATCTTTTCCAGCAAAAAAGCATTTCCTTCTTCCAGAAATTGTGAAGAAGAGGATGAAAGGGCAGATCTGAAACCTGATAGGAATATGGTCAGGAAAGAACTCTTTACAGGGATAAATTTACATATCCAGAGCCAGATTAATTGCATTGTTGAGCATACAAAGAAGTTGTTGATGGTCTGGCCCAATCTTTATGGATTATCTGGGAAATCCTGGAGAACTGATGAAGTGCTAGTTGATTGAAGGAAAACATGAATTGGAATAAAAAACCTTACTTATACTTATTATCTTGCAGAAAACAATTACTTTTTTTTTCCTCGCAAATCAAATAAATGGCAAATCAAAAAATAAATAAATAAATAAAAAACAAATGTCCCTAACTTTTTTTAAAAAAAGAGGAGAAAGATCCACTAATTTATAAACTAGCCAGTCTGACATCAATACCTGGAAAGATTGTAGAGCAGATCATAGAATGAACTATAAAAACAACTATACAGTAATTACTAGAAGTCAACACAGATTTATCAAGAGGAAAACTTGCAAGACTAACTTGACCTCAGTTTTTAAAACAGGTTTTACTGAATGTTACAAATATAAAGGTAAAACATGGAAAGAATATGAAAGGGGGGGGGAGGAAAAGGGAGAAGGAGGGAGGGAGAAAAACAAAAATTTACATTATAAAATTAGCTAAAGATTTTCAAAAGGGACTGATACATTTCTGCATATTAGAATATTTTATATCATTTTGAAAATGTATGTCAATAATAGGATAAATTAGTATTAAAATTGAGTTATATGCAATAAGTTATACGTAATAACTAACAACTATAATCTATATAACATTATATATTAAGATTTAAATTTGCAGTAATTTTTTCTAATGTAGGAAATTTAATATTACCAGATAATATGAAATATGAATATTATAACCTTATATTAGGGAAAATCGAAACTTTGGATATGGTGTGAATTCAAGTCTGATACAGAATTTAAACAGTATGGAAATCATTTTTGTATTATAATTTTATAAATGGTTTTCTTACTGGGTTATATTATGTATCAACTTTGTTTATAAAATATAAATTTGATTTTGACATCAACATGTATTACTATAACATAGTTTGTATTTCCATGGAATGGATTGCTTATAATTTCCAATGAGAAGAATATTCTACCACCAGCTATCAACTATGCAATCAATTCAGAATACTTTGTGGGAATACAAGATTTAGAGATTAGGATTATAATGATTCGTTGATGTCATGTTTCAATATGTAACTAATAGGCTTCTCAGAGATATGTCAGATTAACAAAGTTTGGTCTAAGTTTGTCATGATTCAACCTTTAGATACCTTTCACCAGGATGATCGAGTTTTCATTGACATATTGCAAGCCATTTTGGGGAGAAAGCCTGAAGTTGGTATGGCAAGAATTGGTATATTCCAATGACTCTCTGACTCTCTGCCTAACTGATTTTGCTCTGAATGAAAAGTTGCTTGGATGAGCATCTCAAATTAACAAAATATGATCCAGTTGCCATGATTCAATCTTTTGACACCTTTAGCCTGGATGATGTAGTCTTCATTAACATATCAGGCTTTTCCTGATCAGGTGAACTGGAAGCAGATAAACAGGAATTCAAATATACACATAACTTTTGATCGGTATATACATATTTTTTTGTAGAAAAGCAACAGCTCAAAAGAATTATATGGCTCTATGTAGGCCATGCAGGAATTATTTAAAGAGAAATCAAGGTTTAAAGCCTTGTGCCTCTTTTTCCTGCTCATGCAAAGTGATGAATCCAACCTCTTTTATGTGAGGTGAATGGTTTTCATCTGTTTTTGATTGTGTAAAGTAATATATCACAATTTCATGAAAGCGTTGACAAAGTGTCTTATGACATGAAAATTAGCTATTTTCAGTGTGGTCTGGCTGGCATGATGAAGAAGATGTATAGTATAATGAAAACAATATTCAAAGACTATGTAGCAAGATTTTTTGAATCAAGCTGGAGAAAGGTACCACCATCAGTTCAAATCCCAAAAGTGCTTTATCTGGAGGCAACTGGACTTTCTTGTTTTTTCTTTGAAGATGTTTATCTTCTCATCCAGGAAGCTTCTCCTGAAGTCTCCTGTCAGAGATGAAGAAGCGTGTTGGATGAGAAGTGAAATGACTTCAAAGAAAAAACAAGAAAGTCCAGTTGCCTCCTGAAAAAGCACCTTTGGGACAACCATGACCTGGATGACTGAGAATCTCTAGAGACCACCAGTTCAAATGACATAGATGAATTAGTTTGGTGGGGAGATGATGATGTTGATGTTGTTGATGATGATCATCATCATGGTGATGACGATGATAATGATGATGCCTTCCAGTCACTATTGATTTCTGGCAATTGCCTGGACAAATCCCTGCAGCTTTCTTGACAAGATTTTCTGAAGTTGTTTCCAATTGGCTTCCTCCTAGGGCCAAGAGATTGGCTCAATATCAATTCACCAGCCTCATGTCCAATTCAGAGCTACAAATCATGATCTCCCAGCTTCTAGCCTGGTGTCTTAACCATTAATCCTCACTGGCTATCTGAAGATATGAGAGCACTCTTCAAATACCTGAAAATTATTCTTGTAGAAGCAGATCAATACCTGTTCCCCTTGATTTAAAAATGTATTTCATTACAGGAAAGCATGTTTAAATTTAATTGCCCATGATTGTGAGGTCTCATTAGGTATTAAACACTTCCTGAAAAAGAGAGTAGAGGCCCAGTATCCTACATTGATCATTTTTGTTCTTGTTATTATGTAATTAATAGAAGGTATAAGAAATAGCTGTCTTAAAAGATCAGAAAAATTATCACATAGAAAATGGAATGCTTCTGATATTACTATTAATAGTCATCTCTAGATGAAGTGGAAGGCACATAAATCAAATCAAATCAATCAATAATCAATGTATGAAGAAAATATATTTCAACATAGCATTTTCTTAATAATTAAAGTGTTAGCAGTGTGGCTTCTCTCTTCCTGAAGAATTTTGCCCAACATTAGAAAGTAATGCAAGTAGAAGGCTCCCGCATAGATAGACTAGTAAACTCTCAATGCTTCTTTCATTTCTAAGATCAGATAATCCCACATTTCTTGTTGCAAATGTTTTGATTCTGTTATGTGGCCCCCAGAGAATAATAATTCAGGTAAAAGGGAAGCCAAATGTATGGTATGCATTTTCATTAAAAAAGAAGACAAAATAGACATACTAGTTCAAGTTGAAAAAATATAGGAAAAATGATGAGAATGTTATTCCTTTGTGGAAAAGATCTCTGAATAAGGATACAAATAACCATAGTTATATGCCTCTCCTTGATCTGAAAAGTACAGAAAAGCTAAATGGAAACAATAAATATTTGAGGGAGAAAAGTATAAACTATTGTGGTTTTTTTTTTGGCTTTTTATTCACTATCAACTCTGCTGTAGAACAATGTTTATTGAAAGCTGATACCATTTAGGAAATATTGATTTCATCAGGTCAAAAGCAGATGCTATTTTTAACCCATTGGAAAAAATAGATAGCAATTTATAATCTTTTTTTTAAAGAAAAATAAATATTAAAAGGAATGATCATGGTCAAAAACATAATAAATTTTATTGTAGTATTGCAATCTTATATTGCAGTAACATAGCATAAACTGTATTAATAATAGTACAGTTAAAATTACATACATTGCAGTGATTAAAAATAAGTTAAGGATAAGCAGCAAAGAAACTAAGGAGAATATTAAATAATATCAATAAAAATTAATCCAATTTATTATTAAAATTAGATTGTAAAGAAACACATTGCTCCATTATATGATTTTTTAGAATGTAAAGTCATTTCCAAAATTAATAAGGAATACTTCTCTTGAATCAATTTTTTAACATTATAGTGCAGATTTCTTCCTGTTTTCATTAAATAAATCTCTTTGCCAAAGCCTAGAATCAAGAAAGAGAAACAAAGATGATGGTATAGACAGGAAAACATTCATTCCAATTGTATATTGGTAGGAATGATCAAACTTTTATATTTTAAACATTATAGTCTGTATATTATTTTGGGTTTGCCCTGCTGAAAATTTTATTTAATTCCATTCCAGAAACAATTACAAAAATGTGTGGATCAGGAAAAAATATGTCTGCATATATATATAGATTATTAAGAGAAATGCATTTCAAATAATTTAATACTCCTCAATATAATTTAATACTTCTTTCTTAAATTGATGTATAAATCAAAACAGAAAGAAGAAATTCAAACTGAAGAGAAAGAAACTATTGGCTTATTCATTTATTCACATATACATAAAAGAGAAGGCTGTTCTTCATTGAATTCATTTGCAGCTATTTTTAAAGAAAGAAATCATGCTAAACTGCAAAACAAAATGAAACAAACCTGAAACAGATTAAACTAAAAATGAAGTTATTCTGAATGTGATAAGGACACCCTTTAGTGCAGAGTTCTTCAAACTTGGCAACTTTAAGACTTGTGGACTTCAATTCCCAGAATTCTCCAGCCAGCATAGCTGGGAGTTGAAGTCCACAAGTCTTAAAGTTGCCAAGTTTGGGGATCCCCGCTTTTGTGTTTTCTTCAAAGGGTTTTCTTCTGATATTCCCAGTTGCTAAATGGAAAAACAACACAAAGGAAAAAAGTTCCAATCTTCTTGTAAACAAAGAGATAGATATTGTAAGGGAACAAGGATAGGACTAGTATGCATCCTTTCCCCCCACAAGTTAATTTGTGGTATTCACAGAGACCCTCACATGGGGAAGAACTGAAGTGTACCAACTGTACGGCTTCAGTCTGTCGTCCAGCAGTTGAAGTAAAACTAGATCTGCAAAATGTTCACAATGGCCTTTGTAACAGCTCTTGACAACTCAGAGATCACAACGGGCATCAGCTTCGCATAGAGAAAACCCATTGTTCGGTTTTCAGGTTATGCTGGGAAGATTCCAGTCAGAATCTCTTCTTTCCAATGCAAATTTCCCTCGGGCAAAAATCCCTGCTCAATTTTGAGGTTTCACGATTAAATACATGGCCAATTTTGGAAAGTTTTGCAATTTGGATGGAGATTGATGTGGATTTCTGACTGACTAAGATGGAGACAAACTGAGCCTAAATTGTAATTGATGTCACAATTATGTACCCTTTGAAATCCACAGTGGGCTATTTTTATATGATCTCATATGTTAAATTAGAATATATCTGAGTCATCAGTAAAATTTACTTTGTGCTTAGGATTGCTGTACAGATCGTTATAGTCAGCCGCTGAGGTTAGCTACCATTGAGTTCACTAAAATTATTTATTTTGGATGATATTAATTCTTTATTTCTTCATTCATTTGAAAACATTACATCCAGTTGTTTCTTTATAAAAGGAACTCAAAGCAGCTGACACCCTATCCCGACAAGTATGATCCACATTATTAAAAATAGTTATAATAAAAACAGTTCAAATTACTAAAAACAAATCCATATCTTAACATCAAGAGCAACAGAAAACAATTCCATATCGTAATAGGGAGAGCAGACTTTAACTTCTATTCAACTCAAAGGAAACATTAATACTTCAGCAACAATTCTGAAATTTTGGAAGGATTAAACCCAGTCCTCAAGGAAGAGAATTCTATAACCCAAGGTATGTTTGCTAAAAAAAGAGAGAGAAAGAAACATGGTGCACAGAATTATATTCAGAAATAGTTTCTATATATTTATGTTTTGAATATTATGTTTTCAGATACGATACTAAAGAGATTTTTCCTGAAAATGATTTAAATCTAAGATTTGGCAATAATGTAAATATGCACAGTATTTCTTTCCATTTTCCGACCTTGATATTTATCTTTCCATTGGTCTTCAGAATATGCTGATTATAACCAGAAAGTTAGACAGAGGAACACTACAAATGCTGCCATCTGCCATCAACCCAGGCAGATAAAGTTTGTTGTAATCAAAGGATTGTTACTTGATGGCTTTCATGCATGTTTGCTCAAAAGTAAGTCCACTTTTGAATTAAATGTTAAGATTGTGCAGAACTGTCAAATTAAAATGGTGGTGTTGAGGGGTTCCATTTAGTATACTGTTCTTTAGATGTAAAAAAAGGATTTTCAAAAAGAGAAATAAAAATATGCCCATTTATTTTAGATTACATTTTTTTTAAAAAAAATCTATATCTCTTATCTCAATCACTCTATAAATTTGCACACACACACACACACACACACACTGCTCAATTGTGTGTAAGAAAGTTGCTTTCATTCTCAACAACAGAACTGTTGGTCCCAATTATAATATAAGTGGTAGACTACTTATATTTTGTCTTTTGTTGAAATACATTTCAGATTTATATTGTTCTTATTATGAAATTATAGCATTGCACCCCCTCTTTCTTCCCTCCCTCTGTTACTCTCTTTGCCTCTCTCTGTGTGTATGTGTGTCTGTGTTTGTGTCAGAGAGTAAGTATGCACAGCCTTTCTTAGAATGTAATTGAAACCTTTTCCTTCTTCTTCTGTTCAGTTGTATTCAGTTCTCAAAGGGTACATAGGCAAGTCCCTGCAATTTTTTGACAAGCTTTTTTAGAAGTCATTTGTCATTGCCTCCTTTCTAGGGCTGAGAGTGACTGGCTCAAGGTCTCCCAGTTGGCTTTGTGCTAAAAGCTGGACTAGACCTCACAAGTCTCCCAGTTTCTAGCTTGATTCCTTAACTATGGTAACTACACCAAACTGGATCTCTAGCTTGTTTAGAAATAAGGCTAGCCAAAGCCATGAAAATTTCATTCCAAGAAAATGTGATTGAGATGCCAATCATATTGATTTCAGTAGAACTAATTTAACTCTAGTGTTTTGTTTGAATGTACTTCAATTGAGTAGATAAAGGTGGTCGATAAGATTCACATAATGGCATCCAGGGATTTAATTTCCTGAACTTCCTATCACTTTTAAGGCCACCTACTATGTGTGGCCTTATGTGAGACTTGAGTCATATAACCTTTGATTAAATTTAGGAATTTAAGATCTAAAACTTGATAACCTCCATCTTGATTATTAAAGATAATACTGAAACAGATACCAGATTTTGAAATTGGAATTACATATAGTTTATTTATTTACCTTTTCCCCCTTCATACTTTTAATTGAATCCTGGTGAGATTGTAGATTTCCTGAAATTAACACTTTGCCAATATGAACTTTTTCTATTTAACCATGTCAATGAACATCAAGAACTTGTGGTGGGAAATTGTTATCCCATTTAAGGTAGAAAAGAGATGTGATTGGTCCATGAACATCTTGTGTGTCTCAATCACCATCAGTTCAACAGAGTTTCTTCTTCATATTTATAGGTCCCACTCCATTCCTTTAAAGTACAATGGAATGAAATAATTAATTCATAAGCTAAGAATTATGTTTGATTTTTTAAAAAATCTTTGTATTAATTAAGGTTTATCAAACTTTCCCACATCTCTTTGCTATATCAGTTGATCAGAATCAATATGGAACATATGTACTATATATTTAAAAACACACCAGGAACATTATTCTATGCAATAACATGGAACAGTTTGAAGTATAAATAAGAGGATCATTTTAATTTATAGACAACATTATGTAATAAAAAATCCAATTCAATCCTGACTGAATTCTGATCTTATTTCCAAATAGAATTTGGAAATTTTGCTTGAATTAAGAACAATTAGAGTGAGGTTTTTTAACGCCATAAATATTGATGCTTTCTACCTTTGATCCTATTGATTGCTAACAGAATTAGGAACAATCTTTTTTTCTGTCTTTGTCACTGTTGTCTTTTTCTTGAATTAGAAGCATTTTTGACTGCTACTGAAATGTAATGGTATGTGGGAAATACCTTGAGAGACTGAACCAAGAGATGCTGCTACTGGCTGGAGCAAATTAATGCTGTTGCATTAATTGCATCATGGCAAATAGCATGGCATCTGGCATCTGTTCATCCATTAACTGTTGGTGTTGCCACAACACTGCTGCCCAATATTCATGAATAGCAGAGTTCCTCGCAAATCAATGGCCATTCCTGAAGTTCTTCTCTTTGGTAGAGAGTAGGAGACTTGCAAAATTAATGTCAGCCTCTCAGAGTGAACCAAGCAGGAATAATAATCTGATGAGCTAACTCTACTTTATTGTAAAGCTATGTTGACAGAATCTTGTAATTCTGAAAGTACAATCTCTCCATTTACTGTATAATCTGGGACACCAGGGATGGTTTCCTCTGAGCCTCTCCGATGAGAGGGTCAATCTATTTTCCAAAACACCAAAAGGAAAAACAAGAAACAATGGATGGAAACTAACCAAGGAGAAAAGCATATGATTCAAAAATATGATTCAATTGGGAGTTGAAGATGGAACCGTCAGGTTCAAACAGTTTGCTACTAGATACTAGCCACTGATAAGGAGGAGTGTATTCATTAAATTCAGTTTTATTCAATGTCATTTTCTCAATCACAAATTTATTTCAGCCTCATTTGCACATGAATTGATAATTTATAAAACCAATAGCCTAGCCATTATATACATGCATATCTCCAGCTAGGAGACCATGAGTTCTACCCTCCCTGAGGCATGAAGCCCACTGGGTAAATTTAAGCAGACCATAGGTGGTATTCAGCAGGTTCTGACCAGTTCTGGAAACCGGTAGCGGAAATTATGAGTAGTTCGGAGAACTGGCAAACGCCACCTCCGACTGGCCCCGCCCCATCTATTATCTGCGTCCCGAGTCCCAGCTGATTGGCTGGGTCGTCTTTTGTTGCCCTGCACAAGAGAACAGAGCTGGAAAGCAGGTTAGTGGGATGGGAAGGGAATGGAGATTTTGTAGTATCCTTTCCCTAGAGTGGGGTGGGAATGGAGATTTTACAGTATCCTTCCCCTGCCACATCCACCAAGCCATGCCCACCAAGCCATGCCCACCAAGCCATGCCCACAGAACCGATAGTAAAAAATTTTGAATCCCACCACTGAAGCACACTCTCTTAGCCCTAGGAAGCAAGCAAAAGGAAACCACTTCTGAAAACTTGCCAAGAAAACTGCAGGAACTTAATCTCAACTTAAAACTCGCCATAAATCAACACTAACCTGAAGGTACTAAGGAAAGAAAAGCATGTCTTCAAATATCAGCATTTTTTTCATTGTACTTTACTAATTTGTGCAATTTTGCCACTCAGTCTAGCCAACACAATGCTTTCTATTGTACATTTTTCTTAATTAACCTTTTTCATAATGTTTACATTTTTGCATATTAATCAATTACTCATTATTCACGGATTTCAGCATGCAACTTGTATCTGCTTTGGAAACAACTCAGAAAAATACAAACTGGGCAAGTGGATATAAAAATGTGGATAAAAATTCTGATTCCACACTTGCTGTTATAGAAGATTGGTTGCCCAGCTGGGAAATAGGATATAGACATTGGGTTTAATCCACCAGGATTTGCTTTAGTTTATTTGAATGGTTTAAAAAAACCCTTCTCCTGGATCATGTAGACTCCAACAGTTTTCAAATCTTTTCTGATAATAACATATGAGCACTTGCTGGAGACAAACACTTTGGAATAAACAAAGTAATGCAATATTTCCTAGTGGAATCTCAGGTTTATCCTATCCATGACACTAATCTTTTAATTCATTGGCTAGGCAATAACAACCTCCCTTACAATTTAGATATGTTTAATAACTCTTCCAATGTTTTGACATATTTGATAGGTTAAAGCAAATATTCTTTTCTGCCTGACTCCATCAGATTAGACACTGCCCATACCAACAAAGAGGAATGGGATAAGCACAAATAGTGCCCTAAGCCTAAAATCTGAATATCTTTGAGTAGTTTTAAGCCATGGTTGCTTCAATTCCATTTTTTCACTATTATAAATAGAAGTAGAAATAGCAAAACTCCAGGTTTTGATTGTTCCTTGAGACCATTTAATAGAGAAAGACAGGCTATAAGTGTCTGAAATAAATGAGCTCTAGTCTAAAGCTCCTTGTGTTAGCTGGTAATCAGAAGATGGAATCATACTACATTAGAGTCTTTATCATAGAAAGTAATGCAACATTTCCTAGCTGGCCTCATTTTTCAGACTGGTTTCTCTTCAATCTGAAATCACATTCAAGATTTCACACTTGGAGTACTGCATCCAGTTTTGGTCACCATGATGTAAAAAAGATGTTGTTGAGACTCTAGAAAGAGTGCAGAGAAGAACAACAAAGATGATTAGGGGACTGGAGACTAAACATATAAAGAATGGTGGCTGGAACTGGGTATGTCTAGTTAAGTTGCGCCACTGATTAATTGTTCTAACTGTCAAGAAATTTCTCCTTGGCTAGCTCAGTCTGTCACATAAAATTTGCTTGCAAGCAAACTCACAAAATTAACTCACAACACACCATGCATGTAAATATTGATTTTTTTTTATAAAAAAAGAGCAACTTTTACCCAAAATCGGGCAAAGCAGGCAGATTGAGTTGCTCACAGAATCATTCAGAGATCTATCTATCTGCCATCAGCTAGCTCAGTCTTTCAAATTTGCTTGCCGTGAGTATGCACTGAATTTGCTTGCAAGCAAACCTTCAGCCCTAAGGGAGGTTCGGCTGTGCTGAGCCGAAGATCTAAAGACTAGCTAGAAAGCAAGAAATCCAACCATTTTCTGCTTCCTAGCTAATCTAAAGCTCCTGGCACAGCAGAACAGATGATGGTCGGAAAAAGGAAAAATAGCAATTTAGCAGGCAAGTTTACCTGGTAAGGAGTGAGTGGGCGGGGAGGGTTCCTGCGGGCCATGCTTGTGCACAGCCTGGATTAATTGCTTTGTGGGGGTGCTCTGGGGATGAGATTTCTCTGCAGCCCACTAAAATTTTCTCACAGCCCACCCAGACCTTCCAACTCTGTTATTCTATTTTATTCTAGTCTAGTCTGATGAGAAGAAGGACTAGGGGTGACATGATAGCAGTCTTCCAATATCTCAGGGGCTGCCACAAAGCAGAGGGACTCAAGCTATTCTCCAAAGTACCTGAGGGTAGGACAAGAAGCAATGGATGGAAAGTAATTAAGGAAAGAAGCAACCTAGAACTAAGGAGACCTGTCCTGACAGTTAGAACAATTAATCAGTGGAACAACTTGCCTCCAGAAGTTGTGAATGCTCCAACACTGCAAGTTTTTAAGAAGAGATTGTATAACCATTTGTCTGAAGTGGTGTAAGATTTCTTGCCTAAGCAGGGGGTTGGATTAGAAGACCTCCAAGGTCCCTTCCAACTCTGTTATTCTATTCTATTCTATTCTATTCTATTCTATTCTATTCTATTCTATTCTATTCTACACTGACTTCTTCAACACTTGTAAAAACAAATATATTCTCAATGGACCATATCTTCTGGGCTACTCCTGCTTCAGAGTTGGAGTCTGTTCTGTAACCAGGAATCTTACAAAGAGCAATATAAAAAGGATGATCTAAACCTGATTGGTGAACCATATATAATTCTATTTCTTTCTTTTGCTGATAGTTCAGAGGTGGAAAGTCAGCATGAAGTGTCTCCCACAGAGATGTTTTAGAACTTTAATCCCACCACATGCCAGATAATGGATGTGCATTGAGTTGTCTATTTACTCAGTTACAAGATGATATTATGAAGTGGATGAAATGTTCATGAATGGGGAACACAAATAATATGAGAATCAAAGGTTTTTTGAAGCCTTTATATAAAATACACTAAAAACATCACAGACACAACATTTTACATAAATGCATACCTTCTGAGAAACTTCTGTTACTTTTCTGTGCCTAAGAAGAAAAGCACAATTATATTGAAGTGTAAAACAACAAACAACAAAGCAACTCATGATTCATTTCATTTTTGCTATTTCTTTTGGTATTTTCATTTTGACTGCCCCGTTGGGAGACATGTCAAATGCAAATGAAGAAAGTAAGGCAGGAGCAATGGCTGCATGTTCTAGATGTTTATTTTCCACAAAACCTTTATCAAAGCAGATCATTATGTTGGGAGTCCAAGGCAGAATGCAAAGGTTATCTATGGCCTTGTGACCTCTGAATCCAAAGTTCTGTTTGAAACAAAAGAAAGAGAAAAGGTCAAAGAAGTCAGCTGGAAGATCTGATATTTATTAAGACTATGTCCAGCTCTTGCTGCCTTGTTGCCTTAATGTGGAACAGAATTATTTCCTGTTGTGACCACTATCAATGGAAAACCAGTATTTTCTATTATTGTGTGATGCACAAAGACATCAATAAGATATCTGAACATTTCTGATCTTCCATAAATCTCAGAGAATTACCAAGAGTTAGTCAAATTTGACACATAGACTTCATTCCTTTTCTCACAAGGAATCACTATTGGGAATTAGTGTGATTTGGTAATTGACTGAACCAGAGAGACTTCATTCTACCTGCAGTTTCGAAGTTTCCCTGGGTGACTTTGGCCCAATCACCATTTCACAGCCCAGCCTACTTCTAAGCATCATTGTTTAAGTAATGGAAAAGGAAAGCCATGTTTTCTTCCATAAATCTTTATAGGTAAGAATGCAACAGTAGAATAAAGTGGTCCCTCCACTAGAGATGTACTAAAGGAAGCAATGTCTAAGTAGTAAATCATGCAGAGATAAACAGGTAGCATTTTATTTCCAATTATCTTGAGCTCCAGGAGGTAAGACAAAACATAAACTGAATGAATGAGTAAAAGAAATACCAGAGAAGAAAATAAAGGCTCAGGTTTGGATTTTCTGTTAAAAGTGTGGTTTATCTCCTGTCTCATCTGAAGTGTTAGTGAATGTACATCCTGCTCATGATTATTTATGACCTCACTTGTGCTTGGCAGAAGACTCCATAATTCTTCCCAAAGTTGTAACCAAAATGTAACTTTAATGCAAACGAGTGGAAAATTCACCCCGATGACTACACTATATCCTAAATCTTTATGGGATTATGGGATGGGGGGAGGTGTGTGTGTGTGTGTGTGTGTGTGTGTGTGTGTGTGTGTTGTATATTTAATTCCATTTTTTATCTCACTGCAATCTCACATCTCTTAGGGTTTACAATGTCACGGTAAAAACAGCAACAGCATTAAAACAACACATAATCCAAATTGCAAATCCAGAGCAGGAGAGAAAAAGGAGAATAACAAGAAGTCCAGGTAACATTCCTTGTAGAAAGTTCAGTGTTTAAGAACTTTCTAAAAGCTGCCAAGGTGGAGGCCAATCTGATCTCAGTTGTGACTCCATTCCCTAAAATTTGTGTGATGCTATGGAGAAGTGTTGCCTTTTAGCTTTGCCTCCACTAACATCCCAGAAACATGACAAACTAAAGGTCCCTTCTCTCAGCAAGATTTAATAGGATGGTCTGAATCTACTTGAAAAAGAGAATCCTGTAGGCCAGTGGTGAGATTCAATTTTTTTTATTACCGGTTCTGTGGGTGTGGCTTGGTGGGTGTGGCATGGCTTGGTAGGCGTGGCTTGGTGGGCGTGGCAGGGGAAGGATACCGTAAAATCTCCATTCCCACTCCACACCTGGGGGAAGGTTACTGCAAAATCTCCACTCTCTCCCCACCCCACTAACCTGATTTCCAGCTCCATTCTCCTGTGCAGAGTAACAAAAGAAGACCCAATGGATCAGCTGGGACTTGGGAGGCAGAGAATAGATGGGGGCGGGGCCAGTCAGAGGTGTTTGCTGGTTCTTTGAACTACTCAAAATTTCCGCTACCAGTTCTCCAGAACTGGTCAGAACCTGCTGAATACCACCTCTGCTGTAGGTATACAGATGCCAAAGGATGAAGAGCTTTGTGAGTTAAGAGCAGCATTCTAAATTGCAATTGGTGAAGTACCCATGAAATATAAGTAACATGCTTAAGACGTGGCCTGCTGTGTTGTTAATAAAATAGAAACCGTATAAAGCTCATTGAAACCATTTCTCTTCCTGCAAAAGTTTTCAAAATAAATAAATAAAGGCATTTTCAACTTTATTAAGTACGTTATATTATATGATGATATGATTAGGAATGAGAGCTATGATGTTCCAAAATCAAAGAGAACTGCAGGATTTATTTGATAGCCTTCGACTGATTTGGCTTTAGTCTTTTCTTTGTCATATGAAAATGCTGATTGACTTCACAGAAACAGAAAAAAAATTGTAGAAATTGCTAGATTAATATTCTATAATCTAGATAATAACACAAATTTGTTTTTACTCCTATTCCAGAGGCTAACAGAATTTATTCCCAAAGGATGGTTCATTATATGACCCAAAGCCAGGAATGTTGCATAGATTGATCAGAAATTAAAAAGAGAACCTTTCTGCTTTGGGTACCAAATCTAACATTTGAAGGGTGAAAAACAGTTACAGGATGGTACAATATCTGAATAAATATTTTAACCTGCAATATTTTATTGCAATTTTTCTCCTCTGAAATGTATTTATATAAGTTATACCAATGGGAAAGTAGCTCTACATTTGATCTTCCAGAATCCTGATTGGGTGTCTTGCAAATTTGCAATTCTTCATTTTCTTCAGTTGTTATAATTAGGTTTAGATGTAGCAAACTATACAACACATACATTGTGCTTGTTTATTTGGAATTCCAATTTACAGCAGTATGTATGAATCTAGCCACTGTATTTTGTTGTGTTTGTGATATTTTTCCAGTCCTGTAATTAATGTTTGCCTTTTTTCCCCCTGTATATGTTCAGAAAGAAAAAAAATATTTTTATGACCTTCCTGACAAGGCAGTGCGGGATGGACTCAAAACATCTGTTTTCATTTATCAAGTATTAAAACAATTAGGTCTCAGGGAGGCTAGCACTTAATAATACAATAGACACACACACATAACCCTCATGCCTTGAATCTGATAAACTGTGATGTTTTCCTTTCTGGAACTCACCTATGATTTTCTTAACCACCTATGGATCTCCATTGTGGCTTTTAGCATAGATCTGGGGTTATGAAAGAAAAAAAATTCCCATTTGAGGATAAATGTTTCTTTTTAACAGAATAACAGAATTGGAAAGGACCTTAGGGGCCCACTAGTCTAACCCCTGCCCAAGCAGGAAACCGTATACCATTTCAAACAAATGGTTTGTTCTCCAGTATTAGAGCACCCACAGCTTCTGGAGGCAAGTAGTTCCACTGATTAATTGTTCTATCCAGAAATTTCTCCTTTGTTCTAGGTTGCTTCTCTCCTTGATTTTTTTCCACCCATTGCTTCTTGTCCTGCCTTCAGATGCTTTGGAGGATAGATTGATCCCCTAATTTTTGTGGCATCTCCTTAGATATTGGAACACTGCTATCATGTCACCTCTACTCCTTCTTTTCATTAAACTAGACATATCTAACTTTATCTTCTGGTTTCTTCTTCTCTTTTGATATGATGGGAATGTGTCTGATATATAGAAAAATACCTATCTAGCTTTTTTGAGGTTTCTGTCTTTCTTTCTTTTACATTATTTATGATATTTGATTGCCTTAATTCCAAGAAAACTTATTTATGGAGCACATTATCATGAGCACCTAGGCACAATTATTTTCTTCCCTAATTCAATTACGGTAGGTCAAAGTAACTGATAAGCATTGATATAATACAAATGTACAATGCATTCATAAACATGGTGTAAATGGTAACTCATTCTTATATATAGATCTCTAATGTAGATTTAGAGCAAATGTATATGAATTTGATGCCTTCACCACCACAGTCAAATGACTGCACTGCAGAGGCTTGGCAACTGAACCATATTTATGGCCATTCACAATGTTCCATGGTCATGTGTCCATGTTTTATAATGGTTTTGCTGTAAATCAGTATTTACTTTCCATTTTTGGAAAAATTGATCCATAGCAAACCATTGGTTCACTTAACCATGGTGTTGCATATTGATCATTGTAAAAAATGTAAAATTTTGTTGGTCATGTACCCACCAACCATAGAATCACCCACCATGATTCTATTTATAACTACTATGAGTTACAACTGTGATGGACAGGTGCCAATACAATTGTAACTTAATAACTATCCATATATTAACCAGTGACTGTAATTATAAGGTTCTAGAGTAGGTTTCAACAATTTTGGCACCCTCCAAATGTGTTGATCTCAATGCTCAGAACCAGCATGATCAGAGTTCTGATTCCCACACTTCTAGGTTAGGGAAATCTGCTTTTGACAGCTTGCACCAATATCCTGTTCTGATTTTAGTATATTTTTTCCTCTTTTAGGAAACAAAGAAGCTTTAAGTCAATTGAAATGATGTTTAGTTGTTTTATTAAAGCATTGGAAGAAGTTTCTATTCCAGTTTTGAAAAGACCAAGATTTGTTTGGCTATTCCACTATCAGAATCACATTCCCAGAACAGGAAACATATAGCAACATACAAGGGACATGAGTCAAGAACTGAAGCCAATATCTTTTAAAGGCTGAAAGAAGCAAAGAAAATATACATCATGAAGTTATGTTCCATTTCCCCAAAGAAAATAAACTAACTGTTCAGTGATGGTTTTGAATTTAAAGAAACCAGAGATTTATAATTTCTTTCAGAGAAGACACTGCTTCTAAATTTAAGCATGAAAGGCTTTCTGGAGGATGAATTGATATCTAAATATGGAAGAATAAATATTTCGTAACTTCTCTGAATGATGAATTTCTTACCCAAGATAGAAATATAGAGTATTTCTTGAAGTAGCACCACTAATATCTTTAAGGAAGTAACTGTTCTTCTAAGTCATGTCATGCATTTTAGAGTTTGATACCAATCAGTATTTCAATGTTGGCATTTCAGTGTATGATAATTCCTAATAGGAATTTAAGTCCTTTCATTCCCATTTTGTACACCAACATAGATTCTCTGCTGATAAAATTACTAGAGGCTGTCACATTGAAGGTTGAATTGCACTTTAGAGGTAAACTGGTAGAAAGTTTCAAGAGACGATTAATTATGTCAATCAATGAAATGTAGATTGTCTCATGATTAAATAGTTTAGCTTAGATGGCAATAAACTAAAAAAGAAAATTCTGGGACAGTTTCACTCTTCTCTTAAGATACCTGCTATGGCTTTAAGAAAAAAGTCTGATTTGAATTCATAATCTTAGTCTGGCTTTTGGAAAAATGGCTCAGAATGATATTACCATTTAAGAGCTTTTGAAATGTGTTGTCTGTATGTAATGATTTTTATGATGTAAATATGACAAATATGATGAAATTCTGAATATTTTCAGAGGGATATCAGCAAGTTAGAGAAAGTTGAGGGGAAACCAATGAAGATAATATAAAGAGTTGAGAATATGCCCCATGAGTATAGGGTAAAGAATGGAATGTTCATTCTGAAGCAAAAAAAGACTTAGGGAAAACTTCACCGCCATATTTACTTAAACAAAGGAAAAATATAGGGAAGACAGTCACTTTCAAGAACTATTTTCAATGATTATAGATATTTACACCAAAAGTAATAGTACTCCCTAGACTTCACTTAAATATAACAAAAGATTCCAAGATGGTCAGATCTATACAACTGGAACTGAAATGAAGTTTTGGATTATCTGTAAGTTTTCAAGAAAACCTGGACAAGTTTCTCCTATAGGTGATTTGATTGGTTTTCTGGCACATTGCAAAGGTTTGAAAACTGGATGGATCTTTGTCCAACTCTGTAATTCTATTATTTTCTGTTCCTCTTGTTCCAATTTTTTAAAAATCATGGTGTATTTCTCACTTTTATTATTCTGTTTTTTTTTTAATCTTTGGATTGTTGTATAGTTGTATTGTACAATTGCATCATTTCATTGCTACATTAAAATTTAAATTTGCCATCAGATGTTGGCTGCACAATCTTGCTATATGAGTTATTACAGTGTTACTGCAAGGTTTCAGCTTACATTATAAACTGCTGTTACTGCATATCCAAATTGCAGGATAGATATAATGTTTGCAGTTCATGTTTTTATGCTGGATTTAAATATTGGCCATTCCCTTTAGTATCCTAGCATGAAAACTGGGTATTTGAAGAGGATGAAGAGGAGGAGGAATAACAGTGGTGATCTGCTCTAATTAATCAAATTTCTTTTATATATCATAAATTCCACCATCACCCACCACAAAATTCACTTTGATGAGATAATTTCCCCTGGCAATTTAGCACTATTTGTTAGGAGTTAA
The DNA here is from genome assembly GCF_049901735.1 of Notechis scutatus. Lineage (NCBI taxonomy): Eukaryota > Metazoa > Chordata > Lepidosauria > Squamata > Elapidae > Notechis > Notechis scutatus. The sequence continues at coordinate 188,489,612 of NC_142011.1, forward strand.
ACCACACTGCTTTATCAGACTCTGGTTTTTGTTCTGGTTTTGTAAAACAAGTTAGTCTGGCATCAATGTGCTCATTGAAGAAGTCCAATTGCATTTCAGTTCCTTGGAATATGTGGATGAATCTATTTCAAAGCAATGGTTAAAATACTTTCTCCCTAATACCTATGGCAAACAATATCTGGCTCGGGGTAAAAGCATTTAAAATCGTTTGAGAGTGCCAACTTTCATGAATGAATGATTAAAGAATGAAAAGTAATTAAGGATGAAGAAAAAAGTAAATGACCCAGAGGAGCAGGCATAATTAACAAACAAATAAAAATCCAAATTGTATAATAATCACTTTGCTGGGATCGGCATTTGGAACATCAAAAGAAAAGGCAAGAAAAAAGGGGGAAAGGTATATTATTGAGAAAGAAAACACTTTCCTTTATGTAAAGTTTTTAAAGGTAAAGGTTTCCCCTGCCTGGTTGTTTCCAGCTCTAGGGGGCAGTGCTCGTCTCCATTTCTTAGATGAGGGAGCTAGCATTGTCTGAAGATATTTTCATGGCCATGTGGCCAGCATGACTATATGCTAAGGCACATGGAACATCTTACCTTCCTACAAAAATGGTAACTTATCTGCTCACATTTGCCTGCTTTTGAACTGCTAGGTGGGCAGGAGCTGAGCAAGGATGGGAGCTCACCCTGTCACTCAGCACTCAGGTCTCAAACCTGGGCTGTCAGCTTTCCACTGACAAGCTCACCGTCTTTAATTGCTGAGCCATCGCTCCCCTTGTAAAGTTTTTAGAGTACAGCTTTTCATGCACACTCTGCCTGTGACTTGAAATATTCTTCAGCTTTCTTTTTAAAATATTGAATTTTAAGGGCAGGACTGCCACAAGAATGTATTTCCCAACCAAGTCAAAATATGGAACCATCTAGGGTGTTTTAAACATTTTATTATAAAGGATAAGAAATCATGTCCCCCATTTCTTCAAACAGAGATAAATAAACAGGTAAATATGCTTGTAGGTGTGACTTTTTTAAACCCCCCCACCTTTGCAATTGAGTCCACATAGTAGCAGTCTGGATTTGGTGACTTTAAAAAAAAATGCCACCCACAAGAAGCACCACAATCTTTGGACATAAGTGAAGATTGTTGAAATAAGAGAAAAAGCAACAGTTGGCAGGGACCACAAGAAGAAAATAACAAATTAACCCTTTAGGCAGGAATATGTAAATACAAACAAATACATAAATACACAACTTAACTTGAAAACTGTCCCAATTACAAAGAATACTGTGGTAAATCCTTGGGTTTTTTTCATATTTTGTTTTAAAAATGAGTGCTTGTTTTCTTCCCGTACATGGAAGAAAGATTATTTCCCTGGATTAAGAGGAAGCTGACACCATTGTATTAGATACAACAGAAATTATTAATTAAAAATAATTAAAAAAAAGCTCAGGCATTGGTTAAACCCAATGATGTTTTAATTTCAGAACCACCAGTCATGTACATAATAGAAAGAGAATAATTACTGGCTTAAGAAAATGAGAAATTCATTTATATCTCAGAAAGATAGGACCATAAAACGATGAATTACCAGATGATGCAGTTTCTATATCTAGTCCAGGATTCTCAACTGTGAATAATAGGCACTTGGTAGGCACTTGTATCTTTTAAATTCTTTTATCAGATATATCAATTGTACTTAGACTTACATAGTGCTTAAACTTCATAGTGCTTTACAGACCTCTCTAAGTGGTTTACAGAGTCAGCATATTGCCCCCAACAATCTGGTTCTTCATTTTACTGACTTTGGAAGGATGGAAGTTTAAATTAACCTTGAGCCAGGATTGAACTGCTGGGAGTGGGCAGAATTAGCCTGCAATACTGCATTCAAACCACTGCACCACTACAGCTTTTGAGATACAAGGACAGGATTTAGAACTTCTATATGTCAATATAATTTACCACTGAACCATAGTGTCCCTCCACTTCACATGAATCTGCATGAATTAATGGTGGGTGGCAAAAAAAAAAAACACCTCCTGAGTGTTTTTTTTAAACAAGTTCTCCTTTGCTTTGGTGGTTCAGAATACTTTTTCACAGATTTGTTTTTAAAGTCCTCATGGGTGGACTTTGACATTTCTGCTCTTATTTATTACACAGTGGCCAAGAGGTGTATATATGAATGTCCACTATTTTCCTGTATTCCTTTAAGAATTCAGTGTGAAAAATTTCCCATTTAATTTCAGTGAAAAGACAAAATGCATAAAAGTTCTAAATTATCATCCTGTATTTTGCTTATCATAAGCCATTTTATCTTGAGAAAATATTTAAAGGCACATATGTATATATTGCGGATCAACAAATTAATATAATCTTCCCAAGGGAAAAATGGGATGCAGATAAAATAAGTAATATCATGTTTATATGTAAATGATCAGCATACATAGAAATGATGGACCATGTGTTACTGCCAAAGTCTATGCTTTTCTGAAACCATAAAAACAGGAATGAGATGAGTCAAAGGTTTGATTCAACTGCCAATTTTCCTCCAATATGGTGTTGTGTCTAATGTTAGATGTACATTGGAAGATGAAATATCAATGAATGACTTTGTCACCTTGGCCAAATATCTGAACTAGGTTTCAACACTCATTAGAATGCACATTGAATTTTGGATATGGATGTATTGGAAAAAAGTAGAAAACACAATACCCACAATCTTAGAAGTCTCTGAAGGCAGGATTATGTGTACCTCTAGATAATGATCTAAGGAATTACACTTTAGTCCTACTCATTTTAAATAGGGTCTTGTTTTCCCATTTAAATTAATCCACTCAATTATAACTGCTTTCCATTCAGGGCATTTGCAATCCATATCTGTAATCTTTTTCTTCTCTTGTATTCCTTAATTTCCAACCCACTGTCCAAAGGAGTAAATAAAGGATAGGAAATAACTCGTAGTTTTATGTTGAATTCTGTCAAGTGAAGGTTGAATAACAGATGTGAAAGACTAGCAATTTAGTAGTAGCATTTACATGCAAACCAGCAAGACTGAATCCAGTTAATACATGGTTATGAAATTTGCATATTTTCTGTATTTGTGTATCCATGTCATAAATCTATGTACAAATAACCTTGATTTTGAATTTTTTAAAAAGAGCTGTACTTTTTCTTTTTGTTTTTCATATGACATTCATACTGGAATGTCATATAAAGCAAAGTAAAGCTGTAGCAGTCAGAAAGAAAAATCCATAATTCCTTTTGTTATCATGCTATCAAACATAGTTGAAATATTTGAAAGAATCCAATTATCTGGATTGCCAAATTTTAGCCTAGCCATACAGGTCAATTGACCATTCTCACCATATTTTTCTGTCCAACTTGATTCACTGTCTCTTTGAAGGATATTCCATGTTTAAAATAGGTTTAATGAGAAATGGTTCATATATACCAGATTGTTCTTGTATTAAAGATAAGTTTTCCATCTCAATCACATTTTCTGATTCCAGGTTGTAAGGCCATAGTTGCATTTTAAGGGGCTACAAATAAATAGCAGTTGAATTGATACCATTGCATTGAATTGATATCATTTTCCTGACAAACATCTTCTGCCATCCATTAGACTTTATTTCTGTTTTTTTCAAAAGGCCACTTGGTTTGCATGTCCTGTATTTTTTTTTGTAAAATTCCTCTTGATGAAAGCAAAACAACAACAACAACAATAACAAAGGCTTTGGTTAAAAGATACCAGTTTATTTGTGGCAACCGAACCTTAAAGTTGTCCACTGAATAGCCACAAAAGCTATTTTATATTGTTCATAATCCACACTTTCACCTGTTCCTGGGTTGGGCAGCAACTTGTGTTCGTTTACTGCAGCCAATGAAATAAGATCCGAAGACAGCTAGGATGTTGGAATTTTTATGGAGTTTCAATCTTCTGCTTCTAAAGATTACATAAGGTGTCCTTCAGATGGCTACTATCTTATTGCCTCTTTAAAAGTCCAAGGGACGGATCATCATAGTTGTGGAACGTAATGAATAACTTGGACCTTTGAAGTAATGCCATTTGATCCCATTTATTTTTCCATGGTGTTGTCCAGCTGAATAAAACATTCCATTGAGATTGGAAGGGCCACAGGCATCAAACCACCAACCTGAAAACAGGAACAAAACAGACTTGTTAACTACTGAACCATAGTCCCTTTGGTTTGTAACATGAGGCTGATGAGCAAATGTATGGTAACTCAGCATTGAGGCTAGCAATGATGTAAGAGTTCTAGTTTTTTAAAGCAATCTAGGTGATATTTTGATCTAGGTGATATTTTGAGGTTCTCATGCTAAACATACAATTGACCAAATTAAGCTTGTTGTGAGAACAGGGCCACTATGTTTGAATGAAAGACAAACTAAGTGAACTTGAGGTTCATTCTTCTAACTCCTAATTTAAGAATACTGTGTATGTGTAGAATAGTGCAAATGCTTAGAGAAGTATAATTTAAGAATCCCATGAATGTTTAAAGCAGTGATTTTTTTCTTTTGCTTTCTGAAAAGTCCATAAAATATCCTCTGGCTACCCTATTCAATTAATTCAGGTAATATAACCCTTCCTGTTCTAATTATCTTTATGCATTCATATAAACAAAAGATCAATGTGAGACATATTGAGTGCTTCCTGGCTTTTATCTGACTGAACATCTATTAGAACACAAAACAAAATAAATTTAACCCCAGCAGAATCTATATATTATCAGAAGAATACTTTCACTGCTTCCCTTTTATTCAACAATTAATTTTTATAGCATTTGTGGCCATTTCAAACTTCAGCATAAAGGATGCATACAAATGTATTGCCATAAACTATAGCTGTGGATCTTCAGAACTACTTTTCATCATATTTTATAATAGCAAATAAGAAAATCACAATCTATATCTGTAATATTATAATATTTTAATTTATTACAAATGCTAAAGTAATATTACGAATAACTGAACTGTTTAGAAAGTGGACTACTCACTATTCAAGTGGACCCTAATTTTAACCTGGACTTACAAATTTCATCAACTAGTTTTACTCAAACTTAATCCCACTTTTCTTAATTAATACAGAATTATGATTTTTCAAATAGTAAGAGCCTGTTTTTATGTACACCAGTCTTCATATTTAACTAATTGTGAGCTAATTGCTATAGTATAGCAAAGCCTTAAATGTTTCAACATTATCACCAGCAAGCTTATGCAATGAATAAACATATTTGCAGGTTCCAAGTAAGTGTTTAAAGATAAGGTTTTGGACATTTTAAGGTTTCCAGCTTAGGGGTTTGCTTTGCACCATGCTACATTCTATCATATCAGTTCTTATTATCTTACCCTTTGCTTTTCAAAACAAATAATATTATTTCTATTTATTTTATTTTCTGCAGACCCAAAACAAAATAGTTGATATCTCTCCTTTACCATTTCTCACTCATAAGCATTTCTGCATAGAGAGTTTTTTAATGAGATGTTGGTGCTAGAACAAGCAATAGCACATTGGATAATTTCATTGAACATTTTATTGTTTGCATTAAATATTAAAATTATGAGCAACATATGTTAAGCTGATTTCCAGAGTTTTTCAATTAACAGTGAATTTTCTAAGAGTATACACAAAAAATATATCCAATTTCAGTTCTTGGCATTTCTAGTAGAAATGATTCCAGACAATTAAGTTTAGAACATAGGACACAAAGACATTTAAGGATCTGGTGTCCTAGTGGACAATCACTTAAACATGAGCCAGCAGTGTGCTGCAGCTGCCAAAAAAGACAACACAGTCCAAAGCTGCATTAATAGAGGGATCATAGAATCAAGATCATGTGAAGTGTTAATACTACTTTATAATGTCTTGATAAGTTGACACTTGGAATATTGCATCCAGTTTTGGTTACCATAATTTGAAAGATATTGAAACTCTAGAGAGTGTACAGAAGAGAAACAAAGATGATTAGAGGACTGAATGCTAAGACATATGAAGAATGGTTGCAGGAATTGGGTATGTTTATTTTAATGAAAACAAGGATGGGGTGACATGACAGCTGTGTTCTAATATCTAAGGAGCTGCCACAAAGAAGAGGGGGTTAACTTTTTCTCCAAAGCCCCTGAAGGCAGGACAAGAAGCAATGGATAAAAACTAATCAAGGAGACATCCAACCTGGAACTAAGGAGAAATTTCATGACATTAGGAACAATTAGAACAATTTATCAGTGTAACGAGTTGTCTCCAGAAGTTGTGGGTGCTGCAACAGTAGAGGTTTTTAAGAAAAGATTGGACCACCATTTGTCTGAAATAATACAGGGTTCCCTACTTGAGCAAGGGATTGGACCAGTGACCTCCAAAGTCCCTTCCAACTCTGTTATTCTGTTATCTGGTGTTTTTGTCAAAATTCAATGCCACAAGTTGTGGTGTACATAGGACACTTCCTTAAGGTGATGGGAAGAGAAGTGGACTTCTAGTTCACCTTTATCAAATTATGGTAAAGGGAACCAAGATGCAAAAAAACTAATCTGTACTGATGAATTGCATGGATTATTGCCTTAAAAAATTTCCCAAATTTTCTTGTCAGCATGGAAGGAATTGGAAAGGCACACCATTTATTTCTTAAAAACATACAGTCATCTGAGCTTAAATTCTGTCCTCAGCAGGTTTTTTGTTGTTTAAATATTTGTAGCCAAACTTTTAAGAGGTAAACATGGCCAAATAAATCATTGAGAAACAAACATTTCCTGATTCTCCTCCATTGTCGATGGCACTGAAGAGAAATGAACTCAAAACAATCGAAACCAGGCTTAATTAGATTGTAGGGAATCAGTGTATCATTTTACTAGCAGAGCTTAGTTAGATTCTTAAATAGGCAAGGCGGAACCATGTGGGAACATGCATGCTTGGTAAAATCATAAGGATTGTTTTTCATTTTTAATGTTTCTAGCTCTTTAAGTTTTAATATTTCATTTCTAGTGCTGGGAGATGGGGAGAAGCCTTATGGTTTTTACAAAAAAACTATTTGATTCTATCAGATGTTTGATACTGGTGAATTGATGTAATTATAGGAAATAAAAAATAAAGTCGAGCCATTTTGAACCCACGAATTAATAATGGAATGACCCTCCTTTTCCTTTCAATTTTCAACATTCCAGTATTTAAATCCCCCCCTTTTTTCAGGTAGTCCTTGACTTTCAACCACAATTGGGACCAAACTTTCTGTTGCTAAGCAAGGTAGTTAAGTAGGTCATACCAGTGGTGGGATTCAATTTTTTTCACTACCGGTTCTGTGGGCGTGGCTTGGAGGGCGTGGCAAGGGAAGGATACTGTAAAATCTCCATTCAGAGGTGGTGTTTGCCGGTTCTCTGAACTACTCAAAATTTCCACTACTGGTTCTCCAGAACAGGTCAGAACCTGCTAAATTCCACCTCTGGGTCACACCTGATTTTATTGCCATTATTGTTCAGCAAATCACTGCAGTTGACCATTGACTTTGCTTGTCCAAAGTTAGCTGAGATAGCGATCACATGATCCCGGGACACTGCAATCATTGTAAATACATGCTAGTTGCCCAGCACCTACCCCAGCAAATTATGATAATGTAATGCTGTGATGGTTGTTTATTTTTTCAATGCCATTGCAACTTGGAATTGCTGCTAAACCAATGGTTCTATGTTGAAAGCTACCAGCAAGATGCTTTCATATTCATTATTTACTATTTATGTTCATTGATAACATCTTTGAATTTAAGGTATGCAATTTAGTCTTACTCTTCTCTCCCCCAATTTCTCTTTCTGTTCATTCATTCTTCCTTGCTTCTTCCCTCTTTTACCTCTCACCCTATACCACTGATGTAGGCCATTGCAATAGTCATTAAGAACGTATAATAGGAATTGATGGAACTAAAGCTCACAAATGTACTTCCCCCCCCCGCCACTTCATCATTATTCCCATATTTTCCATTCTGAGTAAATTAGAGGTGTGAAACTCTGATGATAAATATTATATTCATATCATTTTATAAATATAAATATTATATTATTTCCTTTTGAAAATTTCCAGATTAATTTTGAATTTCAGTTTTGGTGCTGGTAGTTTAATAACTACACTAAGTAGATAAAATCAGCATTGTGTTTTAGGTTTAAGGAATAGTCTACAAACACTATCAATTTTCCATTCCATTCCTCCACAATTATTTGGCCTGTTTTTACTAAAAAAAAACAATAGATCTCCAAGTGTTACTTCAGTTGTGAATGCAGAAATCTGATCTATTTACTGTCTGTGTTTCTAGAGCCATGTTCCAGTGTATATATGTCTATGTGTTGGGGGTTTGTTGGAATGGGATTAAAAATAACTGATATTTATCATTTTCATTCACAGCTTTCCTTTCATATCAAACTTTTCTATTCAACTCTTCCTAATGCACAGTTTTGAATATAATTTCCATTAGAAACATTTAAAGATAGTATCTTCCTGGTATAATTTTAAAAAAATATTGCTCAGTCAGATTTTTCAAAATATCTATTTACCCAATAAAATATATTTCTTTTATACATTTGTGCTTTTTTCATATGCAGCTTTTACAAAACTTTCATTCTTTCTCAGATGCATCCCACATAAGAAAAGGACATTTTCTCTGGATATATTTTTTCAAATAGAGAAAGAGCATGGCTATGGACTTCTTTTAGTCTTCTCAATTCAAATGCTTCAAAATCTGGCTTGGTGGATCTATTGACATGGAAATCTTTGGTGGATATTGGATATTTTCTGATCAGTCACTTTCACAAGAAAATTATACACAGGGTGAAAAGTGACATGTGACATGATTTTAATCATTTGAACTGTAGTGGCACAATGATTAAAATACAGTATTGCAGGCTAATTCATCTCATTGCCAGGAGTTCAATCCTGAACAGCTCAAGGTTGACTCAGCCTTCCATCCTTCCAAAGTCAGTAAAAGAGGACCCAGATTGTTGAGGGAAGTATACTGAGTTTGTAAACTGCTTAGAGAGGGCTGTAAAGCACTGTGAAGTGTATAAATTTATAGTTTAAACTTTATAAATTTAAGTGCTATTGCTATTCTTTCAAAAATCCTATCTATGAGACTAAATTTTAGGGTTCATTTTTGGTGATGTCAAGACAGAAGAATTTTATTTTCTTATCCCCTAAAGGAGAAGAATGTTAGTTGCTGATTTTGTTAAATTTTAATGCCAGGTTACTGTTGCAAACACAGGATATAATTAGAGTGACCTGCAGAGGAGGTAAATTATAATCAAGTTCATTGCACATCATTAGCAGAATGCTGTCAGATTTTTTTGGCTCAATCAAGTAACATTTTTTTCCATACTAAAATGCTTAGATATTATTATTTTTCTAATTAAAATATAAACCTTAAATTCTGGATTTCCTATCTACTCTTTGGAGATGATGGAAAAATTCATTGAAGAAGCCTTGTATTTACTTGCACTATAGCTCATGTATTTTTGGCTACTTCAATATCAGAAAGAAAAGAGTCATTGTTTTTAAACACAAGGAATATTAGAAATAATAAGTAATCCATAATCTCAAACATAACTCTTCTGTTTGAATCCAACTCCATTGTTGTTTCTATCCTTTTTTCATATTTTGCATATTTATAAAACTTTGAATATCTCTACCCCTGAATTAACAATTCATAACAAGATGTTTGGGGAAGAATTGGTGCCAGATATATTCTGGCATTCTGCTATTTTGATGCAGCTGAACTTTATTTGGTTACAAAATTGTATCTTAGGGGCTAATAACCAAGGAAAAAGAAAGCAGATCAACTGATGGTTAACTGTAACAAGAACATAATCTTTATAAATTTAAGACAAAGCTGAACAAGAAAGAAGAAACTAATCCTCTTTTTTGTTTGTTTGTTTCTTTTTCAGAGTTAAGTCTACGTAAGCGGCTTTTGGAACCATTTACACTGCCAAAAGTATGGATTAGTAGGTAGCATCTATTACTAATCTACTTTACAAGATCAGTCATACCATGAAAGATTTTGTGGGATTTTTTTTAACCAGTCAAATTTAAACTCTAGAAATTCCAACACAGGATGGGATGGCAGTCTACCTAAATTATGCCTGTAGGAACAATCTACTAGACTGTAGATTTTAGAGCTCATGACTGACTACTTTGATTAAGTAGGTTCCCTTTTGTCAGATCTTAGAGGCTATTTATTATCTCTGATCTGAATGATCCAGTTCACACACATAAATGTTTTTCTCTTGTCAACAGGAACAAGTAATGACTTGCTTGTTTGAATCAGTCCTCACAGATTAATCTCATCAGATACTATCTTAATCTAATGCGGCACCCATTCAGATTGTAACTTTCCTGGGAAAATGCAGGTTTTTTTTCCCCTTATGTGAACAAAGTAAAAAGGGAAAATTAAGGGAAAATGTGGACAAAAAATTAGAACCAGTGCTAAGTAGCTAACATATTCATGATTTGGCTCAGAGTAAAAGTCCAAACAGTATTAGATTTTTTTGGCAGTAAGAAATTGGTATATTGCATATATTTTTTATTATTATATTATGCTATGCTATGTTACATTATGCTGCACTACACTACACTAGTATATTATTATTATTATATGGAGGTTAGCTCCTTCCCTTTTTATTTTCTGGAAGTACCTCAAAACCTGATACGTCATCAGGCCTGGAGATCCCAGGGGAACTGTGAGATCCTGAGATGATTCCATTATTGCTGTTAACTTCTAAACTCTTGTATCTTTTATGATTTTTAAATCACTGTTTAATAATTTCTGTTTTTTATATATTGTTATTGTTTTATATTTTTATTGTAAGACTGCCTGAGGTGGACGGCCATGTATATTTGATGAATAAATGAAGAAATACATACCTAGCTATATGATAAACAATGATTGGATACAGATTAAATAATAATACACTTTTTTCTTCTTCACCTATTTATAGAACAGGATAGTAACACACCATGACAAAATTTACAAATTTAATGGTCAGAAACAAGATATAGCTAATTAAGAATTAGAATTACTAAATACTGCTGAATATATATAGCTTCACTCCTGACTTACAGTATAATTTTATCTTATAATAATGTAATTTCCTGCTATAAAGAAATAAAGTGTTGAAATTGATTGGATATACTTGTAATAGCAATTCAGCTAACAATTTTCATATTTTGATTTTGTTGGTTTACAAACACCACTAAAGTGATTTTAGTTTTTATTTATTCATACCATAAACTATAGTAGTTTAGCTACTCATAAGTAGAAAAACAAAAACCAACTTTTGATTTCAGATTGTGCCAATACTGCTATAACTAAAAATAAGATCCAATCAAATACTTTGGATTTATGCTAGGTTAATTTGAAAGCAAGTATATGCCTCTGATCTAACTTGCTTGAAGAAGAAAAAAGAAGTCATGTATTATATCAAAATTAGAAAAGTATTTCCAAAGGCCATGATAGATGGCCTTAATTCTTATTAAACAAGGGGTATATTGTAATTTTATATGCTAGTGAAAAAGAAGCATAAAATGTTGCTAGGGTGGTAGAAGGTGGTAGATTTAATATCTTTGCTCCAGGTGTGATGCTGTTTATGAAAGTCACAAGAAATGATTGCATAAATGCCTACGGGGCCTTATGTACTCAAGGAAATAAGTAATAGGATGTCTATTTATGTATATGAATCTTTCCCAGATCTTCAATAATGTGTTGTTGTTCATTAGTTCTATTCAAATGTAAATACAATGGATGTCCACAAAGGATTCTGGGAATATTTGTCTAGATACATGGAAAACATTTCCCGTTAAAGATCCCTAACTTACTTCTGAAAAAGAAATATCCATTGGATTCATGTGTTATTATGCTCCCCTCTTTTCACACACACACACATGCACGCACACACACATAAATACACAACACTTTGAAGTTCTATCCCTTACAGAACTTTATATGAAATGAGAATCTAGTCAAAAGTAGATTTAATTTCCCTACAAGAAACTGCTTTATATCAAATTGAATAAGAAATACAATGTGTATATGTATTGTTGTTAACCCTGATTAATCAGCAGCTCAGTTCATACATGCTGTTATTCACCACATATATTCTTCATTTCTCAGAGAAACTACAGAATTCCATGCAGTCTATCAAAGATAGCTACAGAACTCATGTATATTTTATATAATTTATAATGAATGAGCTGTCTACATGGATTGCCAAGACCAACAGAAAGTCTGATAAGGAATTTTACTGTCCAGAATACAATTATTTCTAAGATGAATTGTTTTATTAAGTTATATTAACAACTGGTTTTGGGACCAAGCGATTTCAATACATCTTTCTAAGTCTGATTATTGAGAAGTGTTTAAATTTCTATCTTGTAGGAAGATGCATATGGTAAAAATATAAACATACACACTAATCTATTCAGAGTTTTTACAATCTAATCAAACTCAATTAATACCCAACCAGGAACATTTACACTTTTGGGATCCAAAAGATAAACTAGCACTATTCCAAAATTTGTTTTGCAATTTATCAACAGCTATTTTGCCTTGAAAATAGGAAGTTTTTGGATTTTTAAAAATCTTATTCTCAGTATAACTGAGAATTTCTTTTTGCTGCCTCAGTATGTTTTTCAGCTTTTTCTTGAAGTGTACAGCTACTAATTTTGGTGTTATCTGTTACATTTTTCTCGTTCTGAATTTTCTTAGGTGATCAGACTTTCTAGTCTGAAAAAGCCCCAAAAGATGAGTTTATCACACTTATTATTTCATTTGATCTCTTGTCTCTTTCTTAAGTGTGTGCTTTTACTTATGGATCAGACATCCAGCCCTTGCTTATCAATGGAATCAAGTGGAGGAAGTGGCCAGTTTTAAATTTCTGGGTGTTACCATAAAAGAGGACCTGACCTGGGGTGCTCACATTGCAGCACTGGTCAAAAGGGCCCAGCAGAGATTATACTATCTGAGTTTCTCAGAAAACAACAACTAAATGAAAAACTGCTAGTGACCTTCTACCGCTGCACCATAGAGAATATCTTAACTTACTGCACCTGTGTATGGTTTGCCAATTGCACAGTGGCAGATAGGACAGCACTCCAGAGGGCTAACGTCATTGCCCAGAAGATCACTGGTTGCCCTCTCCCCTCTTTGGAAGAGTTTTATAGCTCCTTCTGCCTTAAGAAAGTTCAAAACATTCTCAAAGATCCATCTCAACCATCCATCGCACCCTTTTTTTCTTTTTTGAACTATTACCGGACGGTACAGGATAATAAAAACAAGGACAAATAGGCTGAAAAACAGTTTCTATTCCAGGACAATAACTCTATTGAATTCTACTGTATACTGCAATATTAATGCAATACCAGTAGTTTTCAATTCAATGTATAGAATGTGAAGGATTGTGTTTGTGTTTATTTTCATAGCCATAATGTATATAAAGATGGTACTTAGTTTCGTTGTACAAGGTGCAATGACCATAAAGTAAACTGAACTATTAAAGAAAGCCAAGGGTACAGGATTTAGTAACAGAGAAAGCTTGGGATTTGCCATGTTAAAACTTTACTGAAATCCCTTGAAAAATATGAATGAAAAAAATCATTCAGAAGTAGTGTAATCACGTTCTCTTCCTTCCCGTTATTTCATCCAAACATTATATATGATTTTGTAAATGGATGCTTACCTCCCGTTAGCATAAGAGCACATTTGCACATACAATTGTCATTGTCAGCATCTTTGGTACTAAAGTCAGCACCATGTAATATCAGACTGCTTTGTTTCCCTGCTGTTCCAGAATGACCCTTGAGATACAGCCTAAGAGAGAAAGAGAGAAAAGGGTTAAGAGAGGGGAGATATTATCAAGTACAGTTATTTAAAAATTGCCCTTGACTTGGGACTTCAAGAAAATAGACCTAGGAAATTTCTGAAATCTGAGAACCAGAGAAGTGATTCTCTGGCATGTTGCTAAGAATTTATTTCTCTGATTCCTTTCCGTCAGATGAAATTAGCACCCTGGCCAAAACGACCTCAACACTGAGTTATTAATAATTATGCTAGTTGAAGTATAGGAAGCATGCAGGTTCATTAAAAAGAGTTAGAAGAAGACACAGAGTGACAAATATAGAACCTCAAAAGTGGTGGTCCACATCAACAAGACTGGGTGTTGGAATCTTTTCTAGCAGGCAAGAGAAAATATCTTGGATCAGCTTCCCAGAGGAAAGGAGTTTTCTAGCAGGCAACAACAGATACTTGCATCATGTCCCATATAGAATACCGATGAACAGTGTCCAGTTCACCTTTTCTTTCCTTCTTGAAATTTGCACTCAAACTCTAGCTGCCCAGCCCACTACAATAAAGAAGCAGTTGTAGTGCATTGTGGTCCCCTGGTTCTTTTGCTTTCATTCAAGATATTCTATTAGAGCAGAATATCTAATTCTATGGAGATTCCAGGATAGCCTTTTATAACAGAGTTTCCCAGTAGATTCTGCTGAAAAATTGTGAGATCTTAGTCTTCTACTCAATTATTTAGATAATTCCCACTTCAGATAAATATGTCAGATGGCAGTGAAAGTTACATATTGCCTATTTATGCTTAAGGGCATGATCCATGATATTTTGACATGTGCCTTTTTAAAGAGCTAAACATTGTTTCTGGTTTGTGTGTGTGTGTGTGTGTGTGTGTTAGAAAAAATGTGGCTAATCAGCTAATTGTGTGATAAATGCAATTCCAAATGTAGGCTAAAGATAAAATATCTTGGAAAAAATACTGGTTATGAAAACATCTTTATAAGGCACAGTTAGCAGTGCCAATTAGATACTGTTTTCTAAGGCAATATACAAATGAGGCTTGGAAGTAATATATTTTAAAGCTTTTTGCCTGCCTTTATGCATTTTAAATTAAATATAAACAAACTAAATTGAGATTAAAGCTTTCTAGATTTAGTGGTTTGGACATTGATGGCTCATTTTGGTAAATTATCTTGGTTTCCCCCCACCCACCCAAAGAGGAACATAAATGCCTATGGAATAGTGCTGAGAGAAAAATGACTTTGAGATATGGTATCTCCAAGCTTATTTTAAACTGTCACAGATCGTCAGTACATCACCCATGCTAGACTTACAGAAGCCGATGTCAGCATAAAAGGATGGAACCTGACTTTTTGACATCAGTTAATCAAATTTGGATAGAATATGCCACTATGAAGATATTAGATAAAAGGCTAGTGAGTGGTTTTTTTAAAAAAAAAATTGGGATATGTGAAACTTCCTTGAGTAATTTGGCAATTCTTAGAACCAAATTGGTGAGAATGGTCATAATGATAAGGATCATCTGAACTGTAGGGTCATCAGTGTTTGTGGGAGTAGATCAGTTATATGTAACTTGATATCATCATCATCCAACTGAGTTTTCATTCTTTGTGTAATGTTGCCAGCAGGCCAAGTATCAGATGTTTATGCAAAGGACACCAAGTTTAGATCATTTTTTGGAAAGATAGAAAATTGGGTGCAAACAGCCTGCAATACTCAATCTTCTATTTATATTGCAATGTTGACATTGGTGTTCTTTAAAAAAAAAATAAACCAGCTTCAAAAGATGTTTGGAAAGATGCTGCTGCACATTATGTTTTTAGGTAATATAATCTTTGAAAAGCCTCATAATACAAATTCTGAAAGGAGACTATACCAATATATGAGATTTATGCTGCAGTTATTACAAATGTTGGCTATTGTATTTCTCTTTCTTAATGAAAATCATTTAAATTAATGAAGCTACAGAGAAATAAGGCTCAAGAAACATGGATTGGAAACAGAGTAATGGAAGAAGGAGGCTGTTTTTCCTAATGCCATTAAAAAAAGAAATCTAACTGGACTCTTAGCAGGAATGAAATTAAGTGTCCTTGGGGCTCTCTGAGCTTGGTTATTTTCTTATAGATGTTTCATTTCCCAAACTAGGTAATATCATCAGTACTAGGAAGGAATGGGTTTGCCCTGAGCAACAAATATCCTCCTTTGTTGATAAGAATGAAATTCTTAGAGTTTTGGATGGAACATTGGATGTGTACATTGTTCAGTTTCACAACTTCTGAATTTTGATGTTGATTGATTCATTCTGTGTTATCAGGTGGTTGTTGACTCTTAGCAATCACATAGATAGATTTTTCTCCATGATGATCTGGCTAAAACCTAGTCTTTTAGTTCTTCCAATGGTGCCCCCACACCACTATAACTGAGTCCATCCATCTTACTGGTGGTCATCCTCTTCTTCTCTTTCTTTCTACCTTTCCCAGCATTACAGCCTTCTCCGGAGATTAAGTCTTTGCATAATGTATCTAAAGTAGGATAAATTGTGCCTTGACTGAGAACTCTGAGTTTATTTGTTCAATGCTCCATTTATTTGCTTTCTCAGTTGCCCA
Source organism: Notechis scutatus (assembly GCF_049901735.1). Taxonomy (NCBI): domain Eukaryota; kingdom Metazoa; phylum Chordata; class Lepidosauria; order Squamata; family Elapidae; genus Notechis; species Notechis scutatus. The sequence goes on from NC_142011.1 coordinate 188,506,051, forward strand.
TGGTAATCTCAGGAGTCTTCTCCAACACCAAAGTTCAAAAACTTGGATGTAAAATCTACTAAAAATGATAAATTTTTGCTTGGTGTCAGCTCCACTAGCTAGAGCAGATGAGGAAATCATCTCCACAAGAGGGGTAAAAAAAAAACTTCTGTTGAGTTTGGCTATAATAACAAAATTGTGCAAGGCTAATTGTACTATTCCTCCTCTTCCATATATGTCAGTGAATCAAGCAGGCATTTGTTGCAGCAATATCCAATGTTATCTTGTTGCCTGGACTTAAAAAAATACTTCAGCCCTTTTTGCCTACATAGTGGTTCATGCAAATCCCATGAAGTTCATCTATTTTACTTTCTACTTTTGGAATGTATCCCTATATATTGTATACTTACATCCCCTTTTCTATATTGTTTCATATTCCCACAAACTGTTTTTGCACAAAACAAATGTTAGTGTCAAACCCCAGGAAATCAGAAAATCCAGGCAGTTCAAAGTTTTACAAAGTTTTATTGCAAGCTTCCGCTCTCTACAAGAATCTGAACTACTAATGGCCAAAACCAATTGTGGGTAGGAGTCAAAGGAATTTAAGATGGACTGGACTTAGAACTCTTGTGGGTGCGAGGGGACTCATGACTGAGGATGCATTTGACCCCTCACTTGGACTTAGTCTGGTCATCTCCTACATCTAATGTGTGAACTAATATTCTTCTGTCAACTTAATCCCTTCTGTCTCCATTTCATACAACATCAATGTTCTCTCCAACATCAGATTTTAGGCTTCCTCTAACCAAATAATGAGAGTAACGAAGAGTGCTGAGATATAATACAAAATACATTCTGTGACAAATGATCAAGATGTCTTGAAAATAAAACAATGGAGGGAATAAATACCTTGAGGGTTTGATACAGTCAGCAGGATCAAAGCTGAACTAGATCACCAATATAATTTTGTATAAATAGCTATAGCCACTACATTTTTCTAGAAGTAAATGTAGAATATAGATTTCATCTTTATTCTTTTAGTTTATACAGAGAATGTATGAATCTCTATTTCTTGCACAGTGCAAACTAAAATGACATCATTCTCACTGATGAAATATATACAGACTAATGCATAGTTAAAGGCAATTCTTCTCTTCTGCTAACATATCTTCTTCCATAGCTTAAAATAGGAGGGAAAAAATTCCAACTGCATACGCAACAGGTTTTGAAAATCTATTCTGAAACACATCTATTGGGGTGAGGACCTTAAGGGACTGAATGAGCTTCTATTTTTGTGATGTTGTATTCCATTGAATCATTAAGAATCAAAACCCCAGCATTAGTTTTGGGTGAGAAAAAGGTCAGAGAATTTTTGAACTTTAAATGGGTCAAATACTTAGATTTTATCAGAGAATGGAATATATGTTAGGAACTAGATGAGAATTCTCTTTGCAATTCTGCTAATGTTACACATAAATGAGCCTGCCTCTGTGAGGATTATGGACTATGTTATTTCTGAGATTACATATTTGAAGGCTCTGCCAAATCTAGGAAATCCATGTGAGTTTCTGAATTGGCTTTGAATGTTTCCAAAAAGCACATGACTCAATTTGATACCTTATATTAAACTGATTCAAATATTTTGTTTATAAGATGAATTAGTCCCAAATCTTTGGAGTTAAGTTGTCTTGTAATATTATTTTTGCCTTCTATTTAACTATTACCTGCAATATTTTATGAACTATGCATTAAGCCCTTTTATTGTTAAAAATAACTAAATCCTAATAAATACATTAATATTTTATACTTTCAACCAAGATACGTAGATAGGGTTTTAAAAGCATTGCTAAAAGAAATTTTGACCTTCTCTTATACCTATTTATATTATCAAGATATTCCATCTTTAAAAGATCATGTGCTTTATAATAAGTTCTCTCTGGACCATCACACATTTTGGTTTTGTTTTCTCTAGTGTTAATGACTTAATAACCTCTTTCAAATTATGTTCTAGAAATTGGCTGCAGCACAGATGGAACATTTTGAGATTATGGCTGCCAGCAGGCAGAATGAAGCATAAGAAGAAGTAAATGAATTTAATGTGAAATGACAAACAAACGAAACATGTTGCTTGCTACTTGTGCATTTCAAGATTTGACAGCATCTACTTCAAGAACCGGTTAGCATATGTATGTGCCAACATTCCAGAAGAAAAAACAGGACTATTGTTTGTTCTCCTTTGACATTTTCATTGCCTACTTTATGCAAAAGCAGAGTCAATGGTATATGTCATCTAATTATTAGATTGGGTTTTTTATGACAATCTGAAATACAGCAATCAGAAATGGTGAACATAAGATGTGAATTCATAAAATAAGGAAATCCAAATATATCCTTAATGGCAAAAATAATTATGTCTTTTCTTTAGAGAGAGCAAAAATGGAGAACAAGCAGCAATGGCCAAACTAACAGCATATTATGTAAAGGTGCATATGTAAAAGTAAAGGTTTCTCCACTTCAATCATACCATAGACTCTAGGGGGCACTCATTTATGTTTCTTACCCAATCATTGTGCAAATGTATTTCTATGGTCATATGGCAATCATGATTATACACCAAAGCACACAGAATGTGGTTTCCTTCCCACCGAAGTGGTACCTGTTTATCTACTCCCATTTGCATGCTTTCGAATTGCTAGATTGACAGGAGCTGGGGCAAGTAATGAAATTCATCCTGTTGTGCAGGACTTGGTCTTGAACAGGTTTTCAGCTTTCAAGCTCATCATCTTTCACTGCATAATGGAAACCTAACTGAATTCACAAAGGAATGGCTTACTTATATATGACACATTGCCCTGCAAGGCAAATGAAGATATTTACAGTGTTTCATTTTGGAAACAAACACTGTCCTACTAAACAGTAAACATTACCTAGTTTGGTAATGAAACATCTGCAAGAAAATGACCAAGCTCACAGCACCAAAGGATCCCACAGTTCAACCCTGGCTACAAATTTTCTTTTCTATCAGTTTTCATTCCTTTTTTTAATTCAGAGATGGGAAAAGGTTCCTTAGATGTTGATTCATATTTTATCATCAAACATTTAACAATTACACAATACATATTCTTTCCAACTCTGAAGGAAAGACATTTTCACGAGACATATTAATATGATGAGGGGAATTTTTCAATTAAGCAACAGAAGATCTCGATATGGGGGAGAGGAGGAAGCTTGTTCCAGGGGGCAGACATTGCTACAGAGACACCTATGAGGTCCTAAGAGATAATTTTATTTAATTTAAGGAATTCAGGGCATGCCAACCCAGATGATTTGCAAAAAGTCCCTCAAGTAATCAGACCCTATGCCATCTATTTATATATTTATCAATCCATGATTATATATAAATCAATGTTCGTTCATGTGAAAACCAGAAGTTGTGTGAATTCAACTCTAGCTTCAGAATCAAGCCATGGTTTGTGCAAACCATAATTTATGTTGTCCAAGATCATTAAAACATGTAATGTACACATCTGGTTACCCTAACCAAGCTATAACATATTCCTATATGTTTTTTTTTAAAATGTAAAGAATGCTAAATATCATTGTTTAGCATTTTTCAATCCAGAATCGTATTTCCTTAACCAGCAGTGAACTTCTAAGATTTAGTTAATCGGGGCAGGACAATCAAGATATGTACTGTTCCTGGAAATGTTTATAGCCATTTGAAACAAATAAATATTGCCTTGGAATCCTTCTGCTTTCTAAGGACATTGCGGGTTTTTAAAAAAAAGTGCCAGGATGAATTATGTGACACTAAGACCCCAGTTAAAAAAACACAAACAGCCTGTTAAACATATTTCTGCTCCCATGGCGTCAGTTGTGGCTGACAGAGCCAGATATGAGTGAAAGGTTCACTCACTGTCATCTATTTATACTCTAGGCTCTTAGATGGTGCCACTCTGACCGGGTCAGAAGGCTCAGCCTGAGTCCAGAAAGCTATTTCTTCCCTGAGAAATTAGGGAAATGAGGCTATAAAAACCTGCAGTTCAGAACTATGATTCTATTAATTGAAACAGAATTAAGAAATAGGTAGGCAGGAATTGTTACTGCTGTTAAATTGAAGGATGAGAATCTTTTTTGGAAAGGGGAATAAATAATGCTTTGACTCTGTCTACTTTGTGGATTTCTCTTAATCATCACAAGGGCTGCACATGAAACACCATTTTCTTCTGATCTTAGAACACAACAGCCTCATTTGGATATTCTGTTGAAAATATGAGTTGGTTAAATTCCGAATGAAGGCAAACATACGTATCCCAGGATAATGTTTCCAGATCTAATCTGGGTCACTTAAATTCCAATTACCTCTCCCAAAAACATCTCTTAAAACTGTATAAATCTTCTTCCAAAGGAGATATACTGCTTTAATGTATCAACTTGTTTCAGCCTAAGAAATGGGATTTCAAAGCAAATGCATAAGATACAGAAGATAATGTATCTTAGAAATCGGAGCAAGGGAACTTAAACCTTCATAGGTAGATGCAGTCCAGAGATTTCTTTGCCTCTAGCTCTATAAACAGAATCAAAGTTTTTCTCCTTGTCAAAGGAGACAGGGCTACCAATCAAGAAACCATGTCAAGCTCAATAACCAGACATCTTAAGCAGCAGGCAGCAGCAGATAATCAGTTCTCCATACTGGTAGTGAAAGATCAATAGTCCACAAAACTCCTTTCTTTTCCACAAACACACACACACACACACACACACACACACACACACACACACAAAAGCCAGGCAGAAGGCATTCTCAATTAGACTGAACAGTACTGGACTAGACAAAGTATCAATATAATCAGATATATTCATTTCAAAATTGCTGCATAATATTCATAAAGCAAAGACATCTTCAGAATCAACCACTCTAGTCAAAGTGATGCAAACTCATTGAAGCCGCATCACATAAGTCTGAGATTTTCAGTCATCCTGGTCATGGTTGTCCCAAAGGTGCTTTTTCTGGAGGCAGCTGGATTTTCTTGTTTTTTCTTTGAAGATGTTTTGTTTCTCATCCAATAAGCTTCTTCAGCTCTGACAGGATAGTGGGGAATGGAAGGATTTATATTCTTTACTGACAGCTGGTCATTTGCATCCTTTTTAGACAGTTGTTGAAGTACTTGGAGATTTATCTGTGTCCTCAGGGTCACCTGAGTTGTGGTCCTGGTTCCTGTAGTCTGCAATTTTTTTTTGCTGGAAATCCATTCCTAGTCCCACACCACTCAAAGGGTTTTCATCCCAAATTGTATAGCTAAAAATCAAGGAATATAAATCCTTCCATTCCCCACTGTCCTATCTGTTGAAGAAGCTTCTTGGATGAGAAGCAAAACATCTTCAAAGGAAAAACAAGAAAGTCCAGCTGCCTCCAGAAAAAGCACCTTTGGGACAAACTGTGATGGGGATGACTGAGACTTTTGCCTTTGGGATAGGCTGAACTGCTTCTTTCTGCCCATTTTCCCTTATATTTTTCTCAACCATTCTATTTTATTAGTGATCCATATGCTTTTTGCTTGGAGAATCAATGGAGAACTTTATATTTTAGCTTGGGGCAATTAAGCCAGAGATGTCTCTAATGTGAAGAACTGTTCTGGCCAAACTATTCTGAGACAAACATATAAGAAAAAACAAAATTAAATTTAAGTCATTCCTGAAACAAATTGGTCTATATGATTGCAAATCTTTCTCTCCCACTTACTCGATTTCCTGATAAGTCTATCTGAGGATTCATTCGGGCCAATGGAATAACAAATGTATATTTGTCTATGATCTAAAACTGTATCAATCTTTAAACCACAAATGCCTTCACTTATATAGATTCATAGACATATCATACTCTATATTTCCTGTGCAGGAAAGTAATGTAAAAGACATTCTCCATCCAATACAAATATCCACCCCATGTAATTGAGCAAATGTCATATATTATCAAATATTTTGGGGAGCTCTTGGATACTCTGTATACTTTAGTTGGGATCTTGACTTCCCAGAAAAAAAAATATTTCATAATTGTATGGTTTTGAAAAGTGAGGATATTTCTTAATGTACATGTGTTCAGCATTACTGCACCAAATCAGAGATTCTTAGACTAATAAAACGTAGTAGAAAGAAAGAAATACAAACAGCACAGAGAATAAACAGAACACTTCTGAAATCACCAGTTGGGACTGATCCAGGCTGAGTCCAAACTTTCTATAGGGTGTTACAGAACAGTATGAAAGATGATTTTCCATATTTTTTCAGATGCAATGGATTAGTTTGTAGACTCTGAATTCTTACATCAGTGATTGTAATGAAATGTTGGAATGGTGTTCTTTGTCCAGTGAGGAGACTTCAGTGCAAAAAAGGCACTGAGTGCCTTTTTTATGTATTCCTTTTATATATATTCCTTTCTCCCACAGCCCTATTTTGTTTTGTTTTGTTTTCATCTTTCTATTTTAATATTCTTTGAACAAATGCCCAAACCAACTTGGAAACCAGTTGCTTGGTTGGCTATTTTTGTTCCTGATGGAAATGGTGGTGTTTGAATCACATTTGCTGTGCCTTTTTTAAACAGAAAATTTGATGCAGAATCATTATTGTAATTAATCATTTCATCACCTTGGAAAAAGCATCCATTTGGATGGGTGACTGCACATAAATAGGCTATTCCTCCTGAGAGATATTCAGAATAAAACAGCTGAAAATTGATGGAACTCAAAGAGAAGAAATGAACATTGATAAAATCTAAGCAAGAACCGAGTCTAATCTATGGCATTGAACTTCTGTCCTTAGTTCTTCGACAGCGTATGTAGCCTTTCTGTGTTTGGCAAGGGGAATGAAGTCTTACTCGTATGCCTGTAACCATTTCTCATAGTAGTGCCTTGAAAATCACAATTAGTATATTAATAAAATGAAAAGAGTTAACTGGCTAAAAGTCAGTTTCCCAAGACAAATCAATTTGCATATTGCTAAGGGTTGTCATTATTCATAAGCATTTTCCCCCCATCTCTCTTTCTCTTCCTGCTATGTACATACTTGAATATATAAATACACAAGTATGTGCATATTCTGAATACATATACACTAAACTGCTTTGTTGGCTTGTAAAGTAGTCTTTAGATTAGAGATTCTCACTTGCAGGGAATGGTGTGTATTTGCTTGGGGTAAAACTAGATTTTGGTTGTTCCAAGGGTGCTTTTTTAAAAAGGCAACTGGACCTTCTTGTTTTTTCTTTGAAAACGTTTTGCATCTCATTCAAAAAGATACTTCAGTTCTGACTGAAATAACTGAAATAATTTGTAATGAATGCTAAATAGTGAGATACAACAAATGTATGGATCTGAAAACATATTTTAAAGACCAAGGCGATTGTGTTTGAGAGAGAAAATGGGCCAAATGATCACAAGCTATACAAAGATGAAAGGAAATCTGTGTACTTTGATTAAAAAGTTAAAGTTGAGGAAATGGATAGAGATATTTTATGATGTATAGATGGTGGTTGGGAGGTAATAGCGAGTATGTTTTGAGGTGTAAATATTTGGGAAAATAAACAAAACCAATGTAAATGCTTCTGCCTCTGTATAAATGTTCATGCTTCTGCCTTTTTGATACATGGACATGAGAACTGAATAATTTGGAAGAAATATGAAAATAAGTTAGGAAACATATATAATAAATAGAGAGACAGTTAAGAAAGAGTGGGTGCTGAATAAGTTTAATTTAGTTTACTTTATTGTCATTGCACCTCGTACAATGAAATCAAACACCATCTTCAGTGCACATCATGACCATGACCATGAAAATAAACACAAACACACATCCTTCACCCTTCACACATTGAACCGAAACCCCCGACACCACACCAACACTGCCCTATACAGTAGAACTCAAAAGAGCTACTACCCTGGGATAGAAGCTGTTTTTCAGCCTATTTGTCCTTGTTTTTATTATTCTGTACCATCTGCCAGATGGTAATAGTTAAAAAAAAAGGGTTCCCAGGATGAGATGTATCTTTGAGAATGTTTTGAACTTTCTTAAGGCAGCAGGAGCTATAAAGCTCTTCCAAAGAGGGGAGAGGGCAACCAATGATCTTCTGGGCAATGATGTTAACCCTCTGGAGTGCTTTCTTATCTGCCACTGTGCAATTGGCAAACCATACAGAAGTGCAGTAAGTTAAAATGCTCTCTATGGTGGTAGAAGGTCCCCAGCAGTTTTTCATTCAGTTGTTGTTTTCTGAGAAGTCCCAAGTAGTATAATCTCTGCTGAGCTTGAATAATAAAGGATTGAATAATGAAGTGGATAAGCAGTAAAAATGCATGCCTTGAGGTGGTCTGATCATATAAAGAAAATGAATAAAGGTTGCAAATACCGTGTTTCTCACATAATAAGGCCGGGCCTTATTTTTTTTTTGACCCGGAAAAACTGGCTAGGCCGTCTTTTCGGGGTGACTTAATTCCCCCCACCTTGCATCCTCGGGTGGGCGGGCAGCGACAACTTGGATGTTCGGGAGACCTTCCGCCACCGTTAATTTCCCTTCCCCCTTGCTGCCGTGGCGTTACAGCCGCCGCGGCGTTTGGCGCAGCCACGTGCAGCCAGTCAGGGCTCCTCCCTGCAACCGGAGCCCTGAGGAGACTACGCAGCTTCAGGCGCTCCTGTGGCCGCCTTCCCTTTGCCTTGAAGGTAAGTGAATTATTTTAAAAACCTCCGCTCATCCCATCAGGGCCGCGCCGAGCCGTGCGAGCAGAGCCGGAAGCGAGCCGCGGGTGTTTCCTGGTTCTGCCCAGCCCGTGCGGCTCTGCCGTGGCCCTGGCGGGATGAGCGGAGGTTTTAAATCAATTCACCTGCCAACAAGGAAGCGTGCTCCGGTCCCTAGCGCTATACCAACAACAAAGGCAAATCCTCAAGGTGGGCTGGAGGAGGTGGCTACGTGCCCCAGGGCTGCTTCAATGCAAGGTCCTGACTTGCAGCATCCTGCCGTTGCCGCCGATCCTTTTGCCGCCGCCGCTCTCCTCTCCGATTGCAAAACTCGTGTGCTTCGCCAAGCGCTCCGGCGAGGCGAGCTCTTTCATACATAGAGAGAGGGAAAAGCGCCGGCGTGCTCCGAGAGAAGAAACACGGTAGTTAAGCTAAAATATGAAGGAAGAATGAATCGATTGAGAGGCTGAGGAAAATAAAGAAATTTGTGGTTGGGTAGACTTCAATAAATGAGAAAAGGGAATGAGACTTTTAAAAAGTGTGAACAAGATGTGAAGTAGTACATGGATGTAGTAGAAGCAAGAATACTGTAGTTTCTAGGGTTAGAAAATATATGGAGAGCAACTATGTTTGTATAATCCTGATTTAGGTATAGTTCCATTTATTTTTCTTGTCTATGGAGCTGAAGAATCTTCTTGGAGATTGAAGTGAAATGTTTTAAAACAACAAGAAAGTCAATTTGCCTCTTGAAAAAGCACCTTTGGGGCAACCATGACCTGGATGATTGAGAATTTCCATAGACATTTTGCTATGCACTTTGGAATGAACCTCCTTCGAATGGTATGGGAGTAAGAATGGATTTCCAGAAAAACTGCAGACTATAGGAACCATTTGCACTTCAGTTTGAGATACAGACTACACAGACTCATGCCCAACAGCCTGCATCTGTGTTCAACAGTGAAAGGACACAGAGCTCCACAACACAGTCCTTTCAGCAGTTCCAAGAAGGTTCCACATCCATTTGCTCAACTCAGATAACCCTGAGGACACAGAGAAACCTCCAAATGGCCTCAACAACTCTCTAAATGAATGCAAATGACCATCTGTCTTCAAGGATTATTAATCCTTTCATTCCCCACCATCTAGTCAGAGCTGAAGAAGCTTCTTGGATGAGAAGCAAAACATCTTCAAAGAAAAACAAGAAAGTCCAGTTGCCTCTTAAAAAAGCACCTTTTGGACATTTATTTTTCTTAACATTAATTACTTTAACCCACTAGTTTTTACTTCATTTTTTGTATTATTCATAATGTTGCTTACCCTGAATTAGTGTGATAGGTATGTGTGGATTGGAACCATAGTAAGTTGCACTTAATCAAAGACTTGTGTTCTTGAATGTGATAGAACTTGAAATCTTCTCTATGTAAGATAATGTGTTTGAGTGTTAAGCTGTGAATAAATCTTTCCTTGGACCTGCCTCCTCCTAATCATGAGAAAATTTAACAAGACCATGAATATTGTTTGCTGTTGAGGGCTGCAGTACTTCTATCTTTGTCTGAGGCACACCTATCACTGAGAGAAAGTCATCCATAACTTTGAAATTATATTAAATAATAACTGGGCTGAAAGAAAACATAAACCAGAATGTGTCGACTATTAAACTCTGTGGTCCAATAAGATGCTGAACTTGGCTAGAGTAAGAACTGAGAACTCTGACTATCTTTATTAGATCACTATCTTTTAAATGAAAAATAATAACTTAACCTTTATTTATGCTCCCAATCTGCTATTTCCACCCTGGGAAAATATTCATCTCTAGGGTTTTATGTGATACACACAGAGGTTTCTTCATGATCAAAAAAACCCCAACAATATTTTCCTGGTGTTTGCAAAACGTGCATTAATTTGAGCCAAGTTCAAATAGCTAGTTTAGCCCAACTGTAAGCCAAATCTGTACATTTTGTGCTGCTCTTGATGTTTTTGGAATCACAACAGCTATCTCCAAGTCTAACCTCATCCCTTACACCTTTAATTAGTAACTCTTGCTGTATAACCAAGAAGATGTTGTGATTGCATCAGATTCTCTCTTCTTTATTTGACAACTGGACATGTTGTAATGCAGGAAAGAAGATGCCAGGAGCATTGACAAATGTATTTCACTAACTAGCCTTTTGGCAATAATTGTTTCAAATATCAATGGAAAAAGAGAAAGGGATAGGTTGGAGGATAGAAAAGAGAGAGAGAGAAGAATAAACACTGGGCAAATAGAAAGTTAAATACACACTGAGAAATTAAAGTAAAAATCAAACCAAGAAGAATTGAAAACTTCAAGTTAAGAAGGGAGTATAATATTAAAAGCCTTCCATTTTATTTCTGGGAAATTAGAACAATTAGTCACTGGAATGACTTGCATCCAGAATTTGTGGATTTTTAAGAAAGTTTTTAAGAAAAGATTGGACAACCATTTGTCTGAAATGGCATAAGTTTTCCTGCTTTGTGTGGGGGTTTGGACTAGAAGATCTCTAAGGTCGCTTATTTTCTTATTTACTAAATATAGACAGACATGTATAACATAGTCTTTCTAATGAAGTACAACATCTGAACATATTTCTTAATTAATACAAAGAAAACATTATAAGAGTATCTTATGCTTGGTACTCTAAGAAATAAGACACTGAATATTTACTGATTGCAAAGTAAAAAGGGTTCAAACTGAACTATAAGAAATATAATCAGAAAGCTACAGCCATAAAATAGGAATATGCTGTTAAAGGAAACCATGCAAATGGATATATGCTCCCAATAGGTCTATAAGAACATCTTATTTATTGACCCAGATGTGCACGAAGACAATCAGAATAAACAATACTGAATAGTCTGAATTAGGCTAAGGAGATTCATATATGATTTTATACTCCAACTACTAAAAGCAAAATTCAATATTCTTTTACTTTCAAGATTCCAGTAGGTTTCCAACTTATCAGTTACACGCATATTTCAAAAGGCTCTCATAAAAGTAAAATCATATCTGCACTCACCTGTAATTCTGTTTTTCATTTCCTATGTAAAATCTATCATATTGTGAATAAGCTCTACTTCCTTCCCAATCCATTAGTTCAATTCTTAGAGAGTAATGTTTTTGACTGGTGGTTATTGCAAAGATAAATTCATTTCCCAGCCAATATTCACCAGAGGGACTACCAAAACCCTAGGGGGAAAATGAAGAAGTGAGTTTAATCATTCTTGCTTATATTTATGCAACATACACCACAGAAAAAAAAATTCAACAATAAATGTTCACAGCATTCCTCAATCTGCTTAGTTCTTATTGTAATATGTAATATTGTAATATGTATTACAGCTTACATCCTTCCAGCCACAGAAAAATAATTTTGAATGCCAGGGCATTCACAGATGATGACTGTCACTTTTGGGAAAACCAACTTTCATGAGTATGTAATAATTCTTGACAAATGTGCAGAGTGTTCTTCATGTTTTTAATTATTGATTTATAATATACACCAATTCTTTTTCAATAATTTCATGAAGATCATGACAATGACTATATTTTTTTTTACTCTCTTGATTAGATACAGACATTGTAAGTAATTGGTATGAATAACAAGGCAGAAGGGCTACTGATGGAGACATTTTTTTTCCTAACTAATCTTTTTCTCAAAGATATATTTGTTGCCCAATTATTAAATGATATCATAAAGGATATGATACATGATATGTGTCATATCATACATATCATACAGAGGGCATTTTCAAGCTTTAGTCCCTAAGAAATTAATGATGAAATTCAATCAGAATTAACAATTCTCATTGATTTTAATAGAAACAATTTGAAGCTTACCTTCTTGGTCTGGATATTATTTAAAAATGTAAAAATAAATGATAGAAATATCTGGGAATATGAGAGAAGCATTGTCTAGTTTAATTCATTGAATAGGCTGAGACTTAAAAAAGAAAATAATCTTTTAAAATGGATGCTTTAAAATAATGTTTTTTTGTGTGCCACCTAGAATCACATTTGTGAAATGGGCAGCTATATAAATTTGATAAATAAATACATAAATAAAAATACATTCCTATGTAACTGATAACTGATATTTTGCAACATATTCAAAAGATTTAAAAGATTTCAGATACTGGAATGCTTGCGTTAATTTCTCAGCCATTTCATGAGATTTTCCCTTTCTTTGTAAGAACTCTAAAGTAAATTTTATTTTATCAAAGTGAATGAAAAAATTTTCTTCTGAATAACTTATTCCTAAATTGGAAATATTTAATCTTCCACTGATTTTCAGGAAAAATATAAAACCTGAGATCTGACTCAGGTATTCCTTGTCTTCCAGCAATGGTTGGAAATGGTGGTACCATTAAGGTGGACTAATTAAAGAGAATGTTCCCTAAAGTTCTAAAGACTTTAAGAGCACCTAGGATACAATTGCAAATGATATGGTCCTTCATTTCAACCTATATCATGTATCTGATTGTTGAATTGAAATGACAAAGCTGATAAAGATGCTAAAGGTCTTGGAAGAAAGATATCTCACTGGATGTGCCTTTAGGAATTAGTGCACAGGAAAAATTTAATATTTGTATACATACAGAGTGATACCACTCTAATGGCAGAAAGTGAAAAGGAATTAAAGAGCCTCTTGATGCAGGTGAAGAAGGAGAGTGCAAAAGTTGGCTTGAAACTCAACATTAAGAAAACTAAGATCATGGGATCTGGCACTCTCGTTTCCTGGCAAATAGATGGGGAAGAAATGAAAGTAGTGACAGATTTGATTTTCCTAGGCTCCAAGATCACCGCACATGGGGACTGCAATTAAAAGACACTTGCTCCTGGGGAGGAAAGCTATGGCAAATCTAGACAGCATACTAAAAGCAGAGACATCACCCTGCCAACAAAAGCGCATATAGTCAAGGCTGTGATTTTCCCAGTTGCAATGTATGGCTGTGAAAGTTGGACCATAAGAAAGGCTGAGCACCAAAGAATTGAGGCCTTTGAACTATAGTGCTGAGAAGACTCCTGCAAGTCACTTGGACTGCAAGGTGATCAAACTGGTCAGTCCTAGAGGAGATCAACCCTGACTGCTCTTTAGAAGGTCAGATCCTGAAGATGAAACTCAAATACTTTGACCAACTAATGAGAAAGTAGGACTCACTGGAGAAGAGCCTAATTCTGGAAAAGATTGAGGGCAATAGAAGTGGATGACAGAGAATAAAGTGGCTGGACTGAGTCACTGAAGCAGTAAGCGTGAGCTTAAATGGACTCCAGAACATGGTAGAGGACAGGAAGGCCTGGAGGAACGTTGTCCATGGGGTCGCGATGGGTCAGACATGACTCTGCAACTAACAACAACAACCCAAAAATACTGTATAAAGAAGAAAAACTTTTCTCTGCTAGCACAATATCAGACAATATCACATAAACATGATTGTTTTAAAAGAAGTTCCAATCTAAAGGGGATAAGGACCAGATAGTGAACTGAACAGCTATTCTTTGATTCAGCAGTTTTGCAGGAATTATTTAGGCCCATCAAGCATCTCCTTGTTAGCAAAATCAGAATCAAAATAACACAAAACAACAAGGAAACTAGGAACATGGGTCAAGAACAGAAAGAATCCAGCATTATTTCAGCAGTGTCAGGACTAACATTTTGCAGAGTTTATGTTAACAATGGAAGGAAAATGCTATGAAGGGTATAAAAGTGTTTTATTAAATCTGGCAAAATGTATAAGGGTATCCCATTTGTACTACATTCCTCCAGTATCATTAAACACTTTTCTCTCTTACTTCATTTTCATCATCTGATAATGTTCATAGGAAGCTCTGAGGTTTTTAATGGAAAAGAAAACGAAATTGAAACCAGATATAGCATATCTTATGGACATGTTTCAAAACCATTGAATGAAACCACTAGTAAGTCAGTCCTAACCTCTCACCCCAACCTCAGGCAAGTCTATCTTCTGAGAATAAGTAAGAGGACCCCCGAGCTTTTGATGGAAATTAAATAAATGATTTTCAACAGAACAGCTTTTTGGAAGGGGAAAATCAATTGATATGTTATAGACCATTAATTCTTAATTCACCATTAATATCCCACTTTTAAAAAGTTATTTCAATGAACAAATTATAGAAGAGGAGGAGGAGGGGAATATCCATACAATCAAATAGCCCAAAATAAAAATATGGAAACACACAGAGATATTGATCATAAAAAGTCTTGTAGAATAAAAACAATATAGACTTAAAACAGGACAGCCATTTGTCTGAAATGGTATAGGATCTTCTGCTTGAGCAGAGGATTGGCCTAGAATACCTCCAAAGTCCCTTTCAACTCTGGTGTTCTGTTCTGTTCTTTTTCAGCAGTCAAAAGCAGAGGGATTCATATAATTCAGAGATTTGGCAACATTTATCATTTTGAAAGCAACACTCCCCAAAGTAAGCAGGTCCAAGATAAACAAGTAGATAAGACACAGACAAAACAAACAAGCCAAAAGCCCAAACTCCATTTGAACTCATACATATTAATTAATATTATATTCTGTTATTTGACATTAACATAACTTCCTATGTATTGAGTAAATTTTTTTCTTCTGTTATATATTAAATAGGAGTAACTTTCAGGGTGCTGGATAAGGAGTTTGGAGGCCTAAGTTCCACTTGACCCTGGAGCTTACTTTGGGCCCACGATTCTCTCTCTTTCAATCCAATCTACCTTGTGGGAAGTAAGAATAAAAATGTCAAAATGGCAGCTATGACCACACGACAGTCCACAAGAGCCATACCTCTTATGTGTCATGTAAAAAAGGGGTGGAGCTTTACTTACATTTATTGATGAGAGAAGGGACTTTTTGCATAAACATAAAAAAGGGAACATGTGATGATTAGACAGAATAGACTACAGAAAGAAGAGTCATATGATGTAACTTTAGAGAGAGAGAGATAACATATATTTGTAGGTAACAACTGCTGTGAAGAACATACATTTTTTCTTTCTTTTCTATTTTTTCTTTCTATTTTTTTTTCTTATACCTTTTGCTTTTAACTGATTTTTTTTCTTTTTTCTTCCTTACTTCATATTAGTTTGCAGTCATTTTTATCTTCCTCTTTAAAAGCTTTAACAAAGGTTATAATTATCTAAAGAAAAGGGGGCAGGGTTTGATCACATTATTAAAGCTACCATTTTGATTTTTTGACACCCCCACCTCATCCCTCTTGGAGATATCCTGAGAAACAGGATTGTTGTCTGATGGAATTTAAATACTGTGATAAATGTCTCATAAACCATCAAGTTCTTAGAAGTCCCAGCTCTTCTGGCACTGTAATATCTGCATCAGTAATAAAGAATGACATACACCTACAAATTTGTTCTATATATGAATATAAATATTTGAGGCAGATTTGGGGTGCCTTGTGACCTGGATCTAGTTAAATGCAGTAATCTGATCCTTGTATTTCATCAGTAATCCAACAAAGTTTATATCAAATGTAATGGCAAAGGGATAACTATATTAATCAGCTAACTTTTTTTTGCAGACTACAACTCTTTTTTCCTTTCTGATTAGGGGAGGCCATCATGTGAGCCAATTTAAAACACATTTTTGTGGTCCAGTTAAAATGCCGAAGGGCAGGCAATCAAAAGATATATAACCACATGTCAACGCAATTTCCAAAACAGATGTTATCCAGCAACATTTACAGAGGGAGAATATGATTCTAGATCGGACTATGTGCTCTAAGCAGAACAAGCTCAGGCTAAGGAAAGGTATTTAACTATAAATGTAGTAGCAGAAAGCAAACTATAAAGTAATTAAACACAAATGTACATGGTGACTTTAGACTGTAAGATGTAGGTAGAAAGGAACTATAGTGCTTGCATTTCTGATAAGTGTAAATTTATCAGAAATGTAAGCACTATGATAAAATTCTGATAAATCTTTTTTGTTCAGTGTTCATTTTAATCTAGCTTTACCTACTTTTCTATAAACTTACACAGAAATACAAATCAAGGAATATGCCATTTATCTGTAGCTTTTAAGATGCAATTTTCTCCTGGAAACCATGTGTGGTACATGCAAACTAATAAAAGAAAAAGCATCTTATATAAGGAGAAGATAATTGAATGTGTGTATAACTGTCCAAAATGTTACGGTAATAGTCACAATAGCCAATCAAAGTTCTCCTTCTTTCTTTTAAAATTTCATTGTGTGTGAGAAACACATCTAAAAACTGTCAGAGCTTTAAATATAACACCGAGGCCTCCTTCTTCACTTTTTCGATTATATCCTGTGAACATCTCTTTCATATGGGTAGCAGAGTACAACTACTGGGTAGGGTATCCATTGCAAATAATGGAGAAGTTGAGACTCTGACAAGAAGGTTGGTTCTCATATTAAATAATACTTACTGCTAAAATGCTAAATGCTAAATAAATAAAATGCATCAAATAAAGCTAAAGATGCTTGCTTAAGTAGGTTTTAATAACCATTTTATATCTTCTGAGACATGGTTTACTTCTGGGTGTTGCAATAATTTTTTGTTAGCTACATGAAACTCCACAAAAGATCATAAAATCCAAATGATTAAGTCTGTATTCCTTAAATGAAAACTCAGTGCCTAAAAGCCTCACAATTAAGTTAATTCAGGAAGGAAAGTAACATTTTCCAATAGTGGGAATACCTTATCCAGCCTTCTACTTCTGAAAATTTTATTTTGTTAATTCATTCAGCAATGAATTTGGGTGTGGTATTTTATATAAAAGAGCATTCTTATACATCTGTCCAAATATCAACATCTGAAAATGTCATGTGCACTTGCTACACTCATTGTTGAACTAGCTAACTTACAGATATAGAACAACAGTAGAAATGGATATAATTAGTAAGTATTAGCAAGAAATGTTGTACGATAATTGCATAGCTCTTTGAACACTTAATGGACTTCATATATACAGGTAGTCCTTTGTTAAAGATGGCAATTGAGACCTCAGGTAAACCAGACAGGAAACATGACCTAGATGAGAACTGTAATTTTTACAGTCATGCATGGTTCTTCTCCCTGCATATGACAAATGGGGAATGGAAATGAGGGAGATAAAGCCAGCTAAATAATACCAATTCCTGACTGGCTCAAGATAGATTCAGCCTTCTATCCTTCTGAAGTCAGTAAATGAGGACCCAGATTGTTTGGGGTAATATGCTGACTCTACAAATTGCTTAGAGAGGACTGTAAAGCACTATGAAGCAGTATATAAGTCTAAGTGCTATTAATAGTGACTTTTTAATTATTTTTAAGTCTATTTTTGATTTAATTGTTGAGGGGGGAATTTCTATTTCCTTCAATTATTTATTTTCCATTTTTTAGCAATAGCAATAGTACTTAGACTCTCTCTAAGTGGTTTATATTGCCCCCAACAATTTTGAGTCCTCATTTTACCCACATCAGAAGGATGGAAGGCTGAATCAACCTTGAGCCTGGTGGGATTTTAACTGCCAAATTGAGGCAGCCAACAGTCAGCAGAAGTAGCCTGCAGTACTGCATTCTAACCACTGTGCCACCAGCACTTTGGCATATTTTTATGGTCTTTTCTATCTGCATTTGCTATTTTTACATTCTCACATTTTATCTATAATTGTGCACCACCTAGAATTGCCTTGGGTGAGATGGGCAGCTATATAAATTGGATTAATAAAAAAATAAACTGTAAGGTTTTATCTTGGTTTTCCATCCTATTTGAAATTGGATTCCTGCTTTGAGTGTGATATAGATGAACAAGTGCCACCAGCTACTATATAATGAGACCAGTTACTTTGTCCATATTAGAGATAAGAGTCCCAGATTAGCAGATGCTCTCAACTGTTGTTGATTCTGATTTAGTTATGGAAATACTAGAATTAGGATACTTCAATCAACTGTACATATGGGAAGCATTTCAGAAGACATCTCAGCTTACATGATGATGTTAAACACAGAGACTGACTTGATTTGAGCTCAGCTACAGGCAATTACAGAGACAAATCCATATCATTGTCTTGTCAGAAATGTGAAAGTAGTTTGCCATTGATATGGAGGGATTTTGTTTTTTATCCTTTAATCTAGCCAGCTAAGACCATTTTCTCTGGTGGTTTCATGTCCAAGGACTGATCATTCCAATCTGCTTAGGTTTTCTGTTTTTCACCTGCTGTGACATGCATACAGGTAGTTCTTGACTTAGAAGACCATCCAAAGTTACAACAGACCCCCCCAAAAAATGTACTTATGACCCAGATTCCAAGGTGTGATGGTCCCCCCCAATGTTAACACAATAATGTTTTGGGTACTAGGCAATTGGCTTACATTTACCAGTTCCCAGTAAAAAAAATTTCCATTGTAGATAGTTTGCTTAATGATCATGGCATTCACCTTACCAACAACCACAAAAATAATTATAAAGTCATATTGGTTACATGAATATCTGCTTTATGGGCAGAATGATTTACAACCATAGTTCTGGGCTCAATTATGGTCCTAAATTGAGCACTACCTGCATATTTATTTCTTGGCTTGGATGTTCAATATCTGTGTCACAAGACCAGACCTGACAAAATTTGTCAGACAGATTTTATATTTGTCTACAGGACTGAATATCATAGTGATTAGAATGCTAATGAGAGAGTATGTATGAACAGAAGACCTGCACCACACTAATTGGGAAATAACTACCCTCACTTCAACATAGTAAAGAGGAAGACAATACAACACATACTGGCAGGGTATAAGATACAGGCAGAAACAGAATATACTAAATAGTACAACCAAGTAGCTGGCATTGTGTTCAGGAACATCTGCATAGTGTATGGGCTATACACTCCCAAGTCTAGACAGGGAAGTAAATCATGGATAATAGCAGGGTTAAGATCCTATGCAACTCCAGATTAAGATGTACAGGCTGGTACTGGTCTATCAACCAGTTATTGTCCTAGTAGACAAAGATCAGAAGACTGTGATAGATTTAGCAGTGGCAGCAACATCAGGAACAAGGAGTATGAGAACCTGGAGACATACCATGGCCTGATATCATTAAGGAACAACTCAAGATGATGTGGAAAGTGGTTCCAGCAGTGGTAGTAGCACTCAGAAGTAGTAGCACTCCTAAGCTGGGACAATGGCTCCAATGATCCCAAGAACAAAAGCATAGCTCTATCTCATCATAGTTCTTCTTAGCTTGAAGATTATGATGAGATAGGGTGAACTTTCATGGTTTACCCTCTTCATTTGCTGGAAGAGCATATCTGGGAAATTGAGGGTCACTATTTTTGCATTACATTGATGGGGACCCAAGAGCAGAGGAGATGAAACATTGAGAAATAATATTATTCACTATATCTATGGATCAAACTATAGATTCAGAATAATAAAATATAATATGGAATTACTCCAAACACCAACCCATATTCACTTATTTCCCCATAAAACTGCCATATAACAAGTCCATTGGGTCACCATCTTCTGAATCTGAGACGTTTCAGCTGCCATCTTCAGAATACAACTTCTTTTAAGCCTAAGATCTACAAATTGCTTTTTAATGTTATGCTGGGATTCAGATTTCAAATAGCAGCTGGAGCTATGATAAAGCAATAAATATAGCAGAATCAAGACTACTTTTTACTACATCTGCTTTATAATTTTCCTCTTATATTGCTGGAGAGGTTTTTTAGAAATACCGTGAGATATCTAGGAGATTATATTTAAAAATGGTGCTACAGAGTGTCAAAGAATTTTAGCGCAGAGACAGTTTCTCCAGTGTTGTTGGAGATATTGATTGCTAAAATAGAAGTGGTCCCTTCAACTTCCAGCTAAAATGGAATAGCCATGGTTAAACATTAATTCTAATAAACTTACATCTGCAGTTAAGCCAGCTATGATCTAGCTATGAGTCTCCACCTTGAGTTCCATTTGGAACTGTCCTGGGTGCTAGTTTGAATCTCAACTCTTCTTCTTTTTGAACCTAAACCCTGCCCTGAACCTAAATAATTTCAGAACTCCACTTGGGCCATGAAACTCATATAGTATCTCCAGAAGATTCATATCAGCTCTGCCTGACTACTATTACTAGGATAAATATATATACCCCCAGATGATTCCAATTTCCTCATATCTTACATAACTTTATTTAATATACCCTTTAGTCCTAACCCTATTCAATTTTAGCTGTGCACAAAGTACAGCCATCACTTCACAATTCACCAGGATTCAAAATAGCATGGAATGTTATTTCAGTTATTCATCAGAAATTTTAAGGAAATGATTGCCTTTCCCCACATCCTCTGAAAATTCCTCACAAAGAGATCTGTAGATGGCTTCCTGTGAAGCATAGAGGCCTGCAATTCCTGGGTGGAAGGGTTTTCTATTTTCTCATAGGGGAATTTGGATCTCAACCAATCTTAACATTTTTGTTATTACTCAGTGTGACACATTCTCTGGAAAAGAAGAATGGAAACCATGGACAAAGGCAATAGATACATCTCTAAATCCACAGGGAAAGAATGGAAGAAAGTTTCTAAATGAAGCAACTTTCTGAAGTATGATTCATATTAAAACAAATCAAGAAAGGAGTCTTGATGATTATAATAAACTTGAACTGCATGGTTACTTCTGGTTTATTGTTTAATGGCCATGTTCCCAGCACAAGCTATTGACACAGTGTTCAGCTTTGCTTCAAATTAAGAGTAATGATAAAACAATATCTCCATCTTACCATTTTGTATTCTTTCCAACTTTTTTGGAAATCTAGGCTCCCATCTTCTCGGTGTTGTATTACTGTCCAGCCTCCTCCTGCAGTCTCCATGTTGCAAAAAACCTAGACATAAGAACATAAATGTATAAACATTTCGGCTCACTTTCCTACTCACATTCCTCAGAGAGAGTTACTATTAAGGTAAATAGCAATAGCACTTAGACTTATATACTGTTTCACAGTGCTTTCCAGCTCTCTCTAAGCGGTTTATAGAGCCAGTCTACTCACTTTCCTATTGTCAATAATAGCCATTCCTCAGAAAGAGTTACTATTAAGGTAAATAGTAATAGCACTTAGACTTATATACTGCTTCACAGTGCTTTACAGTTCTCTCTAAGTGGTTTACAGAGTCAGCCTATTGCCTCCAACAATTTGGGTCTCCATTTTACTGACCTCAAAAGGATAGAAATAAGATGCTAATGTAACTTCTGTCCCCCACTTTTCAACTCTAAAAAAAAAGAAGTTGGACTTCAAGTTTATATATTTCAATAAAACAGAATAATGCACTTAGTTTTTATAATTGTTCCAGCCCATCCAACTTTATGCAGTAATGAAGTTCATAGCTTAATTCTGTGAACCATTTAAATATTTTAAAATCTACTGCATCTAAATTCAATGAATATCAAAGTCACTTTATATTCAGATTATATTCATAAAATCAACATGTCACTGTTTTGTTTTGGAGTTGGGGAAGGGAACTCTTGTGCCACTGCATTCTGATATTTTCAAGGGCAGTGAATTATAATAGTCCTTTTATAGGTGACTGAGAGACTATCTGTAGGGTTCCCTGGTTCAAGTAAGGGCTAAGGAGATCTTTATACAAGATGCATTCATTGCAATGCCTTCTTAGCCTTGGCTGTAACTTGCTTCATAAGCAGGAACTGAGGGTTCAGGAAAAAAATTGTGCAACAGCTCCAAAAGGAGAACAGCAGCCTTATTCATAACTGAAAATAAGAAACCCTGATCCTGGAAAATAAGAAACCCTGATCCTGAAAATAAGATACCCTGATCCATAGTCCCAGAATCACTTGGTCTGGTCAAAAGTGAGCTTGAAATTCTTCCTCCCAATTTAGGTCCCCACAATCTTCAGACTCTTGGACAAAACTTGGATAGTACTTTGAACCCTAGTTGGTTTGGGTTCAAGATATACTATTGGGTATTATCTGCATATGGATGATACCTAATGGAAAATGGAACATATTATAATGGATAATTATAATGCCTTTAAATATTCAGAACTTTATTTATTACAGAATACTATGGCCTATCTTCTGATAATATAGTTAATCCAGAAATCACATTTCTTCTTGCATTTCTGCAGTCATTATCCATATGTTTTTAATACATTTCCAAGGTCTGGTTATTAATTATAAAATCCTTCATGGCTTAAATCCTAGTTATCTTTGAGACATCCTGCTCCAGGTAGAATCTACCCATTCTATACATTCCAGTGTGAAGCCACATTGATTATCCTTGTTCCTCATGAATCTACGGCAGGGGAAGACCCAAATATTCACTTTTTTTTTTTTGCCTCAGCTTGTCCTGCTGATCTAAGTATGTCTATTTCTCTATTAGCATTCAGGAAACAATCCTTTTGGATAGTTTTTGGATTATAATTCATGGGAAAGTTGCTATTGCCATGTGTTACTGCTACATTTATTATTATTATTTATTTACTTGAACTTTTTATTCTTTTAATAATAGTCTGTGATTGCATATTTTTATAAGCCATCTAAAGTCTTATCACTGTGATGTCACAAAAATCTTGTAAATAACTAAAAATACTTAACTGTTAACATGCACAGGAAAAAATGATCCATGTGGTTTGTTTTGTACACTAACCTAATTTGATTGTCTCTAACATATAAGTTTTAAATCCCATGGATTTGATGTGACCCTTCTGTGTTTTATTTGTGGCATATTTCTTTCCATTTTAATTGGTGCTCTGTGATCCTTTCTTAATTACAAGGTTCTAGCTATGTTATGTATGCTTTGTTTCCTTCACAATTGTTTTATTATAACAGCATTCTACAGTGAGATTGGCTTAGAAGCTGATTAAATTTAAATTAATTTAAATTATTAAATGCCAGTTTTGGCAACAGTATTTGCTTCATGCTGATTCTTATTCAACAAAATATAAAACTGACCAAGTTGTATTCATTAGAGTACATTGAGTAATATATAAAAATATGTATTAAGTACCATCACTACTATGGCCAACAGCTCCAACCACCTGCTATTCTATGAAGCTTCAGTTTTTGCTGGATGGTTCAGGTTAAATTGTAAGTGCTCCTTTCAAATGCATACATTTGAATGCTTATAATATAGCTGAATGTGTGCTAAAGCACTCTCATTGTGATCATATAAAAAAGGACTATACTCTATTGTTTAGCTAACAATAGGTTTAAAAGCTTGTATCAATTCATTAAAAGACAGTATTGTCTATTCTCATGCAGGATCATAAAAGGGAACCAAATTTATCTGTTTGCTGGTAGTGTAAGTGTTGTCATTACCCAGTTTCTTTGAATGATTTTCTTCAATCCAAGCTATTATATCTTTTGCTGAATCCATCTGATGCCTTTTGCATGAAGATGAATGGCTCATAGCACGGTTGCTTGGTTGTTTCCATTACATGACTTTGATTCTATTGTCTGTCTTTGAAACTTGCACATACAGCCAAAGACTGCTGATTGTCTTTTGTACAGTGCTCCAAAACTGTGAACTTTATTTCAGAAAGAAAGGACAAAAATCCAAGGGGAGAAATAGTTTGGCTTAGGGCTTCCTTTCATTATGGCATTTGAGTTCAAACATTTACCTACTGCCTGGGGCTTCATTGGTCTTGGATTTATAGCAGGCATTTTCAAGTAATTTCCAAGCATTATCAAGCTTCAACAGAACACAAAGGTTTTTCAAATATTACATCTTTGTATTCTATGTAAAAAGTATATGTTTCAATGATGAAAGAAGAGAAATATGCATTGCATTTTGTGTACTTGTCTTCTTTATGACAAACTAGGATGAGAACGTGGAATAGAAGATGTACAGAACTAAAATTTTAAAAAATCCTTTCCTACATAAGTTTAAAGTTTTTGCATTTTGAGTACTAAAATTATTACAAAGAAAGGAAAAAATGCACAATGACAGTGAGATTTACACCACTAAATTATTCATTGTGTGGTCTGCTCATCCCTATAGCAATGGACTGAATAGCAACACCTGCCACAGTAACAGGAGTGGCAGGGTGATTATAAACATTAGCTTTCCATCATTCAAGCCAACAAATGTCCTTAACTGGCTCCCATCCCAGACAGGGTCAAGGCAGTCAGCCATTAAACACCTTTTAGCATGTTTTGAGGTTGAAATCTGAACACACGCATCAAGGATAAGGAAACAGGCAGAATTTCACATTGTTCTGCTTTTCTGTTTTGACAATGGGTTGACTCTTTCCACTGGGCATACTTATAAAATGATGTGGAGGAAGGACTTCAGGTACTGTGGGAGGAAGGTCACAGGACCAGGAACATATACAGGGTGGGGTCAAAATTGGTAAGATGGTGGATGGAAACTTGCTCCTTTCATTTATGCACCACAGCTGTCTGCATGTTCAAAAGAAGCAGGTTTTCATTCAAGCAGTTCCTTTTGTTTTCAAAATTCTCTGCCAACTTGAGGGGGGAAAGATTGCAGCTGCATTAAGAAGTTGATTCCTTAAAAGTGAAGTTTCAGGTGCCCCTTTAAAAAAAACATTTGCCCAGAAACAGGGATGTCAAACTCGCAGCCCGTGGGTGGATGCATGCCCACTCCTGGTTTAGTGAAGAGAAAAAAGTTGTGATATGTCATATTCGACACCCCTGCCCAGAAACCTGAAAAAGGAACAGTTTTATTGAATAGTAATGAGATGCAGTGCTCATCTTCACCAAATATTTGAAGTATTTCATTTGTGAAGGAGTGGAAGCGAGCGCTGCTGAGAACAACTTGAACAAGTACTACCCAAGGGGCTCTGATGTATCAAGACTCCCTGAATTGATAGAGAAGTTTGCACTAGTCCTTTAAAAGAGAGAACTTCTTGTGTTATTGAAGATCAAATTATACTGAATATTTTAGTGTTTTTATATGAGTGGTTGCTCTACATGCTTCACTTAATATCATGGTAAGACTCCAGTCCAATGAGTACTGGTTGGATTGCTGGAGTGGTAAAGAATAATAAGTCTGGAAGAAATCATTCTTTATCCTAGTCTCCAGAGAGTTTCTTTTAGTCCACTTTATGGTTTGTTTGCTTTTTCTTACATAGAAAACTCTTCTCTATAGGAAACAAAGTACATAACTGAACTGTAATGTGCAGAGCCTTATAGCAAACCCTGAGCATGGAGGTTTTTCCTCCAATATAGCATTTGATTAACGTAAACAAGGACTTTAAAAAGCCTATCATAAATGTACTTGTGAATTCTTTGCCACCAGAAAGATGAACAGATGGAATACAAGGCCAAATTTATCCTAAAGACTTGAGGCACAGTAAAAAGCTAAATTTTCTTAACCCAGCCTCTCTGTACTTCAGTATCTCATATGACACTGTGGGAGTTTAAGAAAATAAAGGGTGCCTTTAGAATCTTTGGGATTTTGTAGTTTAACTCTTAAGTCTTAATTCTTAAACTCCCAAATGCAAATCTTTAAAAAAAAGTTTTCCTCTTTTGGGTGCTCACAAAAAGGCTGATAGTGGTCTGAATTTTTCTATACTGCAGTAACTACACATGTGACTTTTGAATCATCTTCAAGTCTTTTTCCATAAGAGATACAACATCCATACAGTTCCACCCCTGCAATTTTTCCAGGTCTCCCAAGACATGGTGCAAAAAAGGAACTATGGAGAAAGTCATTTCTGCATATTTCCTGCAGCAGCAGGAATGAAAAGCAGAGTGGTATTTACCTAAGGCCAATTCTAGTTGCCTGAATTTTGCACAACATCTATTTGAATGGATTTAATGTTTAAAAAAGAAATACATACTTTTCTTTACCTTTTTAGGTTCTGATATGTTAGTAACATAAATTGTGTAGACACCGCTTTTATTAAAACCAGCTTGATAAGCATCTGCGCAGTCTCTGAATGGCTTCTCCTCTTCCTTTTTTGCATTCTTTAGCAAAACTGCAAAACAGAAAATGAATATGATATTGACATCTGCAGTAATAACCCACAGCAAATCTTCAACCAATTGTGGCATTTCTTCCAGTGACAAGGTTAGCCAGTTTACTTTTCCTGGCAGTCTTCTAGACATCAACAACAACTTGATGCAGAAATCAATAGCATAGTCTGAACAGAAGCTTCTCAATTCCATTTCTACATGACAGGCATGGAAGCGGAGCAACTCAGAAATGTGACTCGCCTTTTAATTGTCTTAAAGCTATAGTTAAACTTAAACTAAACTTGGACTGTGCAAGCTTTTTAAACTGAGAATGGTTTGAGGCCTTCAAGTGAAACACTAGCAGCCATACTTCAAAGTTAATGAGCTGTATACTGAACACAATTTATCTGATGATTTAACACATATTTCACATTTTCTACCTTCTATTAAATTGCAAGTTACAGTGGCAGAAGTTGGAGTCAACCTTTGGAGAAACCCTGGGGCTACTTCCAAACATGTGGGAGGTCAACTGTGGACCCCATCATCTCAGGCTGAAGATACTGGACTAGTCGTCACATGAGGGATATGGGCAGAAAAGCTACATCTTGAAAATTAATTGCAATTCATTTGGTAGAACTTACTTCTAAGTAAACATATACACTAATGATGAAATTGGTATAACTCACAGCTCCTGTACTTATTCAGTTATATCATTCTAACTGATTATGAATCAAAGTTTCTAACAAATGCTTTTTATAGTGTATACATGTTAAAAAAAATTCAGTGTAAAAACCTGTAGAACCTGCACTTAAAGTTATATGAGAATCTAAATTAACCTGAAACTCTCAGTGACTGCAATACAGATCTAGATCAAGAAACCTAAATATATTAACTCAGAGGGATGAGAATTACATTGTTTACACATACTTTTTTATTGTTATATGGGGGAAAGTTGAAAAGTCCACTTTTTTCATATTGCTTTCTCTGACTCCCTGTATATCTTGATGGAGGAGATTGGTTTGTAGGTAGCAAACTTATTTTTATCCTATGTCAATATAGGATCAATGTAAAAAAGATTGAGGAAATTTTGAGGCCTTTCCTTCATTTTGATATTTTATTTTGATATTACATATGGTACTTAAAACTCTAAACTGTTAATTCTGATTATAGAGATTGCTACTATTTATGTAAAATCAATGTGGTGTTTGTTAATACTCATAAAATCAAAAGATAAATGTGCATTTCTCACTGGTTTGAAATGGGCAGCTATAGAAATCAAATAAATCAAATAAAGTTTTTTATACCATTGTTATTTTTTATTAATATTTGTTTAATAACAAGTTTTGTTTAATAAAACAAATCTGAAAAGGAGAAAATCAACCTATGAGGCTGCTAAGAGCCAACAATGATTTGATGGCACATAATAAATCAATCAAACTGTTAGTGCTTTGTGTTCATACATAGCAAGCTGCCTACAGCAAATCTCACAGAAGAGAATTTAGTATATATAAGATAAGCCAGTCTTCAGCCTTCTTTATCACTATTTCTCAACCTCAACAATTTTAAGATCTGTGGATCTCAATTCCCAGAATTGCCCATGCTGTCTGGAGAATTCTGGGACTTGAAGTCCACACATCTTAAGTCACTAAGGTTCAAAAACATAAGATATTTACTATGCACAACAGCAAAATCATCCTTAGAATATATGCCTACAGTCAATGGGACATCTACTCCTATTCCTTCAACATAAGTCTAATACATTCCCAGAAGCTGAAACCTATCATCCAGTATTCACTATGTTATTTCATGCTGCCAAGTAATGTGAAATGTACATGGGACTGCAGCATGAGGAAAGAATACACCAGTCTCTACAATTGCTGTCTTTTTTCAAATGACCTTTGGCCAACTTCTCGCACATACGTGTTAGTCATTCCTGACTCTAGGGGGCGGTGCTCATCTCAATTACAAACCCAAAGAGTCAGCACTGAACAAAGATGTCTCCATGGTCATGTGGCCAGCATGACTAAATGCAGAAGGCACACAGAACACTGATACCTTCCCACCGAGGTGGTCCCTATTTTTCTACTTGCATTTTTACATTCTTTTGAACTGCTAGGTTGGCAGAAACTGGGACAAGTAATGGGAGCTTACTCCATTATGCGGTGCTAGGGATTCAAATTGCCGAACTGCCACACAAAATAACCAAACTTTATTTATTTTTTTACAGTTAATATTTCTCTAGGATGAAAAAGCATTTGCTTGATCAAATCTCACCTCTTAAAATATTTTTAAATAACAGCTTTGTGAAGAAAGGTTACATGTTGGTGGGGGGAGGATTGATGAGGGTCTCACTGTTCCTTTTGTGTTTATATCAAATGAGTTTCTCAGCATGGTGTGGTGGAACAAAAGCTTTCTTACAGGTGCCTTTTCTTCCCCCAAACCTGGCATGAAACTGAGCTGCAAGCGATTGATGTTCTTTAAGAAATCGGATGCTTTTTCTTTCCTTCCATTCACACTCTGTGTGTATGAGTATGTGAACAAAGAATGAGGTTTGCCTTGCTGGCAAAATGCCAACCTGTAATTACTCCAGGATGGAGCCACTTTTTTTCCCAACCAAGTCAAAGAGCTTACTATACCAAGAGTCTCTTTCCTCCCGCTGCACCTGGATTAAACCACAATGCAGCTTGCCAAATGCTCCACAGCTGTGCCCTAACCAGCCACCCATCAGCAGGTATTTCCCAAGAAAACGTCTGCTGGTCAACAGGTAGCTTTAGCTTAGATTCCATGTTGAATATCCTTTTGTGTGTGGGGTGGGGGGTGGGGAAATACTGTCGTCATTAATTAGACATCCAGGAAAGAAAAACATATCTCAGTGAGAAAGCATATGCTTTGTAATCTTACAATCCCAAGTTCAGCCCTAGGGCTTGCTAGGTAAAGCTTTCTGAAGCCTGGAAAAATACCTCCTTGTATGCATATCTACTGGGCTAGATGGACTACTGGACTAGAATTCTTTATTGGCCAGGTGTGATTGGACACACAAGGAATTTGTCTTGGTGCAAATGCTCTCAGTATACATAAAAGAAAAGATATATTCATCAAGAGTCAAGAATCATCAGGTACAACACTTAATAATAGTCATAGGGTACAATAAGCAATCAAATCATACTAAGAAACAGTCAATACAAATCGTAAGGATACATGAGACAAAGTTACAGTCATACAGTCACAAGTGGGAGGGGATGGGTGATAAGGAGTGACGAGAAGATTAATAGTAATAGTAGTGCAGACTTTATAAATAGTTGGACAGTGTTGAGGGAATTATTTGTTTAGCAGAGTGATGGCTTTCGGGGAAAAAACTGTTCTTGTATGTAGTTGTTCTGGTGTGCAGTGCTCTGTAGCATCATTTTGAGGGAAGGAGTTGAAACAGTTTATGTCCGGGATGTGAGAGGTCTGTAAATATTTTCACAGCCCTCTTTTTGACTCGTGCAGTATACAGGTCCTTTATGGAAGGCAGGTTGGTGGTAATTGTTTTTTCTGCAATCCTCATTATCCTCTGATGTCTGTGTCTGTCCTGTTCTTACTGACTTCTTTAAATTTTCTGCATACATCTTCTCAAAAGATTCACCTTTCTAGCCTCCATTGTACACAAAATGTACATTTCACTTTGAATTTGTTTTCACAAAAAGCTTTTCACACAGCTGGGAACTTCCAGCTGTTCAAGAGTAAAGTTTTCAAGCAAAATTACAGGTCACTGTTTCAATTTCTTCCACTACAGATGAGTCTGGTTCAAAAGGCATTCCTATGACACATTGGTTTTCCTAGTAGACCAAATTTTCAAATAGTAAATTCCAACTACACACTCAAAGCAACATAATAATCAGCATTATGCATTGCCCAAAATTGTTCCATAGCCATTTAATTTCTTAGTGATTTTGAGTGTTTAAAGCAGGGTATCAGAAGAGCTATAAAAACAAAGACAGGCATAAGTATATCTCTCCAGCTCTCTCCAATGTAATATCAGATGCATTTTTACTAGAACTATAACATTCTTAGTTGGAAAAATTGGCTAGTAATTTTGGAAGCTGTAATCTAAACATATTTGGAAAGCCACCAAGTCAATAAAACTATTATGTAGGGATTGTTAAATGCTGAATGAAACTTAATTAACCTGAAGAAGATAGTCAATTTGGAAATTAAATAATTAGTTATAAATTGGTCTCTTTGTGCTTTTGAATAGCCTCAGTAGCAATTCTACTAATTACTTTGTAGATGATTCCCATTTTCTATTGAAGATAGGTTGGTGATATAGCTGATCAAGTCTAATTACAATTACAATTGTAATTATTCCTTACAATTACAATTATTCCTTAGAATCATCTCAACAATTAAATTCTAAGAAATGTCTAGGAATGATATTGTCTAATTTCAGGTGAGAAGAATTAGGATGGTGTGTTAAGTTCCAGTTAAGCTGATTCATTGCTTATTTCTATACACAAGAATCTATTTAACTATCAGCACTAAATTGGCACTAGATAAGAGTTAACAGAATTAAAGAGGAGCTGGACTTAGATTGCTTATGGGATTGTAATGACTTCTGACTGATTCCTCTCTTAAGTCCACTCCCAGCCTCTGCTTCTCCTACACCTAAGCTGTATATAACAATGTGGTATAGCATAGCATACCACATTGGACTGCCATTTGTCAGAAATGGTGTAGGGTCTCCCACTTGGGTAGGGGGGTGGTCTAGATGACCTACAAAGTCCCTTCCAACTCTGATTATCTGTTATCTGTTGTATAAATTATTTAACTGTCACTAAAATTGTGATAGCTATTTGAGTTAAAGACAGAAGACATTGATGTTATATTAGCAGTCACTGCAATAAAATCCTGCAAAGATTACTGAGTAGATTATGTTAAAGAATTGGTAATGTTTATCCAACTGAAAACATGTATTCTACTTATGAAAATTGGGGAAAATGTATTATTTGATTATTCAAGAAAAGCTTATTCAAGAAAAGATAACAGAAAAGTACACTGAAATAACTTGAAATAAGAATAAGGTTTGAAAAGTTAGTTAAGAAAATATATGATCTTACCACAAACTGCATGATAACCCTTCTGTACTGTAAAACATTCTGCATATATATCTTGTCTAGTGTTACTCTGTAATACATCCATTTATACCATTAGATGATTTAAATTCAATGAAGTTGTTTATAAAGGTCTTTTCTCAAGTCAGTGCTGAACTGAACTATATTCATGTTATAAAATTACATTTGTGTTGTATCTATTTCACATTGTTATAACTATTTTTAAAGAGAAAGTATGTTGCATCTGGTCCCCAACTATTATTCAGTCATAACTTAATATAGCTATTGCTAAATCCCTGAGCAGGCTCCAGCATACACAGACCTATACTCAACTGTTCCTTCAGTTGAGCAACATTTCCCTTGCTAAGTTGGATAACTTCCTACTGTGGATTGGCTAAATATGATCTACAGGAGCACCCTTGTTCAAAATTATAACATGAGGATTTCAATTCTCCATGACCATATTGCTTTTGACTACCTGATGATATTGTATTTATTATTGAATAATATATGATTCCAGATTGTCTGAAATCCCAAATCAGAGTCAAGAAAAAGCCTGAGAGTTTTGGTGTAGAGTAACAGTATAGGACTGTTTTGGGTCTGCAAAGAATAAGGGATATTATATTTATTTCCAATAGTATTTCAAAACTTGTCATCCATCAATGGAAGCTAGTGAGCATGACTCAGATATGAACCAGATCAACATAACAATGACTCTTGGAAAATTTGTCTCTGTGTTTTTATTTATGGACTGCAGAGATGACTCACATATCTTATACAGTCCAAAAGCACTACATGCAAACCAAAAGGAGATATCAATAGACTTAGACCAACCCAACACTTATTTTTTAAAAAACTAAATTAATTAGCAGAAAATGAAACCAGCAGTAGTCTTTGCTAAAAATCCTAAAAAACATTAGCAGACTATTTCAGGAAGTGAAATAGGACAACTTAAGAGTTTGAAATATTTAGTGATGATTCTACCTGCTATTGGTTTTTGGAAATCTCATATAGATTACATGATACAATTAGCCCTGAAGAGCTAAGGAGCAATCTAGTCTTTCTTTCATGCCAAGGCAAAGAACATATTCTTGTTGCATTTCAGTTATTTGAGACAAAGTTTGTAATCTAGATGTTTTATGGAGCATACTTAGGCCAATTCTCTGATTATGAATCTCTAGAAATGGTCCAAACTAGGTTAATGCAATCAATTTTCCATGGATAAAAAATGTGTATCCAATGCATTCCTTAGGTAGGAAAAAAAATCACTGAAAATAAAGGCATGGTTGCTCATATTTAATTATTGGCTCAAATGCCATTCTCCCCCCCCAGCAGGATTGAGCCTTCTATTGTTGACAGATCAGTTTCAAAGCTCTTGGTATCTACTAGTCCTCAAAAAAATGTGCTCTTTCGGGCCTCTATCTTAGCCTGCTATTGTCTTTAGAATAAAAAAAATAGTGCGTCAAATTGTCAAAGCCAGATTATTTGATGCTGAACAATAGCATGAACTTAGTTTAAAACATATCAAGGAGCATTTAAAATACCCTAGATGGAAATCACGTAGATTTTCAACCACACTTACATCCCCTACTCAGCAGCAATCCTTTTTCAGAGCCAGGCATGATGTTTTACCTACAGCAGTTCTCAGTTGTAGATTAGCTAAAATTCCTTTTTCCAGAAGAACTTATCACCACAATTCAAACTTGATTAAAAACCACCCAACATGTTTTGTGCACTGAGCATATTATCAAAGTATCCCCTAAATCATTTCCCTCCCAAAAGAGGAAAATCATAAGTTTCATCTTGCTTTTCTCTTATTAGATCATAAATTCTAACATCACATTTAATAGAGCTAAATTTGGTGTTACAGCTATTAAAGTATCTTAACAAATTACTACAGAATTATATTTGCTGTAACAAAAAATAAATATGCCCATGGTAAGTTTTGTTTTATAGTATGCTATTAGACTCTCACACACAGTTTTAAAAGGTTATGCTACATTATCATAATGTAGCATACATTATCATAATTTTCTTTTATTGTTCTGATCATTGATCAAATAAACTCTTGCTGAGATGTGGAAAAATAAGATTACTGCTGGCTCACCTACAGATACAGATTAACAGAGTTGGAAGGGACCTTGTAGGTTATCTAATCCACCACCACCCCTCCCAAGCAGAAGATCCTACACCATTTGTGACAAATGGTAGTCCAATATCTTCTTGAAAGCCTCCATTGATGAAGCTCCAACAACTTCTGAAGGCAAGCTGTTCCATTGGTTGATTGTTCTCACTGTCAGAAAATTTTTCCTTATTTCTAGAAAAAAATCTCTCCTTGATCGGCTTCTATCCATTATTCCTTGTCTGGCCTATAGGTGTCTTGGGAAATAGCTTGATCCCTTCCTCTCTGTGGCAGCCCCTTAGATCTTTGAACGTTGCTTATCACGTCTCCCCTGGTCTTTCTCTTCACTAGAGTAGCCATGCCCAGTTCCTGCAACCAACCATTCATTATACTTTGTGAAGGAAATTAGGATAAGAGTGATATTTTCTCAACTTCAGAATGGTATATGCCTCCTCATCCTTTATAATAATGTAGAATAATCAAGTTTATAGAAAATATTATTTTAAAATGCTAATTAGATAATATTTTTCAATTCAACTTAACCATAGTTTTAAAATACAATACAAAACAAAAAGTGAAAGTTACTGTAGGTCTGGGAGATACCAACAGACTCAACCCAAATGACTCAGGAGGAGTGCAGCACTTTAATAAAAGAGAGCTGATTTTTAATCAGGCTAGGTCAGAGCTGTCAAACTCCTGGCCTGTGGGCTGGATGCATCACGTGCTGGCCATGCCCACATCCAGTTTAGCAAAGTGGGAAAAAGTCTCAATGCATCCCATGACACTGTCATGATGACATGAGTTTGATATCCCTGGGGTAGAGAAAGGAGGCAACTTGAGATACTCTTAGCATCTTTCAGTATTGGCCAGGATAGCTACAGTTGCTGCCATTTTTTCCCCAACAACACCAGGATCTCCACTGTTTGCCCATGTTGGTCTGGATCAATTTGTAGTCAGGATCAATTTGTCAAATGAGTACCAGAATAAGAATAGAGATGAACAAAAGGCTAAGGACCACACGATCTATACCCATCTGCAATATGGTAAGCATCAAACTTCAATGTTCAACCCAAGCCTGGCAAATAAAAATCCTCTGAAAATGATCAGAATTCATAGATAATTTCTCAAGAAACAGCAAGCCTCACCCAATACGATAGAAAGTTGTTTGTGTTCTCAGGAGGGATGCAGTGCATTCCAGAGCAGCAAAAGACCATACAATTTAGATAGTTTATGTGAGAGAAAGAAGAAGATTGCTCCTGCCTAACAGTTCTCATAGTATATCTTTTTGGTGCAAACTAGTCTGCTTTAATTTGAGAATTCTCTCTGTAGAAGAGGAACAATACAGAAATCTGCTAAAGATCTCAATATCGTCCTTGGTTTTGGAACCTGACACCTAATGTTCTCATTTCATACTACCAGACCTGATTAACACATTAGCAATGGCTTGTTCTTCTTCCATCCCAAAATGCACAACTTTAATGTAGGAAAACAAAATGTTTTAGTCTTATATATCTTATATATATCTTATATATCTTATATTTATATCTTATATATCTTATATAACTTATATATCTACTTCCAATGTTGCTGGTCTACAATCATCAATATCAATCCTCACAGACCATTGGTATTAGTAGTGGAAATACTGAGGAAGGCACATTTTTTGTTTTTTGTTTTTTCCACTAACTAGTTTGGGGAATTATATACTGGAATGAATAAAGTCATTCATTGCACTAAAGACATTCAATCTATCAATCCCTGTTTATTTTTCAAATGAATACCATCTTACCTCCATCTTTGGAACAAATGCTGACCAGGCTATGGACTGTGTCCATAAGTTCAAGTTGTTGCTTCTGCATAATGCTGTTATTGGTTGTTGCTTTACTTAGTTGCCTCTCAAGTTCTTGGATAATGTAGCTTTGACGAGACAGCAAAACTTGCAGGTTCCCCTTTTCCTCTTTTAATGTATCTAGTTCCTCTTTATGCCTTTCTTCCATTTCAAGAATCTTGTGTTCCAACAGACTGGGGAAACAAGCACATTTCAGCGTCACATGTTTGTTTTAGCATGTATGAATAGGTTGCAGGGGTTGGAGCAGAGTGCAGATTATGCATGTGGAACGGATCAAGATTTCTTTGTATCTAACCTAACTTTCCTGAACTGTATGCCCCCCGAACATATTCCCAACCTAGGAAACTGGTTAAATACAGCCAGTTCTGACTTATCACCTGTCTTCAAAAATCTGGCTTTGCAAAAGACCTATTCCTATTCCCACACACAAAACACATACATGTGTGTGAGAGAGAAAGAGAAGGAAACACGCTGCAGAAGATTATTTAAATATGTGTATGTAGATCACGATTCACTCACAAATATTGCTCAATGATAAAACAAACCTCAGCAAAATAAAAGAACAACAATATAGCATATTGTGTTCCCTCAAGTAACTGGGAAGTGTAAGGTATATAAATCTAATGAATCATAATAATAATTAAAACTCAGCAACAGCAGAGAAACAAAGCTGTTCACAAATGAAAATATCTGGCATTTTAAAAAAAGTTCCCCCCTATATTTTAGAAAACAAAGTTTACTAGCTCTGCTACTAGAGTTGTAGTAACAGAGGTGAGACCGGGGTACTTCAATCCAGAACATTTCCAAATTTCCAAACAGCAACACTGTGCTATATTAGCATACTCCAAACCCTCGCAACTGATTGGTCCGGACGGACAGTGACCTGATTGGTCGAAATCCCGGCCGTGATTGGAGTGTTAGGAATCTGCCGCGATTGGCTGTGCCGATCGCGGGAGATTCAAAGCGCTGCCATTGGCTGCCCAGCTGCGAACCAGCCCTATATGAAGGCTGCCGGGGCTTGTGTTCTTTAGACTGTTCTTATCCTAAATAAAGAGCTGAACTCACTAGAATGGTCTCACGTCTCCTTCGAACCGATCCACCCCAGACCTAACACTGGAAACGAGGATGGGATCGTGAGACAAGGAGACCACCCAGCACGTGGCGAGGTGGCAAGCAGCAGAAAGCAGCATGGCTGGCATCAACTCACCACCCGCACCCTTCAACCCCGCTACCGAGGACTGGGAATCCTATACTGATAGGTTCCAGATGTTCCTTGAGAGTAGCAATCTTAAAGATGCAAACGGCCACAAGAAACGAGCCGTGTTCCTCACACACTGCGGGCCTGCAGTGTTTAAGATGGCCAAAGCCTTGGCCAAACCAGAGGACGCCAAGACCATGGAATGGGCGATCTCGAGCCCCTGCTGTGTAGCCACTACGCCCCGTCGTGCCCATCCTCATCTGGCAGCACGACTTCTACAGGCGGGACCAGCACGAGGGTGAGGGGCTTGGCGACTTCATAGCGGCACTACGAGATTTGGGCGGCCTGTGCGAGTTCGCCGATCTGGACGAAGCCCTGCGAGACTGCGTCGTCCTGGGACTCCAAGATCCCATTCTCCAGAGCCGCATCATGGCGAAGGGCAACATCTCCCTCGCCGATGCCCTTACAGAGGTCGCCGCGGCTGAAGCGGCCAAGAAATCAGCGGCTCGGATGCGGCAATTGAGCATCACGCCACGACTAGCAACCGGCGAGGTGACGTCGAACCCAGAAAAGCGGCCCGAGATCGACCATCGAGACACAACCACACACCACGGTGACATTGACTCCTTCTCAGAGACCGAGGACGAGGAGGAGGAAATTCACTGCCTGCAAGCAGCACGAGGGCGACGGGAACCCGAGGTCATAAGTCAAGGTTCCAGTGCGCCGGCTGCGGAGGCGATCACCCCCGTTCGGACTGCCGTTTCCTCGATGCCATCTGCCGGCAGTGCGAGAAACGGGGCACATCGCCAAGGTGTGCAGAAATAAAAACACTACAGCCCGAGGCGACGAGATGGCAGCCCTCGACGGCGAGAGAACACCCCCACCAGACACCGAGATCACCAGACGGAGAGCTGCTGGAGCCAAGAGGGTCAGAACAGGCAGCTCAACGAAGCAAGACAAAGGGAGGAAACACACCAGACCGTCGTCATCGGCCATTCCTCCACAAGCGACGCCAGGAAGGTATACGTGACGGTGGGGATAGAAGACCAGCCATGTGACATGGAGATGGACTCCGGGTCCTTCCTCTCCATGGTCTCATGGTGCACCATCAAACGCCTGGCACCCACCATCCGCCGCCACGAACTCGAAGACCAAACGCTGACCCTCAAGGACTACCAGGGAAACCGCATCCCTGTAGTCGGAAGAGGCCATTTCAAAATCACCTTCAAGGGCCACACTGAAGTGCTACCCCTGACGATCGTCAACCGAGATCGACCGAGCCTATGGGACTGCAGTGGTTCGCACCCCTAGGCATCGAGGTAACCGGCATCCACCATGTCGAAGAGGCGGACTGGGAGCGGCACTCATGAAGGACTTCCAGGAAGTCTTCGATGACAGCCTAGGCAAGTACCGGGGTCCCCTATCTCCTTCAATATAGATCCGAGCATCGCACCAATCCGCCTTAAGCCCAGGCGAGTGCCATTTGCACTCAGGCCCAAGATCGATGAGCAGCTAGATAAGCTCATCACGCAAGGGGTACTGGAACCAATCGATCACGCCCGGTGGGAGACCTCCATAGTCACCCCCATCAAGCCAGATGGGTCCGTGAGAATTTGCGGGGACTATAAGGCCACCCTAAATCACGTGCTCCAACAAAGCGCATACCCGTCCCAGTAGTGCAGCACCTTCTGCACTCACTGGGGGAGGCTGGATTTTCGCGAAGCTCGACCTGGCGCAAGCCTACCAGCAACTGCCGGTCGACACCACAACTGCCGAGGCCCAGACCATCGTGACACACCGGGGGCTTTTGTTGCAACCGGCTCCATTCGGAGTCAGCGTGGCACCCGGGGTCTTCCAAAGCCTCATGGAAAGACTCCTCCAGGGCATAGAGGGGGTGGTGCCTTATTTTGACGATGTCTTGGTGGCCGCGGAAAACGAAAAACAACTAGAAGCCCGGTTGAGGGAGGTACTGAAGAAATTCAGAGACTCGGGACTCAAAGTCAAGAAAGGGAAGTGCCAGCTATGGGCTGAGAGGGTCGAATTTCTAGGGTACCTCCTAGACAAACAAGGGATCCACCCCACAGAAAAGAAACTGAGAGCCATAAGGGAAGCACGCGACCCAAAAACAGAACGGAACTACAGGCTTTCTTGGGACTGCTAAACTTTTACAATGTCTTCCTACCTCAAAAGGCGACCGTGGCGGAACCGTTGCATAGGCTGTTAGACAAAACAGCCACCTGGACCTGGGGAGCACGGGAGGAGAGCGCCTTCAAAAACACAAAGAAACTGCTAACATCTGACACGGTACTAATCCAGTACAGCGAAACCCTGCCACTAATGGTAACATGCGACGCATCGCCATTTGGGATCGGTGCCATACTCAGCCACCAGCTACCGGACGGGAGGGAAGCACCCATCGCCTTCTTGTCAAGGACACTTTCAAAGCCAGAGCGGAACTACAGCCAGCTCGACAAAGAGGCCCTAGCAGTCATTGCCGGCGTCAAGAAATTTCACGAATACCTTTACGGTAGGACTTTTACAATCATCACGGACCACAAACCGCTGCTAGGAATCCTGGCGGGCAACAGGGCCACACCGAACATTCTATCGCCAAGAATGACAAGGTGGTCCAAATTCCTAGCAGCATACAATTACCAGCTGATACACCGACCCGGCAAGGACATCGCCCATGCAGACGCCCTGAGCCGCTCACCCCTGCCCGAACTGGAAGACGACCCGGCACCCACAACAAAGGTACTGCAAATAGAGACAATATCTAACCCACTAGTGACTGCGCCAGACATTGCCAGAGAAACAAATAAAGACAAGCGGCTGGCGCAACTCCTGAGCTGGGTTGGAAAAGGGTGGCCGGAAGGGGACAAGGACGAACTATTCAGACCCTTCCGAAACAGACAAACTGAACTTTTTACCGAGAAGGGCTGTATACTGTGGGGGGACAGAGTGGTAATCCCGGAAACATTACAAGAAAGGGTACTGGGGATGCTACATGAGGGACACCCAGGGATGGTTAAGATGAAAAGTCTGGCCAGAAGCTACGCATGGTGGCCGGGAATGGATAAACAAATCGAAACCTGGGTAGCCAAATGAAAACAATGCCAAGAAGCCAGACCTAACCCTCCCGCCGCGCCAATCCAAGAGTGGGAAACGCCAAGAGGCCCGTGGTCTAGGATTCACATAGACTTCGCAGGGCCAACCAAGAGGCACATGTACCTTATCACAGTAGACACTTACTCCAACTGGCTGGAGGTAAGCACCATGAAGTCCACCACAACGAAGGCAGAAATAAAAAAACTGAGCAAACTTTTTGCCACGCATGGCCTGCCAGACGTAATAGTGTCGGACAATGGGCCCCAGTTCACCACGCTAGCGTTTGAACAATTTCTGGCAGGCCAAGGCATACGCCATGCATTAACCGCGCCAGCAAATCCGGCGAACGGACGGGCGGAACGCATGGTCCAATACACGAAGAAAGCCATACAGAAAATAGAAGCAGCCAACATACAGGACAAAATCAATAAAATGCTCCTCATTCAGCATATCACACCCAGCGCAACCACAAATAGAAGCCCGGCAGAACTAATGATGGGCAGGAAACTACGGTCAACACTGGACAGAATGCATCCCACATACAACCCTGACAAACCCCCGGGCTCCTCCAGCAAACACAGAAAATTTAACATAGGGGATGCAGTATACGCGAAAAACCTGTCGGGGGAACCACTCTGGATACCAGCAACGATCACCCAAATAACCGGTCCCTTATCGTACCGACTAGAGACAAGCAACGGGAAAAACTGGAAACGGCACATTAACCAACTAAGGTCAAGAATAGCCAACAACCATACACCCGAGCAAGAAACTAGAAGGGGGGGAAACGGCAAGCATTAAAGAAAGAACCGGAGGGACCTCTAGCGCAAGCTGAACACCCCCACCCAGAACAAATAAACCACAAATAAACCGGTCCTACTCACCAGTAAACGCAGGACCAGCAGAACAGGAAACCCCGGAATCTTCACCGGGAAGGAGCAGCCAAGCCAGCTCAACCAGCCCGGAAAGATCCGGCGGGAACAACGGTAGCGGCAGCTCAAGCAGCCCGGGTAGACCGGGAGGAGCCACCAAGAAAGGCCCAGCTCAACCTTCCAGGCGGTTCCATCCCTGGGAACCGGAGCAACAGAGAAGCCATCCAAACCGGTCGACGACCACACTAGAACTGAACCGCGCGCAGGTCTACTAGACAGGTACGAAGCCCGCCTACCTGCGCGACTTACATCACGACGCACCACCAGGCGAAACCAAGAGGGGAGGGTGTGCTATATTAGCATACTCCAAACCTCGCAACTGATTAGTCCGGATGGACAGCGACCTGATTGGTCGAAACCCGGCCGTGATTGGAGCGTTAGGAATCTGCCGCGATTGGCTGTGCCGATCGCGGAGATTCAAAGCGCTGCCATTGGCCACCCAGCCGCGAGCCAGCCCTATATGAAGCTGCCGCGGCTTGTGTTCTTTAGACTGTTCTTATCCTAAATAAAGAGCTGAACTCACTAGAATGGTCTCGCGTCTCCTTCAAACCGATCCACCCCAGATCTAACAGACACAGATCCCTACTTGTTTTTATTCTTATTTTTTCTTCTTTCTTTCATTGGTTCCAAATCTCTACCCTGCCATCTTCAGTGGGCAATTCCTGGTTTATGGTGATTTTAAAGGGAAGGGTGGTACAATCCCTGTTCATGGTTTTATTCCACTTGATAATATCTCAGATTAGTATTTTTTTTTAAAAAAAAACTAAAGTATTTCAAACCAAATTTATTAAACTTTTGTATGAGCCTCATTAAAAAAAATGGAGGGAATTTCAAATGAACAAGATCTGAAACTAGAATATCTGCAGGGGAAGGTGTTAAGTTCTGGGTGAAGAATGGAAGCTAGGCCAGAGTGATTTCTAATAGCTCTTTATTCAATACTGCCTGTGAGGCAATTGAAATTCCCTGGGCGACAGAGCTCCTTTTATAGGAAACTGATTAGCCAAACAACCAATCAAGATAAAGAGGACCAGAGGACCAGAATGAGAACTTCAACTGACAACTATGTATACTATATACAATATATAACAGAAAGGTGGTTCAAAAAATATCAAGACATCACACATAAAAAGAAAGGGACTTGTCTCTTACCAGCCTCATCCCCACTGGTACCCCTAGCATCCAAAAACCCAGTGAACAACACACTCCAGATCTATTTCTGGATATTCTCCACTGTCTGCTCCATTCTGCTGTTCTGCTTTGGCCATAACCTGACACTTAACAGTGCAATATGAATTACTTCCCATCTTGAAACTAATATCCAGGCAAAGAATAAAGATGACTAGAATGGCAATAGCCACATGGAAAATTAAAAGCAAAAGCAAAACAAAACACAACCTCTGCACACGTTTTGTTAAGATGACATTTGAAAAATGAAACCGCAAAATCTATGGAATCTATGGAAAATATGATATAAGATTTCATCTCTCTTCATATACGAGAACTATAGCCAACTCTTTTAGGGAATATTTTCTCTTTATCTACACACACACACACACACATATATTAGGGGTTGAAGGTATTTTAACTTAAGAAAAACTGATTTCACTAAAACGATTTAGTTTCTCTGTATAATGTCAGAAGAATGATAGCATCCTCAATGCTCTCCAAATGCAAGGTTATGTGAGGTACATAATGTCTTCAGAGACTATGGAAATGAAAAATGATTTGAAAGAGGTAATCAAAGTAAAATATGCAAAGGTTCTTCCAAAGAAAAAATTAGAAGTGACACCAACATCATATTTCACCCAACCAGCATTCTTTCCATAAAGCTAGCTTATGTATTTTCCAAAAAGGAACTTCCTTTAAAAATAAAATTCAAAGTAGTGCTTCGTAAAATTTAATTTTACAGTTTATTGTATTTTGATTTATTTATTTTTCCTTCTTTCCCTATAATATAGAGTGCTGAAAGATTTAATCTGATTTATTATTTTCATCTCTTTGTTAGCAGTAATTTCACATGTTTTGAGAACAATTACTTATAAATCTAATAACAGTGAAAAAAATCTGCACAAAAATGAATATTGTTTTATTATACAAATATGATGAAACACAGTGTTTTCTTTATTCCCACATCCGCTTCCTTCTTCATTGTTATCCATGAATGTGACACTTGCTTGTGTAATTAAATTTAATTTATACATTTTTGAGACTTTATTTAAGATTTCTTAAATCCCAAGATGGTAAAATTCACCAGGTATCAAATTAAGCTTAAGCTGTTTGAATGTCTTTAACATCTACTAAGGGATTAAGTTGAACATTCAAAAATAATGATTACAAAATGAGGTTGCCTGGTTTTTGTCTCCACCACTGCTAAGAGTAAAGATGTCATCTACTCAACACTTGCAAGGCCTTGCATGGTTTCATTGCAAGGAGCTATTTTGAGAGGATTCATTGATGATCTTTCAATCTTGCTTTCTTCAGAGACATTCAAAGGACCAGTCTGATATTTCATGGAAACATCTCTAGTCACCCATGATTCATACTTGAACTTTATGGGATTTTGTTTGCTTACTGAACATTGCTATTTTGGTTTATCAACTACTTTATTATTTATGTTTGTCTGGAAGTTTGCAAGGGAGACAAGAAGGAGCAAGGGCCAGTAAACATCTCTTTGAACAAAGTCTGCTTTTTCTACTGATGTCAGGTGAGATAGGGAACCTGCGACATTGGTGAGAGAGAAGACCTTAGCATATAAGAATAGCTGAGATAGGCAAATTAGGAGCTGAAACTTTATTTCTAAATAAATGGATGGCTAAGATGTTTCTTCCTCTCAAAAAATACCCTTTCCTGTATAAATCC
Organism: Notechis scutatus; assembly: GCF_049901735.1. NCBI lineage: Eukaryota > Metazoa > Chordata > Lepidosauria > Squamata > Elapidae > Notechis > Notechis scutatus. Next base: position 188,549,817 of record NC_142011.1, read on the forward strand.
ATGTTTATTTTCTGCCCTGCTTGCCTGTTTACTGAATAAAGCTGCAAAAGATAAGGTCTTCCTTGTTCCTGTAGTTAGAGAACCATAACTGAGCCAAGTATTGGAAAAGGAATTGCAGCTGGGAGACTAGGAAGGAAAGTTCATAAACTCCATGAGTAAACTGGGAATTATTCTCTAGTGCAGATCTGACATAAGTTGGAGAAGAATATAGCTATATGAATAGTACTTTTAAGATGAGTGCTATGAGATTCATCTTGAATTTGGGCTTAAGTCCAGTAAACATCAGCTTTATTTCTAGTCACCTGATCTCATCATCACAGAAGTGACGGAGAACGAAAAAGCCTTCATAATATGGCTCCAGGCTTTCACTGTTGGCTATGGTGATGCCTTTCCAGCAGTTGCCCAACATCTGCACAAAAACTTGAGGTCATAAAAACCTTCCCCATGCCAACTTTCCATTTGGCCCTGGTTGGAGATTTAAGTAGTAAAATCTTCCTGTTCTGGTTAGGAAGTTGCAAGTATCTCTCATCTGCTGGTCGCTCTTTTGCATCTGTGTGCCAAAAATAATGTTATATCCACACACTAACCAGCCAGAGATCTATGTGTTATTTAAGATTTAATTTTAGATCTCCTCATTCTGCACTTATTCACACACATCTCAAGGCTCCTCTTATTGTTTTTCTTTTGGAGAACAGTTCTGTGGCAAAATGCCTTAAACACGGGTCATTTAACTGAATCTGGGGATATAATAGCATCCACATGTTGTTTGTTCATTGACTATCGTAGACTTTCAGTGTATGTTTATAGGTGTATATATAGAGAAAGAGCAAAAGAGAGCACAGAATCCACAAATCTTCTAAAGATACTGGATGTAATTTTTTAAGAAAAAAATATTGCAATGATACTAGAAAAACATACTTTGAACACTTTAACGGATGCAGATTGTAAAATCCTACTAAAGGAATATATTAACAGCTGTCAGCTTCATATAGCACAAAGATATAGTAATAATGAGGGGAAAGGGGTTTGATCTCCCTTTTGTTCAGTTATAATATGGCTTTATCTTACAAATTTACAGATTTAATATTCTGCTTTATACAGAAATATAGATTCCTATGTTATTGGAAAAATGAAAACCATATAGAAACTGAAAGAGAGATGCTCATGTCAGAAACCAGTGTAATTATCAAGACCACAGTGTAATACCTAACAGTAGTTATGAATGAACCACTAATAAAACCACTAATTTTATATCTCCTTATTCAATCATATGGCAATAGTTTTCTCCTTAAACTCAAATTGTTCAACATTGAATATCCTGGACTGACTATCTATATGAATAAGATCAAAGACAGCATTCTGTTCCGTTCCATTCCATTCCATTCTATTGCCTCCATAATTGTAAGATCAGTTTAAAGGTCCAAGTAGTGGCTAAATATTTTATGGTAAATACAAATCTAGCTACATAGCAGAAGCTTATAAGTCCAACGGGCCAATTTAGCATTGATTTTTAAAGCACATCGTTAACTTTCTATTTTTATGTCATATTATGACTGGATTCATTCAGCCCAGTATCATGGTTTATCCAGCCATGGTTTATCAAATAAATCATAATTGAATATGTTCATGCCACATACTAAAACAAAGCTGAACAAGATATAATGGGAAGTTGTTTGAATCAAACCTGTAAGTTTACAGGTTTGAAAAATGGCAATGTATTTAAAAATGGCAATGTATTCATTGAGTAGCTTTCCAACAGAATGTCTTGCTTTATAATGTACTGTGGATTGATATAATAAGTATGGCAGAGATTTGTGAATGGGAGTAGTGTTTACTTTTTAAACAACATCCAGCATATAATGTCTCCCATTTTCCACAATATTTTAACATGAAAGATATTTAAGGAAGGAGGCAGTACATTAAACTTACATGCTTCAAATGTCTTCTGCCAATTTTTAATACCACTTTTTTATTCATCCTAAGCATTCTTTCATCCTGATTATTTGAAGGATAGCCCTTCCTAATCAGATTTTAGTTTAGTTTTGTTTTATTTGATGATGTTCTTGATGATCTCTAGTGTTTCAAAATGTGAAGCAAAAAAGAGGAAGTCCAGACTTAGATTTTTGTCTGTTTTGGAGAGGTTTTTTTTTTTTTTTTTTTTTACAATTCCTAAACTATATTGTAAGGTTTACACTATGGCTTTTGAAGAGTTTCCACTTCAAAAATAGGAAGAAAAATGCCATTAATTTTTAACCATTCTAATTAAAAAGGATACATCAAAAGAAAAAGAATACACAGATAATGGGGAATGGGGCAGTATACAGGGTTGAGTTGGTCAGATCTTGGCCATGCCGAAGCTACTTAGACATCTCTCCATTGGCTAAGAGTTTTGAGATACTAACAATATGCTCTAATCAGGACTAGGACCTCGTCAAAACGTTGCCAAGATAATCTCAATCTTACACGGGAAAAGACCCGAACATGCCAAGACCTGCATACCTGTACCCATGAAAATCTACGAAAACAAATATATATTCATTCCATATATATATAATGGAATATATATGCATGGAATATATATACATGGAATATATATGCATGGAATATATATACATGGAATATATATACATGGAATATATATACATGGAATATATATACATGGAATATATATACATGGAATATATATACATGGAATATATATACATGGAATATATATACATGGAATATATATACATGGAATATATATACATGGAATATATATACATGGAATATATATACATGGAATATATATACATGGAATATATATACATGGAATATATATACATGGATTATATATACATGGAATATATATACATGGAATATATATACATGGAATATATATACATGGAATATATATACATGGAATATATATATATATATATATATATATATATATATATATATATATATATATATATATATATATATATATCTTTGGTTATTCGGGTTTTCTCCGCGTAAGATTGGAAGTATCTAGGCAACGTTTCGATGAAGTCTCATTCATCATCTTCAGGCTTCTGTCTTCTGCTCTGTGCTTCTCAGAGTGATGTGAGCTTGCAGCTGCTTCTTCCTTTTAACTGCTAGTGGGGGGTGACTTGATTGGGTGGGGGCTTGGCTGTGTTCTGATTGGGTGGGGGTGTTCTCATTGGTTGGGGCTTTGGCTGTGTTCTGATTGGTTGGGGGTTGGCCATGTTCTGATTGGCTGGAGGTGTGTTCTGTTCAGGTGGGGGCTTGGTTGTGCTCAGGTTGGTCTTAGTTACTGGGGATTTGAGCTGGTGAGCTGTGATCTTGCTGTTTGGCTTCGAGTTCGTGGTCGTGCTGCATCTTCATGGTGGGGTCAGTTCGCTTCATGTATGGCTCAGAGGGTTGGAAGTGGGTAGTGATGCAGCTGCAGTGTGGCTTCTGGTCTGTGGTCGTGTCTCATCTTCTGTGTGGGTGTGAGTCTGCTTTTTACGTGGAAGTGTGGTGGTGGCATCTTGTGTGGCCCTCGTGGGTGTGGGTCTGGTGTCATTCATCATGTTAGGTACTGCCTGTTCATGAGGGCGGGTTTCCAAATGGCTGGTAAGCGGAGGTGTCATCTCTTTTATTCATGCTGTGTGGGCGTTTTTCTATCTCTATGGCTTCTCTGATTATTCTGTTGTTGAAGTGTTCGGTTTTGGCGATAGTTCTGGTATTTTTAAAGTCAATCTCATGTCCTGTGGCTTTGAGGTGTTGGACCAGGGAAGAGGTCGGTTCTTCTTTTTGATTGAGTTCTTACGTTCTTCAACGCGTGCACTTATTCTTCTGTTAGTTTGTCCAATGTATGTGGTAGGTCAGGCGGTGCAAGGGATTTCAGTATACTCCTTGGTTTTCTAACTCGATTTTGTCTTTAGGGTTTCTTAGGATGGTGGATATTTTTCTGTTTGTGCAGAATGCTGTTTTAATGTTGTGTTTTTGGAGGATCTTGCTGATTTTGTCTGTAGTGCCTTTTATATATGGGAGGAGGGCTTTGCCATTCTCTTGTTCTCTGTCTTGGATTTTGGTTGGGGTTTCTTTTTGGATTAGGTGGGTAATCTTCTTTCTTTGGAATCCATTGGCTGTTAGTACGTTGGTGAGAGTGTTTAGTTCGGTTTTTAGGTGTTGTTCATCAGCTAAGCATTTTGTTCTGGAGATGAGTGTCTCAGCTACGGAATTGATCTGTGCTGGGTGGTGGTGTGAGAGTGCGTGTAGATAGTGGTTTGTATGTGTTTTCTTCTGGTAGATGGTGTGTCCTAGGGAGCCATTGGGTTTTTTGTATACCAAGACATCTAGGAAGGGAAGTTGATTGTTAGCTTCTGTTTCCATGGTGAATTGTATTTTGGGGTGTAGGCTGTTGAGGTGTGTGAGGAAGTTGTTCAGTTTTTCTTTCCGTGTGGCCAGATTATGAAGGTGTCATCTACGTATCTGAGCCAGAGTTTGGGTTTGTGATCATATTTTTCTAGAGCTTGTGTTTCAAAGTGTTCCATGTAGAGGTTTGCGATGACAGGTGAGAGGGTCACACCCCCACTAGCAGTTAAAAGGAAGAAGCAGCTGCAAGCTCACATCACTCTGAGAAGCACAGAGCAGAAGACAGAAGCCTGAAGATGATGAATGAGACTTCATCGAAACGTTGCCTAGATACTTCCAATCTTACGCGGGAGAAAACCCGAATAACCAAAGATCCACATACAAATACCCCAGAACCTCAGAAAACCACACACACACACACACACACACACACACACACACACACACACACACACATATATATATATATATATATATATATATTCACACAAACTGTGGGAATTATACAATCACCACCCCAATGCTTCACCTTTCAAAGATACCTTATTCTGGATACATGGAATATATTCCTTGGAGTCACCCCACTTCCACAAAGCACCGGTGCATGTTCTGTATGTATCTACTTTAGGTAAGCAGAACAAAATTCTGTGGCTATTTTGCTCCCCCATTTAGAATGACCCTTTTTGGAGATGCTTCATTCAAATCTTGATAGAAACAAGGTGCCCTTTTGAACATATATGTATCCCTACCTCTTATTAAAGTACAGTAATACACTTTTGTCTGGACTGCATCGTTTCTCATGATAAATTTCATTCATTCATTCATTCTTCATTCATTCAGTTTGGAGGGTTCCCATCTCCTTAATGACTCTGGGCAGTCTACAGTTAAAAGAAAGAAGTATACGTATATATAAAGAAACAGAACTGCCCAGAAAGCTAATTCAATATCACAAAAATCATAGGGACCCCACAGTCACCCTATCTCAAAGCCTGGGAGAACCAGCAGGTTTTGGATAGTTTTCAGAATGCCATTCAGTGGAAGCAAAATGGCTTTGTGGGGTTGACAACTCACATAGCCAAATGCTTCTCCAAATAGAGAAATTCCAAAGAGAAAGAAAATTATAATGTCATGGAAATATTCTCTTCGCTCTTAACTTTTGGTGGTAGTCAAAAGTAGAACATGTCTGTCCCAATACTTGTTCTGGATGAGATACTCTTGCAGGTGCAAAAAGAACTCTAGAAATATTTAGATTTATTGTTTCTAGTAGAATGTAAATAATGGGAGAAACTTTTGTAGAAAAACCAGCATGTTCTGGAAGCAAACATCTCACTTTGGGGATTGTAGTGAAGACTATAAGAGTGAAACATTCAAAGATCATGCTATTCATTTTATACTCGCCTGTTTTTCTCATGAATTTTCAAGATTTCATGGGTCTGTTGGAGCAATTGTTTCTCCAGCTTGTAAGTAGATAAGGAATTTTCCAACAGTTGGATTTCAAGCCGGGATGTTTGATTAAGAACCTGAAGAAGGCAAACAACAACAACAACAACAAAAAAAGAACTTGCAATAAATTAAGGCCACACAATGAATCATTATTGGTACAAGTAGGAAAAAGCAAATTAATGTTAAAATGACCTCACTGAAAACAGACACAGATCCAAAGCAATCTGATTCATAACTATCAACTTCATCAATATATCCAATGCACCTTATATAGATATCTCATTAATATATCTTATTTAGTAACAACAGAAAGTAGTACAGGGTTTTTAGCGTTCATTTTCAAACTGCACTTTCAGATCTGAGAAGCTTGCCAAGCTGAATTCAGTTTTTAAACAAAGGAAACAATTTCTAATATATTATTATCCTGTGGTATCCCCTTTGCTATATTTGGTCTTTACAACATTTTCATCATCTTAGATAGTATATATCTCTATAAGAGAAGTCTGCATTCCTCTGTCTATTTCTTTAATATCAGCTGCTTCCATACTCAATACGACTTTGTTATATATTGAACAAAACACGATTCCTAGATGATAGGAACAAAAAATAGCTACATCGACACAACAAAAGGCTTTCCTATATACAACAAGAGAACAAAAAAGAAGAAATCATGTATCTGAGAATTCATGGAAGCATTTACTTTTAAGCAATTTATATCCATCTTTCCTACATTCCACAAGTTTTGTTTCTAAAAATTTGGTTCACACAGGAAGATAATTTTCATCAAGATTAAATATAATTTAAGCATAAGTTTTATATTCAACTGTTCCAATGATGAAATCAATTTTGAGGAGTCTAAATAAGTAAAATTATATGCCTGATGGTTACTTGTCTAAAAATGGTTAATGGTTAATACATACTTCTAGTATGACTACTTAGCATATTTACCCAACCTCATATGAATGAAAAGCAGTAGCAAAGTAAATCAATATTAGTTTTTCTTAAGAAATGAAGGCTATATTATACAGTGATTGTCACTGTATGAACATACCTTACACTTTATTTCCTCATATATAGCTTGTCCTAGCCTTTTCTACAGAGGTGGTATTCAGCAGGTCCTGACTAGTTCTGGAGAACCAACAGTGGAAATTTTGAGTAGTTCGGAGAACCGGTAAATACCACCTCTGACTGGCCCCGCCCCATCTATTCTCTGCCTCTCGAGTCCCAGATGATTGGCTGGGTCTTCTTTTGTTGCCCTGCAATGAAGCTAGAAAGCAGGTTAGTGGGGTGGGGAGAAAATGGGGATTTTACAGTATCCTTCCCCTGGAGGGAATGGAGATTTTACAGTATCCTTCCCCTGCCATGCCCACCAAACGATGCCCACCAAGCCATGCCACGCCCACCAAGCCATGCCCACAGAACTGGCAGCACAAACATTTGAATCCCACCACTGCTTTTCTATCTTGGACCTAAAATATGGTGAAATATATTTGTCTTTGCTTATAATGTAAATAGCTTTACATGTAGCCTGCAACCGTGTCCAATTTGCACAGAAAGTCTTTTAATACATGAATGAAGGCAAATATGCATGTCCCATGATAATGTTGCAGGATCCAATTTGCGTTGGTCACCGGGACCAGAGGTTTAGTCTTCTGAGCTTTCGGATTCATGCTAGAGCCCATCCTCAGGGAACTCCTCTCTAGCAAAATGTGTGGTTTGGGTTATTCTATCTGTGGTATTTATGTGGTGCCCAGTTGGTTGTGGCTTATTATTGATTGATTGGGGTATTGATGGCCAGTTATCCTTGGCTCCTAAGTACCTGATAAGCTGATGGTAAAGCAGCATTCCTGTTGATTGACAAGGGGCCTATTTCATAGGCTTCAATCATTTCCCTGGCTGTCTTTGTACCTGCATGGCCAACAATCTTAGTAGCTGTAAAATTGAATGTATCTCCTTGTTCTTTGTAATGTGAGGCTACCAATGAATTCAGGTCTCCTTGTCTGACTGCTCACTTGTGTTCTTGCAGTCTGGTGGTTAGCTTCCTCCCTATCTGTCTTTCACAGTCACAAGGGCAATCCATGCCGGGAGTTCTGGTAGATTTCATTATAATTATTTACCACCTCCAGGTGATCTTTACAATGCATGATTTGTCCTCTGGTTCTGGTGACCGACCCAAATTGGGCTTTTTTATATAGTTCACTGTCAGATCTTGTCACACAACACGAAAACATTGAGAAGAAAAGTTGAAGCACTAGTATGATTTTTTTTATCTCTTGCACAATTTAGTCTTCATTGTTACTTTAAAAAAAAAACTTAAAGAGAACAATATCTATGTTTTATGTCTTGAACATGTCCAGTATTTTCTTCATAGGGTGAGAAAGTGCTGTAGAAAGCCATTAAACTAAAATCCTGCTTTCCCAATGAGTACTGAGACTGTGGGATTGCAAAAGGAAAACTGGGAACTATACCCCTGGCAAGTAATATAAAACATAGGATAGACTCAAGCCACATTGGGTGAATTTTGAAATGCTTGATTCCTTTTAATACAGTGTAAACCTATAATGTGTAGTCTCTATTCTTCATTATGATATAAATACAAAAATGCAAGTTTTTTGTTCCAAAGATTTCCTTTTTTAATATCCCATTACTTATAAGGTAAGTCTATTTCACGTGAATTTTTTTATTGGACCTTCTCTGGAAAACAAAAGAAGCTGTGAGTTTGAACAAGGCTTGTCATCATCATCTGTAGCTGGACTGATTTTTTCCCCTTGGGTAACTGATCTTGGTTATTCCATATGTTGATATATATTTAAGTAACAATTATGGAAAGGATATTGCATATATAGTTCAAGGTTGAAGACTGATTGGGTGTGACACACTTGGTGTGCATAATTGCCCATGTAATGATCAGAGATATGAATGTATTTGTTTAAGGCAGACAGTCTAAAATAGAACAACTGTTAGATAACATGTGCTCAAAACTGTAAAGAGAAGAGAAGAGAAGAGTAAGGAATTATGAATTGTGAACTGGTAGATAAAATCAAAGGACAAACAATGATAAAAGGATGCCCAATGAGTTTGGATCAATGGACTGTTTCAGAGTTTGAAATGCTGATACTAAGGAGTTATCTCTCTCTTTCCTTCTGAAACTAGTCCTGTTTCTGATGGGTTCCCAGCACATCCTGGAATTAACCAGATGTTGTCTGGGCTTCTTAACCTTTTATGTAGCAGTGAGTCAATTACAGTCTGGAAAAGCAGCAAAATTGAGCTTTCTTTGATATTACAGCCAACCCACATCTAGGAGATGAATAATGGCTATATTGGAATATAGGATTTAAATGACCTTCAATTAGACTGATCTTACATCTTTGCTTCAGCTTTCAGTCCCTTCCATTCTTTTGTATTGTTATCACACTGCAATAGCACAGAATTTGTAAAAAGTAACAAAAACTGCTTCAAAATAACCTTAATTTGCTTGAATTTATAAGTTCATAAGTATCCTTCAACGTATATGGGGTGTTTCTGGTGCACATTTATATTTTATTAAGAAAATATTAAGTCAATTTTGATGTGATCAAATGCTGGTTCATCAAGACTATGGATATTGCTTTATCAGCATCCAGAGAAAAGCCTCTGCATCATTAAATTATAGTGCTACATCTATGAATACATATTTTTTGTGCTGTTATTTCTTGCCATCTGATTTATAAGTTTACTTCTGATGGCTCCTTATCTTAAAAACATAGTAAGCCCTTTAAAAAGATGATTCATTGGAAAGTAAGACATATTTTCTCCACCACCCACTTACATATTAGTTTTAGACATTTTCCTGTTAAGCAGAATTATGGGCCAATTGAAAACAGACTGACCAAACCCACAGAACAATGCAATAAAGCCACTCATCCTTATGAAGTAGGAGTATAGCATTTTCCTGTCGATGCTAGCTTTTCTAGCACATAAAAAATGGAAAGAATTTTGATCAGTTGGTTGATAACATCAGTGAGAATAACTTCTCAGTTGACTTCAAGCAAATACAGGCCAAGTATTGAACACCCATCAATGTATAAATATATCCATGGAATTAGTTATAAAGATGACTCAATATAAAGTAAGGAGATCTACCCAGCTAGGAGAGAGTCAATGACTTGTGTAGACCAAATATAGACAACCACTAGGACTTTATTTACTCTGATATTTCTACTTTTCAGTAAACACTCAAAAAGTTTATATTTTAATCAAAAATTGACTATCGATCATGCCCCCATCGGAGCCTGAATCTGTGGGGGAAAACGAGCTGGAACCTGAGCTGAAAGAGTTTGAAGGGGCAGCTTCATTGTCTTTGGAAGAAAATAGGGAAGACCAAGGCCTTTCAAGTTTAGGACAGTTTGTAGACAGGGAGGAACAGGGGCAGATGAACATGAGAGACAGAGCTCAGGTGAGGAGCAAGGACCACCCCCTTCTGATCCAAGAGCTCAGAGAGTGGAGAGAAGGTGTGAATAGCCCAGACTGAACAGGTTACATGAGGGAAGAGTGCCCCACCCATCTTCACAAGGTACACCTGGGAAATAAGACTTAAGGAGACGCTGTGCAAAGGGGAATTTTTCAGGAACAAATGCTGAGTTCCTGAAGTGTCGAGTGCCAATGTTTGAACTTTCCAAGAATCCTTGCATTCTTTCTGGTGTTCTGCACTAATTACCTGGATTTTTTGCTTCCTGAACACTTTGATTTGCCTTCCTGGATTTATTGCTGTGCACTTCTGGTGTACACAGTGCTGGGATGGACTAATTGCAGTCAGTGGGTGCTTTAGGTTTGTGTGTGGGTTTGTTATCACTTTGCTCTGGGACTTGCCAGAAACATGGGAGCATTTTGGGAAATTTGGAGCAATGAAGGGGTGGTTTGAACTACCAGCTGTTTGGGTTATCTCTGTGCCATACACCGGGTAAACACACTACCTTCCTATATGATATATGCAGCTCACAATCAAACTGATCACCTTCTTGGCTACATTAGACAAAAGGATTATCCAGAAAAAGAGAATGGAAATTATTTTACCATAGGCAATGTTTTGGTGAAAATAATTGTGACTACTTACTTGTGTTTCAACATCTGTGAGCTTCCTTGTCTGTTCTGCTGTCTGGCTGAGAAGGCTGGTTCCTATTTCCAGCATGGTGGCTGTGTGATTTTGAACAGCGTTCTGCTGCAGCTGGGCCATTTCTGACTTCATGTTTTCCACAATGTAGTTCTCAAGCTACAGAACAAGAGAAAAACAAAGGCCACAGAAAAGTGTTTTGTTTAATTTTGTTTTGGTTCAAGCCATGATTCATTTAAACAATGTTTCTTGAGTAAACCACAATGGCTGGGTTCCCACAATATGCTAAACCCAATTAAACCATTATGGCTACACCACCCAGAGTCACATTATTACTGTTGGACAGCCTTATAAATCCAGTTCATAAATAAATAAATCAGAAATGCAAGTTTATTTAGAACATATTTTCCAGAAACTATTATATTTTGCTCGAAGGAATGTAATGTATATGGTTCCTCCCTGTTATCCTGTTTACAATCTTGTAAGATAGCCTAGGCTTTAGCATGAGAGAAAGTAATTGATTTAAACTGATGCGGGAAGATACATTGCTTTATAAAGTTTTAAACCTGATTTCCCACACATAAGAGAATTCAGAAGACAAAAGACAGCAATTACAAAAATGAAAATATCTAAATTTATTGTATGTCAAGATTTAATTAGGACACACCTTTAGTTGCTTCCCATTAGTTCTCTAACAAAATATCTAAGAACAGGGAATCGAACAGTGTGATCTCTACTCAATACTAGAATATAAAACATGCATAAGAAACACCTAAATTATGCACAAATTGTACTCGAGAAATCATTTCAAAGATACAGATTTTCTATATTGGATTATTTCACAATTGTTAAGTGTTTATTATGAAAGAGTCTGGTCAGTCGTGTGATATAGTCCTTTATTGTTAGGGTTTGGGAATTAACCCCTAGAAGAGTATTGCAGCAGTAGTCAAGCCAGGCAACCAAAGGAGAGCGGAAGGGCCCCAGAGTATACACACACTGAACACAAACACTGTTTGTAGTTTAAATAGTTTTTAATCCAGTTAGAGTTTAAGCATTGTCATTCAGTCCATTAAGTCATTCACAGTATTTCCATCCAGTAAGACTCACTAGTATAGTCCAAGTTAAGAGTCCTTGCAATATCTTTATCAGCCGATAAAGATATCTTCTCCTCCTCCGGTTTCACTCTCCAGAGAAACAAACGCTGGATATTCAGTAGAATTACGCAGTAAATCAGCAAACAGTAGCAAACAATAACAGTTCAGTCACAGGCACTCACAGTCAGTAATCACAGTTAGTCGCAGCAGCACACAGTAACAGTCAGACAGAGACAGTTACAGACAGCTTTCCAGCTTCTAATGCTTCCTTATATTGTAACTTCTAACCGCACCCTTAATCGGCTAATTGCCTGCTGCATTGTGCTTAAAGTGATAAGCACTTAAACCATGATATCTAAGTTTTATATATTTATTCACCCAAACCATATTTGGTATCAATGTTATACCTAACATACTCCCTTTTGGGTGAAATAAATATATAATATCTTTACAATCTAACCCCATATTTTTCACAACTCTCCTGGTGCTTACTGGCACCTTGGGCTTTAGTAAAATTATCAGCTAAATTGTCCTCCGACATACAGTACTCTAGCTGAATCATCTTACTTCTTACAGATTGTCTCACGTTTAGGTATCCTAGATCTGTATGCTTGCTCCTTGTTTTTACTCCAATATTTGTGGCCATTTGAATTGCTACCTGATTATCTTCATGTATAATTATAGGATAATCTACAGTTATACCTATATCAATTAACATTTGTTTATACATTATTAATTCTGTACATAACAATGATAAACAGGAGAATTCTGCCTCCATAGTAGACAAACTTATATGCTGTTGTCTTATTGACTTCCAGCCTATTAATGTATTACCCAGCATTATGGCTGTTCCTGAAGTCGACTTTCTAGTGTCTCTTTCTGATGCAAAGCTAGCATCTGCATAAGCACACATAATTAAATCACCCTTTGGTTCTAAATACAATGAATAATTCATTGTCTTTTTAAGATATCTTAATATCCTCTTAGCTGCATTCCAGTGTCTTTCACATGGTGCAGAATTGAATCTAGCCAACTGATTCACGCAGTACGATATATCTGGTCTAGACCAATTACTAATATAACTCAAACTACCAATTAAAGATTGATAAATCACCTTATCAAACTCAGGGCTTTGTACATCAGTGTTGCTAAACTCCTGACTCATTGGAGTCTTAGCCGGCTTACAAAGCTCCATCTTGTAATCTTTTAACAATTTGCTTATCTTATCTTCCTGAGATATCTTAAAACCTTTCCGTGTTTTCTTTATATTCAAACCGAGATACTTCTTTATCTCCCTAATTGCTTGATCTTTATTCTCTTTCCTAATGATGATATTATTTTATTTGCTTCATCATTAGTTTCAGTTATCAATGCAATGTCATCTGTGAATAGTAATAATAATGATACTTTCCCATTTGTCTCCCTCTTAAACAGACATGGATCAGCTAAACCAGCTTTAAATCCTATATTGTCTAGTTCCTTTACAATATACTGGTTCCATTCATAGCCTGATTGTTTAAGACCATAGAGACTTTTCTTTAACAACCAACAATCATTATTATCCTTATTTTCACTTTTAATACCAACAGGTTTTTTCATATAAATAATATGTTTTAATGGGGCGTGCAAGTAAGCAGTTTCCACATCTAGATGGTTAACTATATAGTTTTTACTAGCTGCCCACACTAAAGCTGCCCTCAAGGTTGCTGCCTTAAGACTAGGTGCAAACACCTCATCATAGTCATTAGCATTCTGCCTAAAACCTTGGGCTACTAACCTTGCCTTATGGATTAAATTACCATCTTTATCTATTTTTACCTTAAATATCCATTTGCAGCCAATGGATTTCTTTCCTACAGGTAATTTGGCATTTTCATACACCTTCATATCACTTAATGAATTCAGTTCCTTATTCATTGCTGCATACCAACTTTCTTTTTCCTTAGTAGGATACTTTTTAATTTCTTCAACAGAATTAGGAACTTGATTAATCTGGCACACTGTGTTAGCCTGGTACCTATCAGGCGGTCTAGATACACGTGTAGTTCTTCTGGGAATTACAGGGCTTACAGGAGGACTTTGTTGAACTACTACCTGTTCATCTTCCTCATCCTGTTCAGCTATTGAATCTGTTTCTTCCTCTATGGGCACTATCTCATCCTGTATTTGTCTCTTTACTTTATTTTTAAAGTTACAGGGATAACTAATGGGATTTCTATAGGATTCAATAATTACATCTTTATTGGCATCCTGTTCTAATTTCTCCCATCCTTCATGTTCTAGAAATTGGGCACTAGCACTACATAACACTTTAGATGTGCCTTTCTCCCAAAATCTATATGCCCTATGGTTTGCCTGATAACCAACTAAGAAAAATCTTTTAGCTCTATGTTGCCCTTTTTTTCTGAGTTGTGCAGGAATATGCACCCATACTGGTGCACCAAATGTGTGCAGGTAACTTAGATCAGGTTTCCTGCCATGCCATCTGGTGAATGGTATTTCACCTGTTGTTGTATTAACAACGTTGTTCAATATGTTATTAGCACACATTGTAGCCTCCCCACAAAGAATCAGGTAACCCAGAATCATTTAACATTGTTCTAACCATTGCCTGTAGTGTTTGGCCTCTTCTTTCAATAAAAGCATTATGTTCTGGCCTGTATGGAGCAGACTTCTTATGCTCTATTCCAGCTACCTTAAGTCTGTTCTGGAATTTGTTATTAATAAATTCCGTGCCATTATCTGTCACCAGGGTTATCAGTTTACGTTTAGACTTTCTTTCAGCAAACCTAAGCCAATTGAAAAAATGTTGATATGTTTCAGTTTTGCTTTTCATTAAATAGCAAAACCCATATCTAGAATAATGGTCCATAATGCTCAGTATATATCTAGCACCTCCCATACTGGGTTTCTTTGGACCTATTATGTCTGCAAATACTACTTCTAAAGGTTCTTTTGTTTTGAAACCATTTAGCCTATTTGCAGGCAATACCTTGCTCTTATCTTCACAGCAAACATTACAACGCAAATATTTATCACAAGATTTTAACCTTATTCCTTCAGATAACTCAACTGTACGTTTTAGCATTTTAAAATTTACATGCCCCAAACGCCTATGCAATAAATGGATACATTCTTCATGAGGCTTTATATTATTAAATACAGTTTGAGCCTCCCCTTTCTTACTATTATCTAAGACATATAATGTTCCATTTAAAGCTGCAGTTACCCTTTTGTTATCTTTTTCAATTATGCAATTATTATCTTTAAAAGTAATTACATAACCTAATTTATCTAATACCCTTACTGAAAGCAAATTAAACTTTAGTTGCGGTACATACAACATTTTTATATCCTGGTTTATGTATGGACAACGTGCAAAACCTTGACCTTTCGCTTTCAGGTTCCAGCCATTGGCAAGAGATATATGTTGAGAACTTGTAGACATTTTTATAAATTTTGTCTTATCTCTTGTGATGCAGTGGGATGCGCCACTGTCAACCACCCATAAATTATTCTTCACATCAGAGTTGCTAAACGTGGCTAGTTCAAATGCTTTCTTTGGCTTTTTTACATTCTGGCTTTTTCTCTTTTTGCAGAATCTTGCCAAATGTCCTCTGCTTCCACAATTAAAACACTTTTTAATTGTGTATGCCGTTGAAGATAAATTCTCTTCTTCCAGGTGCTTTACTTTGCTTTGCTGGTTTCTTTCAAGCTTTGAAGATAATTTCTCTTCTTTCTTATCTTCTCTCAGCTCGTCACGCTCACGCCTTCTTCTGGCTTCTTCTAGTAGCCTGCCTGTAATCTCGGTTAATGAGAGGCTTTCTTTTTGGCAATACCTCTAACGAAGTCACATATTCATCATAGCTTTGATCTAATGAAGATAATATGATGTAGACTTGTTGCAGTTCATTAAATATAAGCTCTTTTCTTGCAAATCTTGAAAAATGCTCTTCATACAGTTTAAATGAACTAACATATCTCCATTCCTCTGAAGATGCGTTTGAAAAAGCTTCCGTGTAAGATTTATATGTGCTCCTACACTGTCCCGAACATAAATCTTCCTGAGGTTCTCCCAGCAGTTTGCAGCATTTTCTTCTCCACGAATATGGACAAGCTGCTGATCACAGAGAGTCAGTCCTATGATGCATAAAGCCTGCTCATTCTTCAGTTTAAAGTCTTGTAACTTTTCTTTATCATCATCATCAGCAGGATCCCATCTACTCACATCTGGTGGGTTTGCTATAATGTCCCACAAACCTTCTCTGCGTAGAAGTAAACTACATTTCATTGACCATGAAACATAGTTTGTTCCATCCAGCCTGGATATCATGGACAGTTGTGACAAATTTACTTGTGCCATTACTCTTCAGATATTTTGACTATTTTAAACTAATTAAAACAGTTTGTTTTTACAGTAATGTGCAACTCACACCAACTCTCTCTGCTATATCCTGGTTAGTTAGACTATGCTGCTGGGCCCATAACCAATGTTAGGGTTTGGGAATTAACCCCTAGAAGAGTATTGCAGCAGTAGTCAAGCCAGGCAACCAAAGGAGAGCGGAAGGGCCCCAGAGTATACACACACTGAACACAAACACTGTTTGTAGTTTAAATAGTTTTTAATCCAGTTAGAGTTTAAGCATTGTCATTCAGTCCATTAAGTCATTCACAGTATTTCCATCCAGTAAGACTCACTAGTATAGTCCAAGTTAAGAGTCCTTGCAATATCTTTATCAGCCGATAAAGATATCTTCTCCTCCTCCGGTTTCACTCTCCAGAGAAACAAACGCTGGATATTCAGTAGAATTACGCAGTAAATCAGCAAACAGTAGCAAACAATAACAGTTCAGTCACAGGCACTCACAGTCAGTAATCACAGTTAGTCGCAGCAGCACACAGTAACAGTCAGACAGACAGTTACAGACAGCTTTCCAGCTTCTAATGCTTCCTTATATTGTAACTTCTAACCGCACCCTTAATCGGCTAATTGCCTGCTGCATTGTGCTTAAAGTGATAAGCACTTAAACCATGATATCTAAGTTTTATATATTTATTCACCCAAACCATATTTGGTATCAATGTTATACCTAACAATACACCTGTATGATTTTAGTATTCAGAAACACAGCACGATTTCCCTTGTAAAAAGAATCAGTTACATAAAAACTATTCTTCTACCATTTTGCCAATAATCAACAATGAGAGTTCTTAACTTACAACAGTACTTTTAGTGACCATTCAAAGTTACAATGGCACTGAAAAAAGTAACTTACGACCACTTTTCACACTTATGACCATCATGGCGTCCCCATGGTTACATGATCAAAATTCAGATGCTTGGCAATTGACTCATATTTATGACGCTTGCAGTGTCCTGGGGTCATGTGATCACCTTCTGTGACCTTCTGACAAGCAAAATCAATGGCGAAGCCAGATTCACTTAACAACTGCCTTACTAACTTAACAACTGCAGTGATTCATTCCACAGCTGTGGCAAGAAACGTTGTAAAATGGAGCAAAATTCACTTAATAAATGTCTCACTTAGCAACATAAATTTTGGGCTCACTTGTGGTTGTAAGTTAAGGATTACCTGTGATATTTCATTTTGTGAATGGGAAACATATGAAGTTTTATTTTATGTTGTTTTGTTTTCCTTGCTTTGCATGGATAGAGTCAGAATTGTACAAGTAGTACTATGTCACCATGCCTGGGGGATCTAAGGGAATCAGGGATACCTTGAATGGCTCCATTGTACAGATAGATTTTAAATTGTAGATTTTAAATTGTTTAGTAGTAGATGCAATGGCTCAGTGGCTAAGATGCTGAGCTTGTCAATCAGAAAGATCAGCAGTTTGCTGGTTTGAATCCCTAGTGCTGCGTAATGGAGTGAGCTCCCATTACTTGTCACAGCTTCTCCCAACCTAGCAGTTCGAAAGCATGTAAAAAGGCAAGTAGAAAAATAGGGACCACTTTGGTGGGAAGGTAACAGCATTCCATGCGCCTTCGGCACTTAGTCATGCCAGCCACATGACTATGGAGACGTCTTTGGATAGCGCTGGCTCTTCAGCTTTGAAATGGAGATGAGCACCGCCCCCTAGAGCCGGAAACGACTAGCGAGGGGAACCTTTACCTTTACCTAATAGTATTTTCTCATTTTTAATCTGGTTTTATATTTTTATAATTATTGTTTTTATAGACGTGATGTTTTTATTGATTGTTGCCCACCTCCCAGAACTGCTTTTGTGACAAAATATAAATTAGAAAAGAAAATTGAATGGAATACTGAATAGCTCCTGGACCATCTGCAGGACTATCTCTCCTCAATGGTGTCCACCCATTCAGTGAAAACCAGCAAGGGAGGCATGCTCTGGTTTCCGCTTGTGAGAAAGTGGCATCTAACAGGGCTGAGGAGGCCATTTGGGTGTAAAGGTTAAGGCACCAGGCTAGAAACTGGGAAATTTTGAGTTCTAGTTCTGTGCTAGGCACAGAGCCATATGGGTGACCTTGGGCCAGTCAATTCCACTCAGCCCTAGGGAGGAGGCAATGGCAAACTACTTCTGAAATCTTGCCAAGAAAATTGCAGATTCATCCAAGCTGTTGCCAGGAGTCAAAACTGGCTCAAAGTCATGTTTGTGTGTGTGCACATGCACACACATGCACAGACAAAGGCATAAAATGGCCTGAAGCTATGTAACTCCATAAACAAGTGCTCCTGAATAGATGCCATGATCACTGGAGTGCTTGGAGATGAAGGAGCTGTTTTTGCTGTTGTGATACTATTTCTCTGGAATTGCCCGTCATGAATGAAACTACACAGGATGTGATTCACTAGGAGTTGAAGCAATGAAATGTAAGATTTTGGTTTTAATCTCACTGGGGCTGGAATAAATACCATATCAGCATGGTATTTAAAATTGTTAGTATCAAATGTCATAATTTACAATAAGCATGTACTATTTCAGCAAAAGAAGAATATGATAAGAACCGGATATGCCTTGATTTAAGAACTGTGAGAGAAAGCAGAAAAGCAGCGTTGGATTTATCCTGATGCTTCATTTTACTTTTTATCTACCTACTTCTGAAGATACCAGAAGTTACATACTTAGGAATTACTGAGGACAAAAAGATTGTAGGTAAGAGAAGGAGAGAGAAAGAAAAGGAGGAGAAGGAGAAGTTATTGTGAGTTGTAGATTGTTTACACCTATTTTTAAGCTTGGGATTTTAAATGGATACGTTTGGATATTAAACTTGCCAATTCTGCAGGAAAAACTTGTTTAATACTGTTTCTTTCATTAAGCAATTCACCATGATCCAACTTTTGAAATATTACTATTAATATTACAAAGTTAGCTATACACTGGCAGGCTTTTGCCCCTATAGTAGAATTCAGCGACATCTGCTTTTTCTAATCATTCTTGACTTTCAATACTGTGTTTTCCACAATGTGGTATTTCTCAGCAGCCCTGCAATAAAGCCCCAGTGTTCTCAGAAATAATACTGTCACAGAGTTCAATATTATATCATGCTATGAAATTGTACATTAGGAGTAATTGACTAATGCTTTCAGTGTTTACTAAAAATCTTTATAGAAGCCACCCAAATACTCATGAATAAAAATGCAAACAGAAACATGAGACATGTGCATGTTGCTGCTCTTGGCATGTGGCTATAAATAAATTAAGAGTTGTTCTCTCTCAGAATGATCAGTTTCCCTTTTGTGGGAAAAAATAATACATTCTCAAGGTAAGATGAGCTCTCAAAATAGTTTCATCATGCCTGGATGCAGGAAGAGGTGAAGAGCAAGCAAGAACTATTACAGGGGACAGCCCTAAAACCATACCACATTTTTTGAAATCATTCATGCTCAGGGTGATGTGGCTAGGATTAAAACTCTGAGCCCAAATCCTGACTCCCAGAGAATAAAGTTTGGTGACTCAAATGACCCTCTGAAAAATGCCAACAACAAGCAAATCTTATGTCTCTTCTTGATAAGCTACTTCTTTTATTTGATTTTTAAAAATGTTATTCCTTCTCCATTACAAAATGGAGCCTATTTTCAAAGCATTAAGGTAGCTTAATATCTGTATATCTGAAGATCTAGCATTATTAACCAAAGTACCATAGTACCATTCACAAACAAAAAAGTACCATAGAGTTATATATCTTTAAAATCTATATCTGTGTCTGTCTGTCTATCACTGTCCATCAATCTATCTATCACTCTATCTATCCATCTGTCTATATGTCTATATGTCTACCATCTATCAACTATTTCCTTTTTTAAAATATATTTTTATTGTTTACAACTATAAGTATCAAGCACGGTGCAACCATTTTGGCATTACTTTGCCTTACATACAAAAATATAACCAAACCATTAACATTCCTATTATTGGTACAATATTTACATTTTGATTCTAATCCTCCCAGCTAGTTTTGTTCCGACCTTCCCATCTTTTTTGCAACCACAGGTAAAACTTATTCCAGATATCATAATATTCTGATTTCCCCTTATCTTTCAGTATTAAGTTAATCTATCAAATTCTGCACAAGCCATTATTTTCTTTATTATCTCTCTTTTTGGTGGTATACTTTCATTTTTCCAATATTGTGCATAAACCATTCTCACTGCTGTCAATAAATGTATTATTAAATATGTTATACCTTTGCTGTGACCTATCAACTATTTTCAATAGCATATATCAAGGTTGCTTTGCCATAATGTTGAGCATGTAAACAAGCCTTGGTATAGTCTTATGGTTTTCATATGACTGCCTATTTGCAAACACAAATACAAATAGTGTCAATTTCATAACTTGTTCTGCAAAACATTGCAGCATTTAACTTTATTGCTTCTACATGTATTGATTTGGAGAAAAGCAAAATGAAACCCAAATTTCTTGAAGGATCTGCCAAGATCCATCTTTTTTTTTTTTCAAATGATCAGCAAAACACAACCCTGAGAACTTCAGTTACACAATATAATTTACAAGTTCTGCATATGATGGTTAGACCAAAGATCCAATGCCACCCAGTAAGTCTCAGGGCTGAATCTCTTTCTCATACTCAAGTCCAAGAGTATGTTCTCCTATATTAAATCCACTTGTATTTTTCAGAGGCTGAATCATTGGCTGAATCAATCGAATCTGTTTTTTTAAAAAATCGCATCCATCCAAGATGGATTATTTAACATTAGCATCTGATTTAACCAACAAAATTGCTTAGAGCTAGAGTCAACCGCACATACTCCGTTTTTACCTCTGAATATTTTCAATAAACTTCTGAGAGAATTTATTTGAATGTTCACATATGTATATGGATCGTACACACAAATAAACAATTGGTGTTTATTTGAATATGCAAGTACTGAAATAAACACAGCTGGATTGGACTATATGATTTCCAACCAAGATGTTTCTTATTCAAACAACTTGCCATGGTTCAAGTATACTTGTGCTCAGTAAGATTCACCATAAGACAACACTGCTTTTCTAGAAAATTACATTTGACCAATCAAGTAGAAAAAAAGTGAGATTTGCCAGGGGAGATAAGTGCATTGATTCAACTGTTGAATTCTTGGAACCATGGCAAACTAAATACTTTTATTTTCTTTATTACATCATAATTAATAAGTATGTTTTATACTGAGTTATGAAGATAGAACATTGCTCTGTATCAGACAGAATTTACTTGAATTGGCAGTATCTCTTCAAATTTTAAAGAAGAGACGTTTCTTTTCCTTATTCTATGTTGTTTAATGGAGGAGAAAATGAAGATGAAATCTGTTTCTTGGTTTTGCATTCATATTCACAGCTCAGAGACAGGTGAATTAATCTAGCTATGGGAAGCTTCAATTTAGTTATGAAGATTTGGAAGAGAGAAAGTGAGCGAGTCACTTTGCTTAGCTTCCTTGTCTCCAACATGATTGTCTCTCAGAAGTGTAAATAGCATCATTTTCTGGGGGGCGGGGGGGGGGGGGAATAAAAATAAAAGATTCTTCATGGGATTTCATTGAAAAGTGCAAAACCGAATTCTAAAGTATTGGACAGAAGACTCTACCAAATTCTAGACTTTGAACAACTTGTAACTAAATACAAGCAAATAATACCATATCCGTTCACCAATTTATACAAAAATGGAAGGAAAAAATGCAGGACCATTTCTCAGCCTGGTTCTAATTTTAAATAAAAACATGCAATATGATTACCGGTAGTTGTATCTGCTGAGCTGCTTTGCATCCCCACGTGCATTACCAATTATAATGGCATTGTGTTAAATAGCAATAATTTAAGCAAGATATCCAATGTTTGCATTGTTCCACAGCTTGTATCAGAAAGGGACAGGGAGAGAGATCTAAAGTGACTATTTTTCTTTTACCAAGAAAGCCAAAGTTGTGAGCCAAAGTAGGACTCCTTTTTTTGCAACAAGTAACAAGATAAGAATATTTAAAATAACCCATTGAAATCAGTTAAACCATTAGTCATAATCAACATATACACATACAATCACTACATTTTTCCTTTAGAATACCTTGTTTCTTGTTTTTATTGTGTACCCAACATTGAGACATGTCAACTGGGCATCTCTATGCCATAATTGATCTAATGCATGAACATAAAATAAGATAAAGGTTTTATGATAGCATTTTTTGTACTCAAAACATGATTAATCCTGGACCAACCAGAATTATTCTTTCCCCAACATCGGAGAGGTGAGGTAGGTAGACAACTGCTTCTGAAGCCTGGTTCTATTTCTTCTCTTTCCCAATCCCTGTGTCGCACAATAGGACCATTACACCAACTGCCCTATGAGAAAATTCTAGAGGTTTAGTTTTCTCCTCTTTTAAAATAGCATTTGTTGTTTTATTTTATTTATAATTGTTTCACTTGTAAATCAAGCTGGGAGGGCTATTACCTTGAAAGGCAGCTATTAGTCATTGTAATAAATAATAAAGAGGTAATAAATAGCAGGTATGCTGAGCGGTTATTAATTTAAGATTTCTCCATTGACATGCAACATTATTCAACATTTACTTCTCAGCTACACTGAGTCCGATAATAAATTATTACTGAGATATTTCAAGACCTTCAGAGAAGATTGGTGAGGTATTGCATGCTATCAACAATTAAAATTTAGAGGATAGCTATTTTAGACAATTCTAGAGTTAGATTTAGATGTCACAGCTCTTTTTGGTTAAGGTTTCTCTTAAATAATATTGGACAGCCACAGTCAGTCGTGTCCTATAAAGATCAGGCATTTATGATCTTCAGTTTTTACAATACCACTGTACAGCTCAAGTGGTTTGGTGATGAATGTCCCATACAGATGATAATATTTACCTTACTTTCTCCACAAGAAATTTTAAAAATAATATATTGGTACATCTTTGCTGGAAGGGCTTTATAATTTTAGAGGTACAATGACATACATACAACTCCAAAAATAAGCTTGTTAGTAAAGGAATAATTGCAGTTTCCCACAGCACTATAAAAACAACACAAGCTTAATAGAAACTGCAGTACTTTTTCTTCCAATTCTCATAACTCTACATACTTCCATTAATCTTTATAGAGATTCATCCTCAGTGTTCCAAGCATTTGTTACAAAAATGTTTGATGGAAAAGTTTAATCTTCCTTTAACCAGGATGAAAAATCTGCCAACTAAGAAAAAAAAAAAAAGACTGAAAACAGTCTTTTGTTTTTGTAGTGAACAATAGCATTTATTGAAGCATTTATTTAGAATTTAGTGCCTATTATATTGAAATTACATTTTGTGCATCATATTACTTTTACCCATTAAGCTACTGTCATCAACACACTGCACATAATTGATGTTTCTCATTCCAATTTTAAAACCAATAATCTTCCTCCATTCCAACTTCCTTTAGTATACCTTCAGGAGATATGTTGAATAGATAAGGGGAGCATATACAGCCTCGTCTCATCTTTGCCACTCTGGAGCCACTTTGTTTCACCATGTTCTATTTGTAGTGTGATTTTCTGACCAGTATCCCAGTTTTTCCAAACACTTTCCAAAACTTGACATCAACACAATCAAAGGACTTCCCACAATCAATGAAGCCTCAACTGACTTTTCTGGGGTATTTTTTGGCTTTCACAATTATATAAATTTTTGTAGAGATTCTCAGTCATCCAGATCATGGTTGTCCCAAAGGTGCTTTTTCAAGAGGCAACTGGACTTTCTGGTTTTTCTTTGAAGATGTTTTCTCTCTGAGAGCTGAAGAAGCTACTTGAACGAGAAGCAAAAAGTCATCAAAGAAAAAAACAGAAAGACTAGTTGCCTCTTGAAAAAGCCACTTTGGGACAATTATATAAATTGCATCAGAAATAATCCTTCATGTTCCATGGTTTTTCTAAAGCTAGCTTTATACCTCTTTTTCATATAACTCTGCATTGGATGTTCCTTGGATATTATTTTTCTAGCATGTGAAATTAAGGATAATAGTTTGCACACTCTGTTAAGCCTCTTGGAATGTAGATTGACCTCTTCCAATCTGTTAGCCATTGTGTTATTTTTCAGAGTTGCTGGTATAGCTTGGTTAAAACCTTTACCGATTCTTTTTCTTTTTACTTATCAAACTACAGTGGGTATATCATGAGTTCTGTACAGTGGTGGGATTGAATTTTTTTTACTACCGGTTCTGTGGGCATGGCTTAGTGGGCATGGCATGGCTTGGTGGGCATGGCAGGGGAAGGATCCTGTAAAATCCCCATTCCCTCACCACTCCTGGGGAAGGTTATTGCAAATCCCCATTCCCTCCCCACCCCACTAACCTGCTTTCCAACTCCGTTCTCCTGTGCAGGGCAACAAAAGAAGACCCAGCCAACCAGCTGGGACTCAGGAGGCAGAGAACAGATGGGGGTGGGGCCAGTCAGAGGCCTGTTCTCCAAACTAGTCAAATTTTTCACTCCCGGTTCTCCAGAACTGGTCAGAACCTGCTGAATACCACTTCTGGTTCTGTAGCTTTTACAGATGTTGTCGTACCGCTTTTTTTCTCTTCTAACAGTTCTCTGAAAATCTTTAAGTTTTTTTCTGAGATTTTTTTTTTTAAACTTGGCAGTGGCTTCTGTTATCTTCTTGGCAATTCCCACAGTTTGTTCTGACCATACAGTTTGCTTTCTTCTTTTCCTTCATCCTTAGCAGCCTCTTTTTCACATTCATCCCTAACAACTTAACTTAAAGTTCATTTCACGGTTCCTCTGATTCTCAATCAATGATGTTCAGAACTTCAAAGCAATTTCTGAGGTTTTCCTTGAAATCATATTGGGATCATATTGTGGAGATTGGTTAGCTTTCTTCTTTATCTTCAGCTTAACTTGGAAGTTGCATATGAAATGTTCACGATCTCTCCACCATCAGCATATCTTTGATGGCATAACTTTAACTAATAATAGAGTCAATTTGACTTCCATGTATTCTGTCTGGTGATGTCTGGCAAAAAGGTGGTGTTTTGTTTGTTTGAAGACTGTGTTAGCTATGAAAAAAAATCACTGGAATGGCAAAAATTAATAAGTGGGTGTCCTGCTTCATTTCAGTTTTCTGAGCCATACAATTCAACTATATAAATTAAATTTGGTAATAAAACTCATTAACCTCCCTAATGGTACTTAGACATCAAGCTGAAATGAAGAAATCAAAGGATTTTTTTCTGGAGTAATTTGGTTAGCCAGGCAAACAAAAAATTACACCCATTGATTCAATTTTAAGACACCTCTGTGTTGATTATTGTTTGCTGCTATTTACATTTAGTTCCTCATCTAAGATACATAAATAAATATATTTCTACTTGGCTTTATTTTACTGGAACTCCCTGCAGTTCATTTCTGTTCTACAATAAATCCAAGCTAGATAGTGGATAATAAATAATAAATCCTAATATTTGGCCAAATAAAAGCCTTTGGTCAGAGGAGCATCACAAATACTTCAATTAGAAGTACAGAAAAAGTCCAGTGCAGCAAGATAATGAGGCTGTTCATTTGTTTTGGTTTTGGTTTCTTAAAAGGTAAAGAACTTCATTTTGTGGAAAAATCAATCAGCCAGAGACAATTCACTTCTTCAGGCTTTCTTTAATAGCAGCCAACACTACTAGTTTGCAGAAACCAAACATTACCCCATTATATAATATGCATGCATAATACATGGCTTAAAATAATCCCAGCCCTGAAAAGGTACATCAGTACCAGATTGTATAATATTTGTTTCTGATTCAGTCCAATGAATAAGCGATAGCAATGCTGTTTTATGAAAGCAGGCCATCCTTAAAAGGCAGTTTGAAAGTCTGTTCAATGCTGCCCCTTTCCCATTAAAGATTCAGTTCCAAGTTCAAGGTTGGGGCATATGCATAAGACACAATAAGTGACATCTGGAATATGCTTCTGCTCTTCAAGTTTTTCTTCAAAATCTTCCCAGTGAGAAGAAGTTGTTAAGGGCAGATTTAGGTTAGGACACATAAAGATTTATCTGCTGGAAAGCAACCAATGACCCTATATAAGGATGAAACAGGGAGGTCAATGACAAACTGTTTCCTGCCCCCAAGGAGATGTCAATAATTCCTCTTGTAGCAGACAGACATTTGACTCCTAACCAGATATTAGGCAATTCCTACCCTGCATAGCTTTGCATGCTATATCTGGAAACAGGTTTTATTTATTTTTCTATTGAAAACGTTTGTAGCTTGTCTGAAAGTTTACAGCAAACTTTCCTAGAATATTATATTTCTTCTAAAACACTTAGTCCAAGTACATAATATATTTTGGGAATGGAGTGGAGTTAAACCTTGTTTCCTTTGTGGGGGAGGAAAACCCCATTTAGTTAGATATAAAAAAGAAAAGTTTTAGTTTCTCTTTATATCTGAAAGAAGCTATCTTCCTTGTGTGAATCTCCAGTTGAGAGAAACACATGTGAATAGCTACAAAAGGTTAAGATACATAAAATATTTCCATCACATCCTGAACTAGAGATGATGAGAGAGACAGATACAGAGAGTGGAAATATTTTATTAGCTGCACTGGATCACATTACTAA
Source organism: Notechis scutatus (assembly GCF_049901735.1). Lineage (NCBI taxonomy): Eukaryota > Metazoa > Chordata > Lepidosauria > Squamata > Elapidae > Notechis > Notechis scutatus. Next base: position 188,576,837 of record NC_142011.1, read on the forward strand.
AATCCATGCATTACATTTATGAATACCCATGAAGATAAATGATCCTAGAATATTCTTTTTCATGTCATGCACTATAAAACCGAAGGCTACAACCATTAGTAACTGAGTGCATTTCTACTTGTCCAATGAAGTTTTATGTTGCTCTCCCCTTTTTCCTACATATGCTATAAAGGTCATTTATATTTCCTGGCTCTTTCAACTCCCTAATTATTCACTGTATTTTTATATCATCCAATGAAAAGCAGTTCTAAGTTCAGCAACATACTGTTAACCTATACAAATGATAAAATAAGAGAATAACCTGAAAAAAAATGTTTCTCTAGGGTCTTCAAACTTGGCAAGTTTAAGATTTGTGGATTTCAACTCCCACAATTCCTGAGCTAACAGGACTGGAGGAGGAATTCTGGGAGTTGAAGTCCACAAGTCTTAAAGCTGTCAAGTTTGAAGACCCTGCTCTATTGGATCAACACAAGAGGTTTGTAAAAACATTGAAGAATTCAGCAATGGTATAAAGTAACAAAAAAGAGAAATCAAACCATATGACAATTTTTGATTGAATTAAAGATTAAGATTGTTAGAAAAAAAGGAAGGAATATAAAGTTGGTTTATTTGATCAAGGTTAAAATGAAACATTTTTGGCATTGTTTTGACAATACTTTATGTACTTTTTGCTTATATCAGAATTGAAAAGTTGATGTTTTATGGATTTGTTTCTAGAAAAGGGGTAAGATATGGGATGAAGTGATATCTCATAGGAGGCGAAGAATTATTTGTTCATAGTTGTGATGAAGATGTAAAGCCACACATATATATATATATGTGTGTGTGTGTGTGTGTGTGTGTGTGTATGACTTTACATTCATTCTATTCTATTTGTTCTTTAACTTTATTATATTCTCTTTTTCTTTTTTTCCTACACTTTTTATTCTGTCTTTCCATTCTCTTCTCTTTTTCTAAATTTAGGTTTATTCATTTTTACTGTTATAATTCTCAATAATGGACAGAATTGCAATCATGACCTATAATGCTTGTAGCAGATTTAAGTTTCTGGCTAAAATATAGCTGCAAGTTTTTAGGTGCTTCAAAAAGGATAAGATTAGTAGATGAAGACTGATCAAATCAACAAAAGAATAATTATAATAAAAGTTGACAGAGATTGCAGATTTTTGTAGGAAAAATAATTAACAAAGGGCAAACTCAGTTCAAGGTGTTAGATGGTATTATATTCTGTTTTACATCTTCCTATAATTCTACACCCTCTCTAATTTCCTATACTTCACTGAAAGCACACATACAGAAGTACACATATACAAACTATGGGGATTTTATTTCTATGTCTTATATTGGATTGTAATTGAAGCAAGAAGGTTGCAGATGCCTGGAGACATTATTGTAAAACAAAGATAACAGATAACAGATAATCAGAGTTGGAAAGGACTTTGTAGGTCATCTAGTTCAACCCCGCACCCAAGTGGGAGACTGACAAATGGCAGTCCAATCTCTTCTTGAAAGTCTCAAGTGATGGGGCTCCCACAATTTCCGAGGGCAAGCTGTTCCATTGGTTGATTGTTCTCACTATCAGAAAGTTTCTCCTTATTTCCAGGTTAAATCTCTCCTTGTTCAGTTTCCATCCATTATTCCTTGTCTGGCCTACAGGTGCTTTAGAAAATAGCTTGACCCCTTCCTCTCTGTGACAGCCCCTCAGATATTGGAAGATTGCTATCATGTTTCCCCTGGTCCTTCTCTTCACTAGACTAGCCAGATGATTCAAACAAAGTTATTTGTGCCATTGCAGCAATGATTGTGCAAGAATATCACATTCCACACTTGAATATATTCCTGAAATTATCATCATTAAGAGCCGTGGTGGCGCAGTGGTTAGAATGCAGTACTGCAGATAATTCTGTTGACTGCTGGCTGGTAGCAGTTTGGCAGTTCAAGTCTCACTGGCTCAAGGTTGACTCAGCCTTCCATCCTTATGAGGTTAGTAAAATGAGAACCCAGATGGTTGAGGGCCATATGCCGACTCTGTGATGGTTAGGGGTAAAATGCTGGCTCTTACAGAGGGCTGGAAAGCACTGTGAAGCGGTATATAAGTTTAAGTGCTATTGCAATTGCTATCTTTGAAGATATTTCCAAAGCAATTTTTTTCATGAAATTGCACAGGAAGTGGTGATGATGGTGGGGATGTCAACACAGCTCTGTAAGGCTGATTGTTATCCTGAGTTGGCTGTAAGGCTGATTGTTATCCTGAGTTGGCTGCTAGGGCTTTATTGGTGTGTGTAACAGATCACTAAGAATACTTAAATGGGAAATTTCTACTCCCTAATGTCAGTTCAACATCAATAGAAGAAAGCTTTGCAATTATAGCCTAGCAGCCTGTATTTCAGTGCTGTTCTTGTTTAATTGAATAAAGTACCACCTTTTTTTTCACATCTTCTCTGGACTGTATTTTGGGGAGATAGGAAAGCCCATATGGTTCAAAAATGAGATGAAAGACTTTAAAGCCATTCTTTAAAAGGATGATGAGTTTGATTTTCATTATAATATGAGAAACAAATAAATAATAAAATCAAAATGAAATTCATCTTCAGCAAACATCGAGTATGACTAAATTCAAGGATACCCTTGATTTACCAAACCCAGAGAATTTGGATGAGATTATTCCAGGACTGAAAGAAATACCACTTATATATCTAATGTTTTTGGCTAGTCCTCATGTTTTAGTATTGGATTTGGAGAAAAAATGGATAGAAAGAAAATATCTAGTGAACTGGGACCTTTCCAGCTTGGAAAATGTTAATATAATTGACATTTCTTATTGTTTCTTTTTTATTTAAAATCTCAGGCAAGCCATAATCACTCAACTCATTCTGTGACATTGGAAGAATAATATAAATAATGTCTTGAAGATTCCTTGAACTAACCTCTTTAAGCCCAGCTTCATTAAACTGGGGGTCTTTCCGCTTACTGAGTGCTGCCCCCAAATTTTCTATCAAGTGAAGGGACAGATATATCAATGATGGCCATCTTGTCTTCTTTGCTATCATTTCATACTAAAATCACAGAGTTGAAAAAGGTAATTTGGACCTTAGAATCCATCACATTATTCAAAATAGGAATTCTCATTGAAGCACTCATGACTGGTGATTTTTCAGTTTTTGATTTGAGCACATTCAGTGAAGAAGCATCTGTTTGCTATTGGCCCTATTGCCATAATCAAGAGTAATCTTAAGCAAGAAACAAAAAAAAAAAAAGCAACAGGAATGCTAATAATCCTGACAGCTATGTGGAACATCAACCTCTCTCCAATAGTGGGATTCAAATTTTGTTACTACTGGTTCTGTAGGTGTGGCTTGGTGGGCGTGGCTTGGTGGGCATGGCAGGGGCAGGCTACTGCAAAATCCACATTCCCTCCAGGGGTGGGATTCAAATTTTTAACAACCGGTCTGTGGGCATGGCTTAGGTGATGGGCGTGGCTTGATGGTCATGTGACTGGGTGGACATGGCTTGGTGGTCATGTTATTGGCTGGGTGTGGCCAACTCAATATCATTCACATCAAGGCACGCATCTCCTCACCTGGCCTCTCATGACTGTGGTTATGCTGCAACAGTTGTAAGTGTGAAAAAGGGTCATAAGTCACTTTTTTCAGTGCATTGTAACTTTGAATGGTCACTCCACGCAAGCAAAGTACCAGCAAAAAAGGAGAAAAAACTCCAGAGAAGTTCCTGAGACAGGAAGTCTAGTCATGCCAAGAATGTAATAAGGGTTAATGGAGAGGCAGTTTCTGTAAGCAACACCAGAATATTTCCTTCCTGCGTTTATTACAGGATTAGGCCAATAATTTCTTCTAACAACCGGTTCTCCGAACTGCTTAGAAAGTTAATAACCGGTTCTAGCAAATAGGTGCGAACCTGTAGAATCCCACCCCTGCCTCTCTCCATTCTTCCAGCTTCTGAAACAGAATGTCACTTGATAGTAATGTTTATTTAATGTGTTGGTGGGAGGGTGCCCCTATTATAGCACTAGTAATAGCACTTAAACTTATATATCACTTCACAGTGCTTTACAGCCCTCTCTAAGTGGTTTACAGAATCAGCATATTGCCCCCAACAATTTGGGTTCTCATTTTACCCACCTCAGAAGGATGGAAGGCTGAGTCAACCTTGAGCCTGGTGAGATTTGAACTGCCAAATTGCAGGCAGCCGGCAGTCAGCAGAAGTAGTCTGCAGTACTGCACTCTAACCATTGCACTACCGTGGTTCATTATACAAGTTTTTACCTAATTTCTAGCCTACAATCACTAGTGAAAAAGAGATGCTGAAGTATGAGTTTCCTAAAATAATTCGACAGGTAGTCCTTGCCCTATGAACACAACGGAGCCCAAAATTTATGTGACTAAGTGAGAAAGTGGTTAAGTTAATTTTTGATCTTTCTTACCACAGTTGTTTGTCAGAAGGTCTCAAAGGGTGATCACATGACCATCATAAATATGGAGCCAGTTGCCAAGCATCACATGACCATCAAGATGCTGCACTGGTCATAATTATGAAAAATTGTCATGTCACTTTTTCAGTGCTGTTGTAACTTGGAACAGTTATTAAATGAACTGTTGTAAATCAAGGACTATCTGTAATCCTTACAATTGTAAATATAATCTAGTACTTTGTGGAGACCTCACTCAACTGAATCTGATTATTCAGTGATCTTTTGCATACAGGTAGTCCTTAACTTACAATCACAATGGAGTCCAAACCTTCTATTGTAAAGTGAGACATTCAGTGACTTTTGTCCCATTTTACAAGCTTTCTTGACACAATTGGAGCCAATGATCAACAGAACTTTGTGTCTACAGTGTGATGCAACCATTCCTGTGACTGGAGTAGAGATAGCTCAATGGAGTGAAGGAATGCTGCTTCACACTAGCCCACAAGTAATATCTGGATAGACTGGTAATAATAGATTGTACAGCAGACAATCTGAAATCCGTTAGAAAAAATATCTCACTGGTTGTTTCCAAACCAGCAGCTTGTATTTTCAAGGCTTAGTTTTTTAACAGAATGTGTTGAATAATGAGTATGGCCTCAGAAAGAATGTTTGTGTTTCACACAAAAGGCCGATAAATGCCTTTCCATCACCATCCCTATTCTTTGTAAGAAATTCAATCCTAAAATTTCTTTTTAGACCCGTTCTTGACAAATGGAAAGGCTCTTGGGATCTCTAAAACTTAATAGCTCCTTTCAACTTATAAATCCATTGACTGTTCTTCCCAATGCAAAGAGCATTTAAAGAGAATGTTAAAGTTACGGGGTTATGATGCTTAGTTATCATTTGTATTGATGTACACAAACAAGAGTTGGCAACATAGAGTCGACAGAGCTTTTATTCATGGAATCTAGTCGTTATTTATAAGGTATTTGTTATCTTGGAACTATAAAAATAAGTTTAAAAAAACTTTCATTGGATTGGAAATGTCATCTGTTGTAAAAGGCAACAAATAAAGCACAACACAGACATATTTCATTGACAATGTATTAGGTTTTAATTCAATTTTAATTCATGGTTAAATTAGCAAGAACTTCCTGATTGTAAGGACTATCGAATAGCAATTGCAAAGTGGAGGACTTTCCTTGATTAGAGATTTTTAAACAGACATTGGTAGTCCTTAGTAGAAGATACTGCAAACGATCAATTTCTTACCTTACCTAAGGCTCGTTCTGTAGGATTTCCCAAATTCTATTTTAACATAACTCTCATCAAAATTATGTTCTGTTCTGCACATAATATACAGGGATGGGATCCGACCGGCATAACTACCATTTCTGTTGCTCTGTGACAGAGTCGCACGAGTGCAATTTATGACCTGCTGAGCTGCCCAGACAGTTGAGCAGCGCTGCGTGCAAGTGCACAGTGGTTGGAAAAGCCCATTTTTCCTGCTTTTTCAACCGCAACTGTGTCACGCAAAGCATCTGCGGTTGAAAAAGTAGGAAATAAAGGTCAGGTAAGACCACGGGCGGGCAGGCGGGCCAAAACAGCAGCAAACATAGAACCGGTTCTATGTATGCTCTCTGTTTGCTGCTCTTCAGAGCAACCTGTTCTACAGAAGTGTACAGAACCGGTAGAATCCCACCCCTGATAATATATTAGTATGTTATCTAAGCCAGCGCTCCCCAACCTTTTGGGCTCCAGGAACCAATTCCATGGAGAGAGAGGTTTTTTCATGGACCAGAGGGGGGCATATACACACGGATGGAGCTTTACTCATTTATATGGCCCGGTTTTTGATATGCTGTGTACTGGTGCCAGACAGCAATGCTGAGAGCTAAATTGAAATATAGCATTACATCCCTACATTTTAAACACTATTTTGGCATTTTGGTGAGAAATGACATAACAACAGCATGCAGCTTTCATTGTCTAAAATACCAGGCCTTGGAAGGTATTGTCTAAAATATCAGGCCCTGGAAGGTGCATGTTGTACAGTATATCCAGTTCAGGGGGAAAAAAAACCAATTCTAACCATAACCATAACATTATTATATAGCTCTTTCCTTCCACTGAGATCTGAGTCTATATTTTCATTACTGCAACTACAGGAATATTTCCACATACCAAATACTACTTGTGTTTCTCTCCTCCCCACTTTTAATTATGCAATATTTGTGCATCTTCCAAGTCAATCTGTGTTGACCTGGGACATGAAACAAAAATAACCAAGTCACAAAAATAGAAGAAAGTCCCTTTAATGCCTCCAACTTGACTCCAATGTCCAATTATCCTTGGCAGGATATCAAACTCTTAAAGAAAACAGTTTATGGAGGGAGTAAATCCAGTCTGCACCCAAAGTAAAGTTAATTCGAAATAAAAAAAACCAACACACCACACTGAAGGAATTACTACGGCAGGCAAGGATGATTGATTGCAGACTTCTATCAGATAACGCAGCAACCACAATTGGGAGGAAGCCAAAACATAGATAAGCTCTGACAAGAATGCATGCTTTGCTTCCAGCACCTTTGCCATGGTCAATTTGTCCTTTTAACCAGTCCTCCCAGCTGCAGCCCATGAAGGGGATCAGGACTCCTTCCTCCCCCATAGACCATGCCACTCACATTTCTCCCTTATCTGCTCCTCCCTGCATGCCCTAAGATGAAGAGGTGATGGGCCTGGGTCTTCCTCTGAATGCCCATCCGGCCTGTGCCCTACCCCAGTTTCCTCCACAACCACTGGAGCCACACTCTCACTCTCTGTCAACTGTTCCATCTCTCCCTCAGAGTCAGACTCCAACAGGGGCATGACACAATCTTTCTAAAAAAGTCAGGGAACCTTACAAGGGAAATACCAAGCATTCTACTGACCATGCCTAAACCAGATCTCTAAATCCAGCCTATGCCTGAATGAATTGCATTCTATTTCTCACAGTGGTCCTGAACCCACTGTTAGCAATAAGGAGGTAAGAGATAGCTAATGTTGTCACCTGGAGGCTGGAGCCCTTTTCATGAAAACTTCAATCAATAGAAAGTATAGCATCTTTCATCGATCAACAGAAAATATCCTATATTCTACTATAATTGCCTTTCAAAGGAAATAATGTGCTGTGCCTATTGGAAGGCCACCAGAAACAGAAGGGCAAAAAAGGCTTCCAATGGCATGGGACTATAGTGCATAAGATGAAAATGTCATTTAAAAAGTTTTGTTTTTACAGGACACAAGCTAATTAAAAGTAAAACAACTCTAAGCATTGTATGTTTGCACAGTCTGTTGGACTGGCTTCATAATGTCTGAACAGCTGGGATGTATCACTCACACATTTTTTAATTACAATAATAAAAACAGACAGCCACGTGTCTATCTAGCTTCATTATGATTCTACCACACTCCTTATTTACATGACTAATAGAACAGCTCACATTTACTGCATCCAAGAAGAAGCACAGTGTTAAGAGCTTATCGGTTGTCGTTTGTGGTTATTTAGTATATAATTTGAGTTAACTAGAAACATGCTTTCTATAATGTCTTTGTATCTGGGGGCTAAATAACATCATTTGCTTTTGTGATAGTAAACAGAAATTCAAAGTTGCTCTTAACAACATAGTTGTCAAGATGTAGTAAGTCCAAGCCACGAGAGCAGACAGCCAAATCTATTAAAAGCGTAGAACATTTAGTAGAAACTCTTATCTACATTATGGACTAGACTTCATAGGCTTTTCTATATTCCAGAAATTATAAAGCTATATTCTTTTTGAACTAATCTATATGTAAACATTAGTGATTCCTGTTGATTTTAAAAGATTTTATTACTGAATATGAAAGCAAAAAGGGTTGCTTTTTTCAGGAATATACCAAGGAAAGACTTATTCCCGAATTATGTTTTAATGTAATTAGTAACTGATATAATAGAAATGAAATTTTTTTAGATGTAGATTTTTCTTCAGATTCGCTCATGTTATACTATGAATGATTTTTTTTAGTTAAATAATTCTTTTTTTTTTTACTCTACTAGTTTTGAAACTCACTTATAAGCTATATAACTTGGCTCAACTATTCTCAGGATTCTGGTATTTAAAGTAATTATAGGGATTGATTGATTGATTTATAATAAACATTATTTTATTTAAAAAATGTGTTAACATTTTCTATATCTTGCTATAATAGACATTTTACCTGTCTTTCAAGGAGTTGAGGATGGTATGTGTCATTTGTCTCAGGACATCAAATATCTAAAAATCATGGATAAAATTCAGAAAGTAACAGAGCAAAACAAGAACCAAACTAGAAAGAAAGAGGAAGCAGGGAGAGAAAGGAAGGAAAGAAAGAAAGAAGGAAGGAAGGAAGGAAGGAAGGAAGGAAGAAAGGAAGGAAGGAAGGAAAGAAAGAAAGAAAGAAAGAAAGAAAGAAAGAAAGAAAGAAAGAAAGAAAGAAAGAAAGAAAGAAAGAAAGAAAGAAAGAAAGAAAGAAAAGAAAAAGAGAGAGAGAGAGAGAGAGAAAGAAAGAAAAGAACAGGAAAGAAAGAAAGAAAGAAAGAAAGAAAGAAAGAAAGAAAGAAAGAAAGAAAGAAAGAAAGAAAGAAAGAAAGAAAAAGAAAGAAAGAAGAAATAGACTTAAAGGTACATTGATTATTTCTAGATTGTACTGCATATTGCACATCAAGTGAAAAAAACATACAAAGTAATGTATGGTCTCAGGTTGATCTCAACTCTTGATGTCTCCATTTATACAATCATGTTGTTCTCCAGTTTTTTTAAAAAATTCCCAGGGCAATAAAAACATTGCTTCTGATGTTCTTCAAAACAGTTATAAGTACAATAGGGAGGGGAGTTTGACCCCTCCCTCTAAACTTACATCCTATTAATCCTTTTTTATATAATCAACAAAACCATAAATCACAAGCTCATTTTTTTTCATTTTTATACTGAAAAATCCGTGAGAGGCTTTCAGTCACCAATAAATGTAGATTACATTTTTTCTCTAATCAAATAAGCCCATTTATCCATTTCAGCCAAATTTGTCAGCCATTTTGCAACCTTTCCTCTCTTCAGGGAAGAATCAAATCTTTTCCTCTCTGTATGTATAGTAATCTCACCAAATAATCATATAGAGATAGTCCTTGACTTACAACAGTTCATTTAGTGACCATTCAAATTTACAATGGCACTGAAAAAAGTTACTTATGACCATTTTTCACACTTATGAACATTGCAGCATCCCCATGTTCACGTGATTTACATTTGGATACTTGGCAACTAACTGATAAAAGGGTCATGTGATCACTTTTCCTCACCTTCTGATAAGCAAAGTCAATGGGGAAGCTTAATAACCGTGTTACTAATTTAACAACTGCAGTGATTCACTTAACAAATGTGGCAAGAAAAGTCGTAAAATGGGGCAAACCCTCACTTAACAAATTTCTCACTTGGCAACATAAATTCTGGTTTGAGCTTCTTCAGCGACAGACCAAAACCTCGTCTCTGCAAGGCTTCGGTCCGTGCTCGCCGCTGGAGCGCCCCGAGCCGGCTGGTTTTGGGGCTAAGCCACCCCGTAGAGGTGGTGAAGAGGGGGGAGACTACCTGCAGGGTAGGCAGTTGCAGCGGTGGTCAGAAATGGCCACCACAAAGAAGAACTCGACTGGAAAAGAATGTGCAGGAGGAAGATAAGAGGAGAAAGTTTTGGTTGACCGGGTCAAACAGCAAAAGCAACAAATAAGGTACCCTGGAATTGAAACTACTAAAAAATAATAACATTGTTCCCTAAGAAGATTTTTAAGCTGCGAAAGAGAGAGAAAAGGGAAAAGATTTGGTTTTTTTTCCCTCCTTTTCATATACTGACAGCTAAGAGACTTAAGTAAGAAATTGGAAAAAATCCACTTTGACATCAATAGGCATTTAATGCTGAAAATAAAAAGTCAAAGGGATAATAAAGATTTCTGGATAATTAAAAGCTTTTGAAAACAGGAAAGGAGAGAAAAAGAATAAAAGGGGAGGATCTGGAAGGAAGGAGATTGCCTGGAATTAAAAAAGAACTTACAGCAAAATCTCAACAAGACTTCCAAAAGATATATTCTAACTGAAATATCACAACAAAAACCCCAGGAAGAGAAAGTCAAAAAAGAAATAAGAAGATATAACTTGGGACTATTTGGATTACTTGATGATTTCTGGATTCTTGGTTATTGTTTTGAATGACTAAAATCAAGCGGGTGGTTGTTTAAAACTGTTTAAAATGGCTCCACTTTTAGAAGAACTGAAAACGGAACTTAAAAAGTACAAAGAAGATGCAGAAGAAGGGAGAGGTTCTTTTGGCTTCGTATTTCAGTTTTTAGAAATGGAGATTTGGAATTATGAGAAACAACAAGAAATGCGTGCAGAACAAGAAGATTGTGACAAAGAAGAAGCCATATTTAATGAACAAGTAATCTTAGGTGGGGAAAAAAAGGAAAGGGGGAAAGAGAATGGAAAGTTTAAGATTGGGAAAAACAACTCCCCCAAAATAGAGTGAAAAATAAGTATAAAATCAGAAAGCAACAGAAGAGGGAAATGCAGAAGAGAGAATTAGAAGTAGAGAGACAAGGGGGTAAAAAGGGAAGGGAGAAGATGAGAGGGAAGAAAGAAAGGACAAGAAGTCATAAAGGACAGAAACAAAATATAGAGAAACAGGGCCTATTTAGAGATAATGGATGAAAATTTAATGGAAAAGGGGATTCTGCAAAGGTACATAAGATAGTATGGTTATATTAGAAACAGAAATAATTTTAGAAAATATGAAACAATGTATGATTAAAATGTCTGATAAAATAGCTATCATAATTCAGTGGAATGCTTGTCAATAAATAAATGTAATAAAAGGTATATTTAGTGATTTATAAAACATATGTGAAGAGAAATAAGAGACTATATGTGTTTTTAAGGAACTATGATATTTAATTGAAAAGAAGTGTTAAAGATGTTAAGATTTTAATGATTATTAATGATAGAACTGAACTGGAATGGAATGAGGGTTTATAATTACATATATTTACAATCTTTTTTTTTTAAAGAACATAGTGTGTATTATAAGAATGTACCAAGCAGAATTTGATTGGAAGTTATGTATTATGTATTATATTGAAAGTTATGTATTATGTATTATATTGAAGGTCATATAACCTTAAGGTATATATTGAAGTTTAAATAAGAGTTGAATGGATGTAATTAAAAGATATAAAGGTTTCATACTCCAATTAGTAACTACAGGAGAAAATTTGTTTAATGAGAAAAGATAATATGAAATTGAAACAGAACAGACCAAAGTATAAATATAATGATTTGAATTGAGATGTGATAATCAAAATAAAATCGAGAAAATTAAAAAAGGGGAAAAGCTATATAGAAAATGTAAAATAGTATAAGATATGGAATAGAATACAAAAAGGAGCATGAAATTGAGTGTTGTGTCTGTATAAAGAAGTTCAACCCGGGACCATGCTATTTTCAAAAAAGATGTTTTACTTGTATTTTGTATGTGTGAAAATCCAAATAAAACTTTATTAAAAAAAGAAAAGAAAAGTCATAAAATGGGGCAAACCTCACTTAACAAATTTCTCACTTGGCAACATAAATTCTGGGCTCAGTTGTGGTCATAAATCAAGGACTACCTGTACTGAAATAATCTTCCACAGCTTTTTAAAAAACTATTTATTAGTCCTACAAAGAAAAGTCCTGGTTTTAAAATAAACAAGGAATTTAAAGGCAAGCAGCTCACCATTATGCCAGATGCAATATCCTATAGTCACATGATTATCATTTGCAACCTTCAAAACCAGCTTCCAAAAAGTGAAGTCAGTGAGGAAGCTGGCAGGAGGTTGTAAATGGTCATCATGTGACCATGGGATAGCAGTAGCACTTAGACTTATATACCGCTTCACAGTGCTTTACAGCCCACTCTAAGCAGTTTACAGAGTCAACATATTGTCCCCAACAATCTGGATCCTCATTTGACTGACCTTGCAAGAATGGAAGGCTGAGTCAACCTTGAGCCAGTGAGATTCGAACTGCCCAATTGCTGTTAGCTGGCAGTCAGCAGAAGTAGCCTGCAATACTGCATTCTAACCACTGTGCCACTGTGGCAGGGATGCTGCAGGATTTGCCTAACAACAGCAATTAGAATGCCACAACTGCCCTCATAAGTTTGTCCAGTCACATGATGTCATCCTTTACAATTGTATCACTTAGTGATGGAATTGCTGATCCAAATTCCTATTGTTAGGTGAGGACTACTTGTAGTTTCTCATCCAGATACTAATCAAGTCCAGCCCTTTCGCTATTTTAACTATAAAAGAGTACTTTAACAACCCTCTAAAAGGATGCGAATGACTGTCTGCAAGGAATATAAATCTTTCCATTCTCCACTATTCTGTCAGACCAGAAGAAGCTTCTTGGATGAGAAGTGAAACGTCCTCAAAGAAAAAATGAAAAACAAGGAGGTCCAGTTGCCTCCTAAAGCACCTTTGGGACAACCATGACCTTGTTGACTGAGAATCTCTACAGTCTTTTAACTATATTTTCTATTTCCAACACATTTTTTTCTTTTTTTGTTTTAAACAATGCATCTTTTTTAAAGATATGTATTTTTAAAATAGAGTTTGGGTGGGTTGTGAGAGACATAATCAATCTATGTATCATCATAAAGGCATGGGACTGGGACCAGGAAATCCAGCTTTTAAGTCCACACACAGCCAAGAAAACACAAAGGGGTAATTTGAGTGATTCACTGTCTCATAGTCCCCCTTACTTCGCAAATTACTTGTGGAGATAAATCAGAAGAAGGAGTTTGAATCGTATCTGTATGTGATGAGTCCGTTGTGACCATCAAAAAAATTGGAAGATGGAGAAAAGGTTCTTAATGCACTATCCCTGTGTTTCAGGGCCTATTGTTGATTAAATAAGCCTCTGTTTTAAGAGACAGGGCAGCACATTTCAACTGAAAAGATTTTTTTGCTGAATTCAAGAATCCAATAGAAAGAAATTCCATTCTTGGCTTTCTTGAATTTAAAAAAAAAAAAAAGTTGGACATGTATTTAAGAAATAAAAACATTTAGCAAATTCAAATGTAAAATTGAGCAAAAGTTGCTGCTGATTTCCATGAAAAATGTCAGGGTTTTCACTGTACCCCAATGGATATAAATACCATCCACTGATACCTCAAATAATAGTGATCCCTACATACCATGTTGAGAACATAAACAGCAGTGATAAAGTAAATGTTCTGCTTAAGTTAGAGTGAGCCAATGGGTTTTTTTCTTTTTCTTATTTTGAATAAGATTTGTAATCTCCCCTGCACCGCTATATGAATTCTGATGTGTATAATATCTGAAAAGCTGAAAGGAAGATATCTAAACACAAGGATTTGCTGTACTGTACTAAAATTAAACCAACAAAGGCCCAAAACATCTCATTTCTCAATCCCAGTGAAACATGCCTTGCTTTATTACACATCAACATTCTCACTCTTCTAAATGTTGACATGTCATCATTGAGTTGGAAGGGGGTAGACTTAAGCAATACTTACACAATAACATGTTACTTTATTGCTGAAGTTGTGTCTCAGAGGTCATATGCTTACTATGACCAGGATGTCAATCATCAGTCTTCAAAGAAAGAGTTATATTAGACTACAATTCTATTTATGCTTACCAAGGCGCATAACCTATTAAACATGATGGGGGATACTTTCAAATGACATGCATGACATCGAACATTTGCTGCTTAGATACAAAACAAAGAAACAAAAATATGTATATAACCCTTAATAAATGCTAAAGGTGGGACATTCCATTTCAAAAGACCAGCAGTAAGATGAAGCACCACACAGATTCTGTGGAATTGGCCCCATCATCAAAACCATCATGAATTTCCTATATCTACAGCTTTTGACACTACTTTAAAATCTCAGTGGAAAGTTATGCAGCCATCAAAAGAGCCCCTGAACTTGTGTTAAAAACATCAAGTAGCAAAATGCCAGGATGCATGGAATGACATCATGGGTAGAACAGTTCATTCAAGGAGCGGCTTATGATTCCCAGATATTCCATCTTCACCACTCACCATTGACTAATGCCAGGTGTGCTATTAGGAAAACCTCTAGCATACAACTTTGTACTACACACCAATTAAACCTTGGAATAGCTGTCTTGATAAATGTATTTATGTGTTATCATTCAAACTGGAAACCATCATCTGAGAAGACTTTTTGGACTCTCTGGTGAATTCCAACCATTAGAAAGGCCTCTTATGCATCTTAAACCTTAAACCTTAGTTTAGCCTGGAACTAAGACTTTCTTTTAATAATTTAAATCCCAGATTGCTAATAACTTAAAATTCTAGAATCAGGAAAATGTTTCATGTTCCCTGAATATTGGTTTTAAATTTTTAAAATTTGAAAATTAATTTTAGAAATGAAAAATGCCCTACTGCAATTCTTCTCCTCTTCTGCATTTGAAAGAAGAGAAAGAAAGAAAGAAAGAAAGAAAGAAAGAAAGAAAGAAAGAAAGAAAGAAAGAAAGAAAGAAAGAAAGAAAGAAAGAAAGAAAGAGGGAGGGAGGGAGGGAGGGAGGGGGAGGGAGGAAGGAGGTCTGGTAGCACCCCAAATAATTTCATGTGGTCAAACAAATCTAGCACACTAACATAAAGTAAAAAAGGTAAATAAAATTAAAAGTAAATCTTCTGTATTTATAAAGATGATATTTCTTTAGACAACAGTGAGATTCCCCTTGATGTAAATATGATTAGGATTAAGTAACAACATCAATCAATGTTGATTAATCGCTCATCACCACTACCACACAACAGCGTAAATAAATGTACTTACATAACTCAAAAGGATAATCTGAAAAGGAGATCTGGAGGTCTTGGGACAATAACAATGTTTATTTGTCAATCCTGCAAGATAAATTATGCCCCAATTTAGGAGAACATTTTCCCTGCCAGGACTTAAAGCTATTGTACTGAAAGGCCATTTAAAAATATTTCATTAGCACAAACTTTTTGTACATTTCCAAGTCATCCTTTCAGTACAAAGGTTTGGGCAACTCTGTTGACACTAAATCCATGCAAGCTATGCTGTGGCATTGTATCTTTTATAAAGGAGGCTATAAAGCCCTCTGAAAACTTTTGAGACCCTGCCATTCTGATTCAAATTGAATGTGTTCAAGAGAGGAATGCATCCTGTGTACAGCGTGTTTTATTGTTCCTGAAAGGACTTAATCTTTTCCATAGGATCACCCTCCCCCCCCCCATTTCTAATGCAGCAAAACGCTAATGCCACCTTGCCTATTTTTCTCCTTTGGCTTTCTTCAAAGTACCACCATGACATTATACCCAATCTAGATGATATGGAAATATAAACACATCAGCCTTTTATTTTATTGGGGGAAGCTTAGAGTTACTTTGCTGGTAATGAAGAATGAGAAGACAAAGAGAGCCTGCTGCCCGCCACCCCAGGACTTGTCAAAATAACAGTGAGGTAGTATTAGTTACTGTTTCCATGGACAGCTGCCAGCCAAGTAAGAAAAGTAAGTAGTTTAAAAGAAAAAAAAGAGGAGCCCTCAAACCAAAATAAAAGCTCACACCAGCTAATAAAAATGTCTCTTTGGCTTTTCTAGGGACTACGAAGTCAAATGAGATTGGCAAAGCATTCCAGGTGAGTCTCACATTGATTCACCATTTTCCAGCAATGACAAAAGCAAGGCCCTTGGCTAAAGAAGGTTGGCAATTGATTTCAAACAAGGCCTGCCTGTCAACCAGCTCAGAAACCAAGAGATGGCAGCTCAGGAAGAAGGGTCTGTGTGATGTCCCGGGGCGTGGCACAAAAATAACAAAGTCACCAAAGTAGATAAATTCCCTTTAATGCCTCCAACTTGGCCCCCAATGTCCAGTTATCCTCGGCTGGAGATCAAACTCTTCCAAAAACAGTCTACGAAGGGAAGAAATGCAGTCCGAACCCAACACAAAAAAACCAACACAAACCATGCTGAAGTAATTAACACGACAGGATGATAAATTGCAGAATTCCAAAGGATAATGCAGCACCCACAGTTGGGAAGATGTCAAAACCAGATAAGCCTCAACAAAGATAATTCACGCTTTGCTTCCAGCAACTTTGCCATGCACAGTTTGCCCTTTTAAACAGTCTTCCCAGCTGCAGCCCATGAAGGGGATCAAGGCCCTTTCCTATCCCATAAGCCATTTTGCTTCCTTCTCTATTCCTCCCTGCATGACCTAAGATGAAGAGGGGATAGCCCTGGGTCTTCCTCTGAATGCCCCGGCAGACTGTGCCCTTCCTCCGTTTCTTCCACAGCCACCGGATCCACACTCCCACTCCCTGTCAGCTGCTCAATCTCCCCCTCAGAATCAGACTCCTACAAGGGCATGACAGGTCTGTCAGCATTGTGCATAATATAAACAGGGGAAGGGAGAGAGGGGGGAAAAATCCTCTTGACTTGTTTTGTTAATGAGACACCCCCTTGGATTCATTTCATCTGAGATCTGAATAAAAAGGCATCCATCCAGGCAAAACTGAAATGAAACTGAAGTGCAGCCTCAGAGAGAAGTGTGAAACAGGATTTTAAGTTTATAGAAAAAAGGCTTCTGCAGTATTGATTTCCTTTTTTTTTTAATTTAAAAAACAAACAAATAAACAATAAGAAAGAGCCATATTGAAAAGCAACAAAAGAAAGATAATTTTAAAACTCCAAAAGCATAGGTCAATTGTTCTGCCTGATTCGTGCTTTATGAAAGTCCTCATCACATAGTCCTTGGGATTCAGGACAGCTAACATGCAGTGGTGGGATTCAAAAAATGTTACTACTGGTTCTGTAGGCATGGCTTGGTGGGTGTGGCAGGGGAAGGATGCTGTAAAATCCCCATTCCTTCCCCACTCCTGGGGGAAGGTTACTGTAAAATCCCTATTCCCTCCCCACCCCACTAACCTGCTTTCCAGCTCCGTTCTCCTGTGCAGGGCAACAAAAGAAGACCAGCCAATCAGCTGGGACTCGGGAGGCAGGGAATAGATGGGGCAGGGCCAGTCAGAGGTGGTATTTGCCAGTTCTCCTAACTACTCAAAATTTCCACTATCGGTTCTCCAGAACTGGTCAGAACCTGCTGAATATCACCTCTTCTAACATGGAACAGTGACTGCCTTCAGATATTTTATATGTACTATTCTCTATATATTCCCTAAAAAGAGGTTTTCTAAATTCATCATGGATTCTTCTGGGAACAGGCTTGGCATTTGTATCCAGGATTTCCATGGTGGGGTGATTGTTGGCCTTGGCAGGAATGAACTTTGGCTAGCATCTCTCTTTTCCCAGAAAAAAAAAATGCACTTTTAAAAATGGGATCAGAGTTCTGAGCTTTTAATTTCTTTTCACAGTGTATTCACAGCAGTGCAGTTGGATCAATATAGGTCATTGTTCTTTGGGAGCACTTCCTGGGCTGATCATGGAACCAGGTATACCATGTGTGAAAGCTTTGCATGTAAAGACATTCATGGGACTATCACTATCAATATACACCAATCTTAGATTTACCCCCATCATGCCTTTAAAATCTAATTGCTAGGTAACTATCAACTTTGTATTCTATCTGGTTCTTTTCTGAATCTCTCCAGTTGGCCATTCAAATGGGAGGTAGCACTATCTAATCTGAAAGTTAATGTTTTATTTTCCAATCTTCTTCAATCCAGATGCCCAAAATAAGAAATATTGCCTTTTTAAATTCTGCTCTGTTATTCTTTACATGTTTATTCTTACATTCTTACATTGTTTGTTTGTTTCCATTCTGATAGGTCACCTGAGCCTGAAAGAAGATTTACTAAAACGTGTTGTATTCCAATGACACACTTGCCCATGGTTTATTGGATTCTTTTTGGAAATTAACTCAGGATTGGGCATTTTTACAAAAACACTGGGTTCAGACCACAAATAAGAATTAAACTTTATGAATTGCCTCCTTTGGTTATCTCCCATGATTGCTTTATTTGGTCTACTTTTGTGATCCCTTGGGTTGGGAAATCACTATCGACCATTTTTCTTTCAAAGTTCTTGTCTCATGTAGCTTTTCAGCTGCAGAAAAAAGCAAACCACTAGCACAGTGGTCGCCAACTGATGGGCCAGGGACCACTAGTGGTCCATGAGAAAATTTTGGTGGTCCACAGAGAAATGTCCCCCCAAAGCACTCCCCCCAAAAGCAATTAATCCAGGCTGCATGGGAACACAAGGCTGTGCTGCCCACATGGTCCACCCATCCGCACCCTTCAGCCGAGCACCAACCTTACCTTGAGTAGAGCCACAGGAGTTGGAACTGGAAGGGAAGACCAATGGCAGGGGAGGAAAATCCTCCCCAGGGTGGCTCGCTGACATAGGTGGGAAAGTCAGTCCCATATTCCAGAGCTGCAGTAGTCACAAGACTGACCTTTTGGTCATCCCAGAGCAGCTCCTCCAGTCCATGGCAGGCCGGTGCACCCAGATGGAGGAGCAGCTGCTCTGGGATGACCAAAGGGGCCAGTCCTGTGACTACTGCAGCTCTGGAATATGGGACCGACTTTCCCACCAACATCAGCAAGTGACCATCAGTCAAAATTCATATTAGAGGTCTGCGGGATTTGATTATGAAATTATGAGTTTGGTGGTCCCTGAGATCCAAAAGGTTGGTGACCCCTGCACTAGCACATCATTTGTTCCCATTTGATAAAATGTGGTATGAGGATACAGTAAGTTTGTCAATCATATTCTTTGACACCAGGCTACCGTTTTACTCTAGTGATTGTCAGGTAATAAATGAGATGCATTTAATGTCACTCAAAGTCACATCTATCTTTTATACATTTTATAGGCTTTATCTTTGTTTTTTAATGGTTTGATATTTGTGTAATTACTTTCAGCCTCTTTGGAAAAATGTTCATGACAAACAAGAAACAAAAACTTTAGAAAGTGCACTCTTAAGCTATTATTTTTATTATTGTATAGTTAAGTTCCATCAAAGCTAGCCATCTTATCCAGTTTTTCTTTCCAACAATAGCCAAATAGATGCTACAATAAAAGCGTGCCATTAAGGCAGGGGTCTATAACACCTGGTCCATGGACTGGCATCAATCCATGGCATGCCAGAAACCAGGCCACACAAACAAGGGAAGTCCCATGTGAGGGATGCAGGAAACACACAAAACTGTACCCCTTAAAGTCCACAGAAAAGCCTCTCTTGATGGAACCGGTCCATGGTGCCCAAAAGGCCATTCAAATGTGAAGAAACACTATCTAATCTGAAAATGTATGATGTGCTTATAAATTTGTATAGTACTCTTGCTACAATACATGTACATATGAGCACATAATATGAGAAGCTGGGTTTTAAACTGGCATTTGAAACATTGAAAACATTTTTTGCCCTGCACAAATATCTGGAAAGTTATAGCAAGGCAGCTTACATGCATTACTATGGACTATCGTTTTCCTTAAATCCTTGCTCCTTGTAAGGGCATCTTCAGCAATTGCTCATTTATTTTCGGGAGGCACTACTTTGCAGCAAACTCTTGTTATCTCAAGAATCCTTGGGAATTCCCCATAATAATTTAGAGGCTGCTCTGTGGCTTTCATAGAGATCCTTGGAATAGAGATAAACAAATCCAAAGAGTTCTCATTATTATCTGGCCAATCTTTCTGACTTGCTCATTTTGGAGATATTACCATGAAGTGTTGTATCTTATGATTCTTGACAAATGTATCTTTTCTTTTTATTTACACTGAGAGCATATGCACCAAGACAAATTCCTTGTGTGTCTAATCACACTTGGCCAATAAATAATTCATTCATTCATTCATTCATTCATTCATTCATTCATTCATTGTTCCCCTTATTCAGAATCTCTATATTGCTCTCATTTACTCTGAATTAACTTTAATGGTTTTTTTAAAAAGTTTCCAGAGATGCTGTATGAAGTGGCAAACAGCTTTGTATCACCAAAGTGATCTCCAAAGCACCAGAGGGCAGGACCAGAAATGATGGTTGAAAACTAATCAAGGAAAGAAGCAATCTGGAATTAAGGAGAGATTTCCTAATATTGAGGACAATTAACCGGTAGAATGGCCTTCAGAAATCGTCAGCACTCCATCACTGGAGGTTTTTAAGAAGAGACTGACCTTGTCTGAAATGGTATAGTTTTCTTGCTGGAGCAGGAGACTGGGCAAGGAGACTTCCAAGGTCTCTTCCAGCTCTATTCTGTTCTGTTCTGTTCTGTTCTAATTATTTCATAAGTGAAATAATAACCCCGTAAGGTAGGGAGGTCCTTCAACCCGCACAGTCAAAATATTGAGTCATTCGAGGATCTTATTCAGCAAGTCCAGCATCTCCTTTTTTTCTTATTGCCCACTTGTATGTAATAAGAAGAAATATTTGTCACTGAAGAAAATACATGCCATTAATCACACCATAAATTCCCTTTGGCAAGACTCCATGTTGACATTTCTATGCATGAGTAACTGAGATTATAATACCTTATCTGCATGCATATATATGCAGTAAGTACAGTATATAGTTAAGGTATCATTGCAACAATGAAGCATTGCACTGAGAAATAATGTTGGTCAACATTAGAATCATAATAGTTTTCAAATCTCTCTCTCTCTCTTTCCCTCCCTCCCTCCCTCTCTCTCTCTCTCTCCTTCCTTTGACAGAGGGACTTATTCCAAATGTAACATTTTAATGAGTTCCATACAGGGCATCTTTCCAAACAAGCATTGGGAAAAAAGTAGTCACAAAAAAGGAAGTTTTCATTCTATTATGTTTTACAGAGTCTTAATTAACTTTAGTCTAGACTCATTCTGTACTTCACCCTGATCTCAAATGCTCATAACCTGTCTGCATTGATTTCCACAAAAAGCCAATTATGGAAAAGAACTAATGCTAGTCTTTATTATTGTTCCAGAGAGGCAAAATATAGTTAAATTTCTGTTAAGGTGGATTTGGAGAGCACTTCAGATGACCAAAAACCAACTTAAGGGCCAGGAACCATTCTTTGAGCAAAGAGTAAGCTTTTACTAAAAGTCCTATGAGACATTTCCATAAAAGCTAGCAGTAAATTAGCCACAACATAACGCTATTGGGCCTATTGGGCCCCAAATTTCTGTCTGAAAAGAAAAAGAAAAACTACCCAGTTTTAGAAAAGCACCATGGATGACTGAATGGAAGTCAGGAAGAAAGATCCCATCAGAGGAAAATTGTTTTGATGGAGTTAGATCACAACACAATGGCATGTTCAGCCCATGTTCACCATGAGATTCTGAAAGTCTGAGATAGATTTGATATATGGACACACAAATAACTCATTTATTTATATAAGTAGCAGATTGCAGGTAAGTTTGAAGTGCAATGAACCCACAAAAAGATTTGAAAACAGATTTATATTTTGCTCCCTACAAAACCTTTTTTCCCCTCTTTATTTGCATTTTTGGAGTACCTAAATTGCCTTGATTACAGTAAGAAAAAATATCCAGAATTGGAATATCTATCAACAACTGGATGTATTAGTAAAATAAATGCAGAAACTGCAATATAAGTACCCGGGCGATACTTTGAATTATAGACAAGACTATAGCATTGAAATAAGGAGTAGGAATTTACAGGAAAAAGTGTTTTTTTCAGTTAAAAAATAAACATGGTTGCTGTAAGGACTAAGGATTGGAATTTAATGATGGATTGCTTGCTAAATATATTTTTTGAGCAGTAGAAACCTGAACAGTTTTTTAAATAGCTGTATTTAAGAAAAATTATTGGTTTAAGAAGGGCAAAGTAGAAGAAATGAAGAAGTTGTGAGAATCACTGAGAAAACCAATTAGATGAAAAAAATACTAGGGGACAATACTAAAAAAAGAACACGTGTAGTTGCAAAAGTTCAAAACATGACAGGCATCAAATAAATATAGAAAACTTACTCTTACTCTTTACTCTTACTCTTTACTTTCTTGAGAGATCAGGAACCTGGTGATGCAGTGATTAGAATGAAGCATTACAAGCTAACTCTACCCACAGTCTAGAGTTCAATACTGATGGGGCTCAAAATTGACTCAGCCTTCCAACCTTCCAAGGTTGGCAAAATGAGGACTCAAATTGTTGGGGGCAATATGCTGACATTGTAAATCGTTCAGAGGGTGCTGTAAAACACTATGGAGCAGTACATAAGTGCTATTGCTACATGCATTTTTATAGCCCAGATATGGTGGGCATATGATATCTGAACACAAGCAATAGTTCATATTATTTATGCTAAGTAATATTTACAAATCCAAACAGGGACAAAATGAAAGTAAAGGATACATGAATATATCAAAACACAGAAAATACTTGACTGGAAAAAGAAACCCTAATTCTAACTGGATCTAACTGTATCAGACTGGAATCAGTCTAGGGCCTATGTAAATGTTACAATTTGGAGGCAGATCCATAGGTTAGAGATCAAGGTCTAAAATTAATTTGTGGTCTAAAATTAAGTTGAATCTATACATTCCATTGAATTTCTAATGCAATTTCTTCTCTTCCCACTTGCTGTGCTATTTCTGGAGCTTGTTTGAATGTAATTTCAACTACTGGCCGGAAATAGCAAGTTACAGTTTTGGCTATCTGATACTATATCAATTGAAGAGATTATCTCATACTGCTCTATAAAATATAATGGTTTCACTCTTATTAAAGGTACATATCTTTTGTCTTCTGGTACTTCTTAATAGATGCCACTAATATAAGAATCTCTTCCTTTTTTGATGCCAAAGAATGAAAATATAGGATGACTTGCATGAAATACTAAAACAACTACATCTTTACTGCAGAACTTATTGTTACCACTAGAGGACAGCAAGAAGATAATCTACAGAATCTTTTTCCTGCCATCTTGTGGTTGATTGTGTGTTTGCAGGTAGGCACAACAACCTTATGAAATAAATAGGACTAGTTATTCTATCCTGTCTTTGCATTATTTTGAAAATGTGCATTGTATTTAACACAATCATTTTTCTACAAAACACACTTCTGTGGTCATACTAGGTATGAAAGCCAAAGCATGTTTCTCTGATATTTTGAGATTGGAAACATATGCAAAATTTAGAGTCTAAAAAAGTATGAGAGATTGTGGGGAGGCTAAGAAAGGAATGGAGGAGAGACCAATGGATGAGTCAGCTGACATAATGTCTGAAATGGAAACTCAGTCCAGGTGGATGGATTTCTGAGATAAAGCATTTCAAAGGACACCGTGTCTCTGCATTCATTAACTCTCTTTAAATGACTTTAATAGAAGTCTAGGCTGGATTAACGTTTTATCGCTAATGTTGGGGCAAGTGTGATCATTAATTCACAGAGATGTAAGCTTCAAAACATGCTGGATTTATATAATTAGGGGGAAAATATTCCAAATATGTAAACAGTATGGCATTGTTTGAGAAGCTTTGGTTTCAAGACAATTATATAAAGCAAGTATGTGAATCTGGTTTTGATGGGCCATACCGAAGACATGGGTAAAGTGCTAAATGTGCAAGCAATTATGGAACTTGGCACAGTAGCACTATTTATACTTCAGACTGTACATTTGCTGCTTTGGGGGAGGATGTTTACTTAACCAGAGTCTATTAAAACACGCTGAAGACTATCACTGAAAAATAAGTGCTGTGCTGTGAAGCATCTTTCATTGATGAAACACAGAGACGGCCAGTCATCACAAACGGGAAACAAAGGGTGATGGAAGTTGGCAGAAGGCAGAAAATATTTTATCTCCGTTTTTTAAAAAAAGAAAAAAAATCTGCGCTGAAATGCTGGAGGCGGTAGAAAGGTTTCTTATTATTGGAAGTTGGAATCTCTCTTTTGTTTATGTATTTGTTACTCTGTTATATGCTTGTCTCAGGAAGCAAATTGGGTAGAAATGTCTGGAATTAGGGCTATGTTAATCAGCCATGACCTGATTCCACCCAATTTGCTATTTCTTTTATCTATTAGTTCAAGCTATCTGATATACAGATTGTCTTGACTTAACAACAGTTCATTTAGTGGCCATTCAAAGTTACACCGGCACTGAGAAAAAGTGATTTATGACCATTTTTCACACTTATGAATGTTGCAGCATCTCCATGGTCACAGGATCAAAATTCAGACACTTGGCAACTAGTTCATATTTATGACTGTTGCAGTGTCCTGGGGTCATGTGATCCCCTTTTGTGACCTTAGGACAAGCAAAGTCAATGGGGAAGCTGGATTCACTTAACAGCCAAGTTACTAACTCAACAACTCCAGTGATTCACTTAACAAATGTGGCAAGAAAAAAATGGGGAAAACTCATTTAACAAAAGTTTCACTCAGCAACATAAATTTGTATTCAGTTGTGGTTGTAGCTCGATACAGTATTATACTGTAATGCTACCAGTATTATAAAACAAATGCTATGCCCTTGGAGATAGGATACTATTTGAATTTGCTACTTGGGCTGACAAACCAGATGCATTTTTATCGGAACACTATAAGTCATCTTTTTCAGTTTCATTGTAACTTTGAACAGTTGTTAGGTGACGAGAATTACCTGTACTATTGTCAGGTGACTTTAACAGATGAACAAAGTTGGAAGGGACCTTGTAGGTCAACTAGACTAAGTCCCCACCCAAGCAGGAGCCCCTACACCATTTCTGACAGATGGCAGTCCAGTCTCTTCTTGAAAGCGTCCAGGGCAGAGGTGGTATTCAGCAGGTTCTGACCAGTTCTGGAGAACCGATAGCGGACATTTTGAGTAGTTCAGAGAACCGGCAAATACTACCCCTGACTGAGATTTTACAGTATCCTTCCCCTGCCACGCCCACCAAGCCATGCCCACAGAACCGGTAGTAAAAAAAAATTGAATCCCTACTGGTCCAGGGATGAAGCTCCCACAACTTCTGAAGGCAAACTTAATATGGGAAACAATTCCAGTCGCTCTGCACTGGATCAGGAAATTTTATAGAGCTGCTGAAATTCTGGGAAGATGTCAAGGGCCTTTTCATAAAACAAACCTGGGATTGGTTTATTCACAAAATCTCTCCTAAGTCAGAATATTTTTGGCAGTGATCCAAGTTATCAAGAAGGCAATGAAGTGTCACAGTGTCACAAGATCTATTCTTTGGAAATATGTGCAACCTCAAAATATGTACAAAAGAAAAGAGACTTGCACTGTGACATTCCATTAGCCATCTTGCTGATTTAACCCCTTGGACATCACAGCTGCTAAAATAGGCATATTAAGTCAAAAAATAAATATACTGATTTCACAGAAAGCAAACACGTCAGTTTAGCTTTCCAGAATTGTCATTTTGTTCCGTTAGTAACTACATGGGGCCCTAAGATATTATCCAAATATAATTTTGTAAATTAGTGCTTTATATATGCACATTTTCCATTTATTTAACTTAAAAAGAAAAAGAAAAGAAAACACATTCAAAGAGCATGAAGAGATCTGCAAGTCTCACTTTGAACATTTCTAATTCAGGATTGATTATTTATTTATTATATATAGCCATACACTGCAATTTCTACTTACATTTTTAAAGCTTAGTTCAATGATTAAAGCCACACTTCAAGTCATCTTTGTGATGTTTATAACAAAACTGGTCATTTGCTAATGGAACATGTTCTTGGCTTCTGACAAAAACCTAGACAAAGACCATAAAAGTTTTTCTGCTCTGCTCAAGAGGCACCATGATAACTTGGCTGAAGGAGATGAAAAACCCTGAAAATAATGCTGGATCTGTTCCAAAAGCCATTTTGTCAGTTAATGTGTCTACACTAATAATTTGGCATCAATAAATATAATCATGGATGCATATTTACAGATATTAAAGTCCAATATATCTGATCTATGGAATGTTTTCTGTGCTTGATGAAGAAAAAGTGAAACTGAATTATGATCAATGTTCGGACAAAGATCATAAAAATGCAATTAGAGGAGGGATTTTTCCCACAGAAAATGCATGAATCTCCTTTAAATTTAATTAAGATCTTAATGAGCAAGTGTTGAAAGATTGCTGTTTTAAAAGAAAGATTGTTAAAACATTAAAAGTATATTTTTCCATATGGGAAAGATGATTATTTAGTAACAAAAATGTTCACATAGAAGGATAATTTTTATAAACATGTCTATTACAATAAAATGCTTAAATCATATATACTACTGATTTATAATTCTTTATCCAATACCTGCCTCTTTCTACAAAGATTACAAACTCTTCTATAATTGTGTAACAGATTCAGGAATAAAATAATTGACTTTGTATATACTGTCTAAATTGAATGGATGACACTTTACAAAGGAGGGATCATAAACAAAGAAAAATAATGTTGCTAAAAGAGCTCTCAAGACAGATCGGGTGTTTGTACCACTAAAAGTTAAAGCCTCATCTAGTTTGATTCTAGGTTTCTACATTTGGGAAATTTCTAATTCAAATTCAACTTTACCACTAAGGTAAAGATAAAGGTTTCCCAGTCAGTTGTGTCCAACTCTAAGGCATAGTGCTCACCTCTGTTTCTTGGCCTACAAAGCCAGCATTGTTCAAAGGTAAAATATTTGGGTCACATTGTGACCCTACAATTTTTCAATTTCAGTAATATACTTTAGATGGAATTGAGCAGACCCTGTACTTGAGGGAATACGCTAGGAAGAAGAAGAAGAAGAAGACATTATATGGAATTAATAATCTTCTTGTGCAGCTTATTATATTGTTGTGCAGTAACAGAAGGCCTAAATGCTCTTAACATTTCTGATTTGTTCTCATATTTTTATAGCTATGGGACACAGTGGCTCAGTGGCTAAGATGCTGAGCCTGTCGATCAGAAAGGTCAGCAGTTCGCTGGTTCGAATCCCTAGCGTCACATCACGGAGTGAGCTCCCATTACTTGTCCCAGCTTCTGCCATCCTAGCAGTTCAAAAGCATGTAAAAATGCAAGTAGAAAAATAGGTACCACTTTGGTGGGAAGGTAACAGCATTCCATGCGCCTTTGGCATTTAGTCCTGCTGGCCACATGACCATGGAGATGTCTTCAGATAGCACTGGCTCTTTGGCTTTGTAATGGAGATGAGCACCTCCCCCTAGAGTTGGAAACAACTAGCATGTATATGTGAGGGCAACCTTTACCTTACCTTCTATAACCAAATAGTACTGTGGAAGCTATGGGCTGCATGTGGCCAGCATGGCCATATACCAAAAACACATAGGATACTGTTACATTCCCACCAAAGTGGTACCTATTAATCTAGTTACATTTGCATACTTTTGAACTGCTAGGTGGGCAGAAGCTTCTTGACTAGAAGCTAGCCAGCTGTTTTTAGGCAAATTTATTTGTTATAAACACATCTAGGATTTGGGAATCTTGATAATGAATTACCTTAGACGTTGCTGTAAGAATTGAGACTATCCACCATAACTTTGCCTGTCTTCTGTCTATCTTGCCTATCTATTCCCTCCTTTTCTCTCCTTTCTCGTCTTTCTGTTCTGAACCTGGTATATAAATACTATCCTTCTATCTATCTATCTATCTATCTATCTATCTATCTATCTATCTATCTATCTATCTATCATCTATCTATCTATCTATCTAATCTACATATCTACATATCTACATCTACACATCTACATCTCTATCTATCTATCTATCTATCTATCTATCTATCTATCTATCTATCTATCTATCTATCTATCTATCCTATCATATGATATGTAAAGTTTCCTGGAACTGGTCAATGTGTCTTCAGAACTACTTATATACTGTAATAATAAGTTAAATATATCCGTAAATCAGAATACTGCTGAACCCTATTACATTTGCAATAGTAAAGCAGCATATATGGGAATATTTAGAATTTTGCAAACTGCAAAACAGGAGTAAGAAATAAGAAGCTAAAAAAATTTAAAAGGTAATATAGCTAATATCTAAATAACCATATTTTCCATTGTTTTCATATCTGGCAACCTCTCTGTGCTTCCACTTCAATATTTATTCTACTTCAGAATAATGTTTTATTTTCATCACACTGGCTTGTATTTCATTTTATTTTCTCTCACTGTTTCTGCTCTCTTTGATTTCATTCGTTGCAACTTTATTTGTATTATAATATTATATCTATTATATAATGTAAGGGTCTGCCCTCAACTCCGCTCCCAAGAAAGTAAAACTCTTGAAACCGGTCACATTTCAAAAGGAACTTTTACTGAGAGATAGTAATTGCCAAAAAGTCAGGTGGAGTTTGAGAATCAGGCACAAAGCCAGAGGTGGTATTCAGCAGGTTCTGACCAGTTCTGGAGAACCGTTAACGGAAATTTTGAGTAGTGCAGAGAACCGGCAAATAACACCTCTGACTGGAGATTTTACAGTATCCTTCCCCTGCCACACCCACCAAGCCACGCCCCAGAACCGGTAGTAAAAAAATTTGAATCCCACCACTGCACAAAGCATAAAACTAATTTTTCCCTTTAAGTCCCCACCCCAATACCCAGTGTCCATCGTTAGTCAATCTTCTGCCTCAAAGGTGTTTTGACTTCACTGAGGCGGCATGGTGGAGAAGATGCCATCCTTGGGGCACAGCAACTTTGAACACCCAGTGCGAACCAATTGGCAGGAGTCAATGGAAATGGTGTGAACCTCTCCTCCCTCAAGCTCCCAAGCAGTACAGCAAAGCAAAAGCACATAAACTGTTTCTATTCTATTAAATACTTCAGCTTCAACCAAAACAATACAAGGGCACACAATAGCTACAAACTCACGATAAACCGCACCAAACTTGATTGCAGGAAATACGACTTCAGCAACAGAGTGGTCAATGTCTGGAATATTCTACCT
This sequence comes from Notechis scutatus, assembly GCF_049901735.1. NCBI lineage: Eukaryota > Metazoa > Chordata > Lepidosauria > Squamata > Elapidae > Notechis > Notechis scutatus. The sequence continues at coordinate 188,606,201 of NC_142011.1, forward strand.
GACTCTGTGTTTTTTTCCCCAAACCCCAAAAACTTTAACCTTAGACTGTTTACTATTGACCTCACCCCTTTCCTAAGAGGTCTGTAGGGGGCGTGCATAAGCGCACAAACGTGCCTACTGTCCCTGCCCTGTTGTTTCTTTTTTCCTTATTCGTATCCATTTCATGTATTTATAACCATGTTTATACTTACACCTGTTATCTAATAATCATTTGACAAAATAAATAAATAAAAATAAAAAATAAAAAAATAAAATAAACTATTTCTGATACCTCCCCTCCTCCCTTCCAGAATGACAGCTTTCCAACGGTGACCTGACATATAATTATTTTCTTGCATTCTCATTTTCTGTCTAAATCTGATAAATAAACAAGATCTCCTGTGCCTCCCAAATCAATGAGGAATTTTAGGCTAGTGACATTTGTAATTTGTACCAGGAGTGATATTGCACAAGTCAGGGATGGTATCAGCAATGGCATAGGTAGCTAGCCTCTACATTTAATTTTTAAGATTAAAAACAAATAACAGAGATATCTGCCTAAAAGTTCTGTCTTGGAAAAAAAAGAAGCTTCAACCAATTGAAACTGTCTAATACAAAAAATAGTGATCTGTTCCCTATTTCTGCTTTATTTCTCCAAATGAGCAGGCTGTTCATCAGCAGCTATTTTATACCTACCACCTGGAACATCCTTTAAAGTAAAACTTTGGGAATATTCACTAATTTTGTGTGCTGTTTTGTTTGTTTTGGTCCCTGCTGACTTAGTGCATGTTAGATTGGCCCATATTTCATCTACCTGATTAGATTGTTGAGTTTATGTTCTCCTTTGGATTATTTTCAGTGTGACCTTCTGCTTCTTGGCTTACACTTCTGGGATCCAAGACGGAGTTTTCTTCTTTGACTCAAATGGCATAATTATCTGCTTTTGGACACCAGATCTGTTTCTTGGTGGTTCAACAATTTCCTCCTATTACTTTCCCTATTATATTTTTATTGACTTTAGAGTTTAGGGTAACAAACCAGAATTCCCTAAAGTGCTGTCGATGGCTGCCAGGAGATACCTCTAGCACCACCATTCTGTCCAAAGAATGCTGGCAAAATCAAGCAGCTCTGAAACCTCTGAAAAATTTATAGTAGTGCCCAGAAAGGTCAAGATTTTACAAGAACTTCTTGGAGCCTCTTCATAGCTACTGTAAGCCTATCTCCTTAGATATGTTTACAAAGTGTGGAGTGAATGCTGGAAGTATCAGCAAGAGGGAATGGGGCTGAAATAATTTGAGAGGTGCTGAGAACTCCACAAACTTTTGTAAATATGATGCAATGGAACACTTATGTGGCTGAACTGAGCAATTTGTTCCCTCAATGGATCCTAGAGGAGAGAAGCATTAAAACTGTAAACTGCCAGTTGCCTGCAGGGCAGAATTACTCATTCTGTTAAAAATTCTTCAGAAAGGTGGAATTCAAGCTAGATGGGTATCACAGCAAGGGTGAACTAGAATAGTATCTCGAAAACTATGAAATGTTGCTGTATTGTGCCTGATGTTGGCATGGCTCACTAAGTCACAAGTTAAAATGATTTGTTGTCCCTAAGGCTGACCATGAATTAGTATGAAGCCATATTACTACCCAATGTGCCTCTAAGTTTAGCTCTAGTATATAATACACTGAAGTAAATTTTTCCCTATAGTTAGTTGATTCTCCCACTGTTCTCATTGCAATCAGTGTTTATTTCACACATTTATTTCACACAATACAATCCGATCTGTAGAACTGTAAGTAAGTCCTTGACATATGACAACAATTGAGCCCAACCTTTATGTTGCTAAGTGAAACATTTGTTAAGTGAGTTTTGCTCCATTTTACAACTTTTCTTGCCAGGTTTGTTAAGTGAATCAGTGCAGTTGTTAAGTTAGTAACCTGGCTGTTCAGTGAATCTGGCTTTCCCATTGACTTTGTTTGTCAGAAAGTCACACAAAAGGGCAGGGGTGGGATTCTCCCGATTCGGACCATTTCAGGCAAACCCCTTGTTCTGATGATCAGCTGGCTCCAAACCGGTTCGTTCTGACAAGCATTGGGCCCTTTGTTGTTTGCTGTGCTTTATGTCTTTTCGTTAGAGCACAGCTGATTTGCACAGCAGAGCGGTTTAACTTTTTTGAACACAGAGCACGCATACAGAGTTTGGTGCGTGTGCTCTCCAAACCAGATGTTATACCTGTTGAATTGCACTCCTGCAAAAGGGGATCAAATAACCCTGGGCCAATGCAACTGTCATAAATATGAACCAGTTGTCAGGCATCTGAATGTAAGTCACATGACCATGGAGATGCTGCAATGGTCATAAATGTGAAAAATGGCTGTAAGTCACTTTTTTCAATGCTGTTGTAACTTTGAATGGTCATTTGAATGGCAGAGCATTAAGATTAGTTCCAATTTGCCAGGGAGGAACACCTATTTGCAGCCAATGCCCAGCCCAACCTGGTCTTAATATGGCAAACCAGGAACTACACTCCACATATTAGTGGACATATTGTTAAGTTTGATTTCATTTACATTTAAAATTAAAATTAATTATTTTACAGTTAGTAGAACTGCTTTTGAGTCATTGATTTGATCACATTCTCCTTGTGGCATACAAGAACCTCCAATTTGGTAACACTCATACACATCCATCAGTAATGAAACATGATTTATTAGTCTGATTCTTTAGAATAGAATAGAATAGAATAGAATAGAATAGAATAGAATAGAATAGAATGGAATGGAATGGAATGGAATGGAATGGAATGGAATGGAATGGACGGAACGGAACGGAACGGAAGACGGAACGGAACAGAACAGAACAGAACAGAACAGAACAGAATAGAATAGAATAGAATAGAATAGAATAGAATAGAATAGAATAGAATAGAATACTTTATTGGCCAAGTGTGATTGGATACACAAGGAATTTGTTTTGGTGTAAATACTCTCAGTGTACATAAAAGAAAAGATACATTCATCAAGAGTCAAGAATCATAAGGTACAACACTTAATAATAGTCATAGGGTACAATAAGCAATCAAATCATAATAGGAAGCAGTCAATATAAATCATAAGGATACAAGTGACAAAGTTACAGTCCTACATTCACAAATGGGAGGGGATGGGTGATAAGGAGTGATGAGAAGATTAACAGTAATAGTAGTGCACACTTTGTAAATAGTTGAACAGTGTTGAGGGAATTATTTGTTTAGCAGAGTGATGTCTTTCGGGAAAAAACTGTTCTTGTGTCTAGTTGTTCTGGTGTGCAGTGCTCTATAGCATTGTTTTGAGGGAAGGAGTTGAAACAGTTTATGTCCGGGATGTGAATATGCAAGCGTGTTCACACTGAAATGGGGTACAGGCTCCTACAGAGATAGTAATATGATTTATCTGTTTCTTTGTAATTTGTGGAGGAACATTACTGTCAAGCTCATCTTGGAAGATCTTGGACTAAAATATGTGAACTCTCTCATAAGCAAAACAGGGTTCATTTGTATATTTTCCTTCCAATGTAACATGCCTTTGAGAAAGCAGATGAGCTAAATGAGCCAGATTTGTTTTGCTCCTTTATAAAACTTATTCTGAGATAAGGAAAATGATTCCTCAATTCAGATTTTTTTTTAACTGATTCTGCCCTACAATGACTCACCAAATTACTCTTGGAAGTTTAAAGAGAGAAGGGGAAAGAGAAAGACACCAGAGATAAGAGCAAGGGAAGTGTTACATCCCTCCTTTCAGATCCCTATGGTTTCAAAAGCTTGCCACAGGATGACTAATTAACAAAAACAGTGAGAGATCCTAATCACAGCTTTCCTGGGTTATGTCTAGTTTGGCATAGGACTCACTCTTAAACTGTTGGTATTTCAGCTATATCTATGACAAAGAGGTAATGGAGTATTCAACAGTTAAAGTTGTAATCTTGAAAACAGGCAAATCTGGCACTCAGCAAGATCCCAAAGCAATGTTCTTGTGGTGAAGCGACATGGTTTGCAACCTCTAGATACATATTGCCTGATGTGTATCTTTTCATCCTATTTTAGGAGAGGGGAGGGGAGGCGAGGGGGAGGCGAGGGGAGGAAAGGGAAGAAGAGAAGAGAAGAGAAGAGAAGAGAAGAGAAGAGAAGAGAAGAGAAGAGAAGAGAAGAGAAGAGAAGAGAAGAGAAGAGAAGAGAAATCAATAGCTTTGCTTTCTGATCTCATTCTGGAGCGCTGCAATTTTTTTAAAAAAATCTAAAATGTAGCTGTATATTTGCATCCATTTAGATCATCACTATTTGAATGTTGAAAAGATTGTATAATACACAATAGCTTTATTTAGCAAATCATATTTCTTACATAAAGAAAGGACTCTGTTTTAGGTACATCTAGTTAAAGGATTCCAGATAGTAGCAATCTGATTTCAGTGTATTTCAGTCTGTCAGGCTAGAAAATAACTGAATTAAGCTATAGGAATTACTTGATTTTGTATCACTATTATTTTTAGACCTCTTGAAGAACTTGCTGAAGATTATAGCATAATATAGATTCTGTTGCAATATGCATACTTCCTTTTCTGCTTCAATTATACAGAAATTATAAATTAAAATAATTATTCTACATTCAACCATATATACATTTTATATATATACATTTTATATATATACATTTTATATATATACATTTTATATATATATATGCATGTATGTATATACACACACACACACACACACACACACACACATCACCACCACCACCACCACCACCACCACCACTAGCAGAATCCTTGCCTAACCAGATTTCCATCCAATGGTCAGCGTTTCCATTCAATAGCAAGCATTACCAAGTTACCAGAACATAAGATGTCCCATGAAAATCAACATAAAAATTCTCACAATATTCCTAAGGACCACGGTTCTTCAGAAGTTTGCTACGGGACAAAATCTAGAATGAGCATAAATTATTCTAGAACATTTTAATAACTATAGAAGACAAGTGAGCACCTAGAATTTCTTTGCCTTCCTGTATAGCTAATGAGAGAAGCAGTATATCTGGGCATACTGTACGTACGTTCAGAGCGTGCATACATTTGTTCTCAAAGTCTTATTCTCACATACAGAAATACACAAACACATAATGTGCAAAACCTGTGATTGGAAGTTGCTTTATTCTTATTCCACATGACTCTATCCAAGGAAGATCAAACATAAAACTTCTCCTGCCTGCATAGTCCGGGTACAATAAATTTTCTTGCTAAAAATAGTATTAATTGACAAAGAATGATCTATCCTGCACTGAAGAATGTGGACATAGAAACGTGGCTCATAGACCACAAATTGCTGATATATTCTCTAGACACATACATATATATGTTTAGAAGTAGCATTCATTAGGAATATGGTACAGATGAACTGGTCTTACATTTTAGGACCATTAATATGACTACCATGAACAATGGAAACATACTTTTAATCTTATATTTTTTAGATACAAATTCACAGGAAAGTGTTTTTTCTTCATCCATTGATTCTGAGATGGCATTTTAAGTGACAAAACCTATTCATTCTTCTGCTGTCTTTTAAAATTTCCTAATATGGCTATTAAAAAAGTTAATTCCAATCAGTTCTAGAGGGAAGTATTCCTCCAAAGTGAATTTAATGAATGGAAAGACTGCAAAGTTCCTTTTTAAAATACATATATCCAAATCTGTAATCTTGCAATTTATTATTTCTTGGGGGGGGGATCCTATAAAGATAGGTAACGTCTATTAACCATAGGTAATATTAGGTAACTGAAGTTCTTAATATTCTTCCTAAATAAATTCAGGAAAGATTCATATTTGTCTCAGATACGCATGTGAATTTAAATGTTGACTACCCATAAAATACACCTTTGTTTTTGTTTTCAAATCTCTGGTAGAGCTAAGATTTACATTGTGAACTTTTATATGTTTATCTGGGATTTGGGGATTTGTTTAGCACTTGGTAATGGAAATTTTTGTAAACAAAGCAATGCTTTGAGTTTTCCTCCTGGTGTTTTATTACCTGTGCTTTTCTTCCTTCCTTCTTTGCTTCTTCAAGGTAGCAATAAGGACCACCTGTTTCTCATCATAATTTTTCCCAGGTGTGAAAAAAATCAAACAGAAAGGCAAATTACTTTCCTCATTTAAAATAGTGTATTTTTTAATTCGGTTTACTATTTTAAGTAAAGTACATTTCAGGTCTTCTCAAAATGCAACTAGCAGCACAGGAAGACTGTGGTTCCTGGTGTTGGACAATTTAAGACTCTTGAGTAATAGAGTTATAAGTAGCATAGCCCATTTTTAACACTTTTTATTTTTTCTCTTTCATAAAAATGATGTCCAACCTGAAATATAGTTACTGAAGCTAAGTTACATATGCTCTGGAGTATCATGCATCACAGCTTTCTAACTTTAAGTAGGCTTTCTATACCTAGAGGATTCTCTTGCATGTGATATGAATTCAACCATTAATTTTTGCAAGCCAATTCCACTGGCTCAGTTTACTGTTGAGATTTTATTCTGCTCCCACAATTCCCACCCCAACTTGATAACTTGCATCCCACCCCATTATATTATAATATATATTTGCTTTTCAATGAATGGAAACATCAATTCTCTATTGGACAAATAGCAGTAAACGATGTAACATGTCTATGAAGTGGGGATATCTTTGAATTTAATGACCAATTTATTAACAATAATAGCACAATAGTTACAGTTAAAATGTTAAACTAAACCATGCTTATCTTCTTGTGAATAAAAAAATACTCAAATTAGGATTTATTCTCTCTTCACCTATGTTCATGGGGAAAACCAAGAGTCTAATACAAATAACCAATATGTTGGACTTGGATTGAGAAGATCTAAGTTTTAGTCCTTCATTTGACTATGGTGATCATTGAGCACGTCTGAACAAGTCATTCTTTTAACCATTCTGGTTCACAAGGTTGTTATTGTGGAACTAAAAGTAGAGGGTTTGCTCATGTAAAGGTCCATGAGCTCCCAGATAAAATGTCAAATATGTTTTCAGCAAGTAACTGAAATCAATTTAAAAATGAATCACCAATTTTTTATTTTAGAACCCATCACAGCTGGGTATTCTATATAAAGTAGGATCATACCCAATTTTATTCTTTCATCATTAAAAACAATGTTCCTAATAAAAATAAAGAATAATACAAATTCATGAAGATGGCATTTCCAAGCTACTTTCTTCATGGGTACAATGGCTCAGAGATCCTACATCAATAAATGTCAGATGGAGGAACAACATTGCTCTTCTATCACTAAGCCTTCTTCTTGCCTTTTGGAGCTTTTGAAGGAATGTAGATTATTGCTGCTGGAAATACAAAACTAGACTAAAATGATCATTGCGTTGTTCCAGCATGACTTTTACTGTATTCTTAATAAGTTCTTGGAGAACATCCTTCGAAAAGATTTGTGTAGGCATAGAAGGGAGTAGGAAAAATTAAAGTACTGGTGATAACAACAAACATTATGAAAGCAGTTAGCAGAAAACAGAAAACAAAACAGAAGCTGAAGTTGAACAGCATAAAAACAGAAAACTGAAATAGTAGACTAGTGAAGGATAAGTGTTCCAGTGATGGGTTCCTTAACCCATATCCTGCTGGCTAACCAAATCTTCCTGACACATCCATATTGCGCTGACCAGGGTGCTGATTGCTTGAACTAAATACAAGGGCAGGCAACCTGTTAGCCTGTGATTATTTGGAAATATTACCTCCCACCATCACTTAAAACTGACTCTGCTTAAGGAAATACATGAGATTTGGCTTTCATGACTTCTGGAGTTCATCCTATTGATACCTTCTCTTCTATCATTTTACTCACCTACATGGTTTTGCAGCCCAACCTCAGCTGAGACTCAATTGTCCCAGATTGAGGAGGTGCTAATGTTTACAAGTAGGTGAAGTAATAAGCAAAATATTAAGGGGCATCCATCTCAATGGGCTGATCTGTGGTGTCTCCTAACTTTTTCTGATATTCTTCCAGCACTTGAAAGAAAACTGGAAGAAGTTTTCATGGAGGTGCACTTTAGAACTGAATGGGCCACATTACTTTAAAGGCAACCTTGATATGATACTTCATTTGATTCTTCACTGAAGCAAAGAAACTTAGTCAAGGATTTTCTTCTTTCAGTTCATGTTACTGAACAATATCCAGACTTTGTAATATTTTAAAATAGATTCACTAGAATCAAGAGGACAAAATATCACAATTAGTTTACATCCCTTTAACTTTTATTGAATTTATTCTAAGCATAGATAAGAAAATTTGATCATGTTTGTCATTCAGTTTTTTAGTTTCCTGATCATGAGTTCATCTTAAATAGTTTCCATACCTAATGGCAAATGCAACCTAAAAATGGTTCTACAAAACAATTTTACAGGAATATTGCCAAATATATTTTCATAATACATGCATTTTTCTATAAATTTTTCTTGGTTTGCATTTTTGGCATGCATTCTTTTCCTAATGTTATTTATATTGCATGAATGCTTCTCTTTAATATATGAATTTTCATTTTGATGTTAAGATAACTGACTTGCAAAATTCTAAAATATCTTTCTAGTTTGTGTATAAGTCAGGAGTTAAACAAACGGTCTAAAGGTATTTCTCTTCTGTGGCGAATTCTAAATATCTTTAGATCTGGCTCTAACACATTGTAATAAAATCTTGAGGTACCCAAGGGATAATGAGGTGAATGGATTTTTAACTGGACAGAACTAGTTCAAGCTAAATTCTTGTTGTGTCCCCCTTATCTAAATCCCAAAGTTTAGGAAAAGAAACATGCTTTATGAGGTGGAATAATCTAATTTAAGTCAATGAAGCTTCATACAAAACAGATAAAGTTATTTTGATTTATTGTGCAGTGTTCATTACATACCAAGTATAAATGCTTGCACACACACACACACACACACACACACACACCAAAATTTCAAAAAAAAGAATTGTGTTGGATTTGCTGAGATCTTCCCAAAGCAGAAGTGAGTTATACTACAAGACGTAAAACCATCCAGGCGTTTCCAAAGCTGAGAGAATCCAGCCTATAATTAACTGTGACTAAAATAGGGTCAGTTTACAGATAGTTTTCAATATTCTATCAAATTAATGTATTGCTTAGGGGATCAAGAATGTAAGGAGGTTTTGCTTAAATTCATGTAATTTTGTTCAGGGGAAGGGAGCCATGACCTCTCTGAGAATTTTGGTCTACAGCCCTATCCTTCTTTACCAGTGACAATGCTGTCTGGAACTGAAAGATCTTGGGAGTCCAGCAGACTCTGGTGGGTCATATGTTAACAATTTGTATATTTTGAACAGAATCTTTCTTATTGCACTCTATGTGAGAATTGGGGGGAGGAAAAACAGTTCAGCCTTTCACAATCAATTTTCATGAAATAATGCAGAAATGCTGTAAATCTACCCACAAAAGTTCTATGACATGTGAAGGTAATAATTATTTATAACTGGTGTCAAGTAATTGACTTTCTACTTACAGTATATCAGGGAAATCTTCAATGTATTTTCTTTGCCTTTTTCTTTTTAGTTGCCCTACAGGATCAAAAGTTGCAATGCTAAGTTCTCTGACTATTGTAAACAGCTATGTAGAGTTATGAATGTCGTAATGGCCACCACTTATGATAGTTTTAAAAGGATAACATCTCTTGGTAGAAATTCCTTTCCACCAAGTTTTCATTTAGGCCAGGGGTCCCCATCTCTCAGGCCATGACCCGCTACTGGCCGAGGCCTATTTGGAACCAGGAGCACAAGTTGCAAGCCGGCATGTATGCACATGTGTGCACAACTTGCTCAAGTTGAGCTGTGCACGCATGTGCATGCACACCAGCCCACTGTTCGCATGGCCCGTTTCCCCTAAACTCCCCACACACACCAAGCCCCCAAGCTTAGGCAGCATGTTAATCCCTATCTACAAATCAAAAACTGAATTCTGTCTGTTTAGGAAGAACATCAATACATTCAAACAGCTTCAGTAAATATAATTATTTATTTCTTCAAACGAAGAACTATAGCTGCATGTATTTTCTTAACAGCTATAACCAAATATACAGGAGCTATTGATAATATTATTAACGATGAGCAATGTAGGTTGTTGTTACTATTATTATTATATAGTTATGTGTTATTATATAAAGGATGCAATTACAAGTTAGAAGCAAAAATGTTTTTTCAACAACTTTGCCCAAAAGTCCCCCGACAAGAATAGCAAGAATGTTCAAGAATAAATCCGAAAAATGTTGGAAATGTCATCAGACACCTGGCTCATATTACCATATGTGGTGGACTTGTGTGGATGCTAAAAAATACTGGACTAAAATCCACATGTGGTTGGAAAAAATGACAAAAAAAAACATATAGACTTGAAACCAGAGATATTTTTATTGGGAATTTTACCTGAAATATATAGTAAAGACTTGAAATACCTGATTGTAAATGTATTAACAGCGGCTAGGATTGTATTTGCTAAAAACTAGAAAAATGAGAAAATACCATCACAGGAGGAAATCATTAAGAAAATATTGGAATGTGCTGAAATGAGTAGATTGACATTTGAAATTAGAGAACAAGAGGATAAACAATTTTATAAAATTTGGGATCTTTTCTATCAATGGTTAGACAATAAAATACAGTAATGAAATATGTAGACTTTAGAAAATAATAAATATATAAAGATGTACTTCTTTCTTATTATATCTACAAAATGATTTTAGGATAGATTTGGGATGATAATATGAACTGTTATAAAATAAACTAAGTAAATTATGATTATCTTGTAAAACATGAATGAATAAAAGTATAGTCAAATGATTGATTAATAATGATACTAAGGCATTTAATTTTTGATTGAAAATACGAGATTATATGCAATGTAATTGTAATTGAAGACTACGAAATGGAAGCATAAAACAATTTGTAAACCAACCGGCACACTGTATGTACACATATGGAAGATAGCTTGATGTTTTTATGTTTTGTTTGTTTATGTTTGTTTTTAAAAACAAATACAAATTTTTTTAAAAAAACTTTGTCCAAAAGTAATACTGTATGTATATGATGTTCATGGCCACTACTTCAAAGTCTAGATTATGGCAGCCATACAGACCACAAAATTAGCAAGAAGGTATGATTGCTGGAACTAGACTTGTTCTTTGTTCTAAAATATCTGTGTGTAAAGTATCAGCTTTTCATAGAATGGAAGCTATGTTTTAGCAGCAGTGGCTTTCCTTTACCCACCCATAATCCTAATCAAGATTAAATCAAAAACTGTTTTTGTTTGTTTTAAGGCAAAGTTTATGGCCTCTAAAATATTGCATCCCTTAAAATCTGCCCTTGAAAAGATCACTCTAATTTTTTACCAACATGGTAAGAATTGATGTTTCAAACAGCTGCTTCTTAGATTTGACCTGAGCAAGGCTGTCTATATAATACTGGAGTGTATCTTTAGAAAGATAATTCTCTCCTATTGGCTGACAAATTTTGAATATACATTTTAAGGCAACTGAAGGGGCCAATTCTTTCTCTGTGGCTTGGAAGGATGATATCTGGAAAGTTATTTAGAATATAAAATGTTGTTTGGAATATAGCTTGAGAAGACATCCCTTGAACTTTTACAGCCATACAAAATATTTTCCAAAAAGATCAAATATTTCAAAGGACAGATGTTTATAAGTTTCTTAAAATTTCAAAACAAAAGGCAGCCCTGCTTGGTGGTTGTTTCAATAACCAAGTTTTAGCAAGAAATGGCTTCTCAATGCTGATTGTCATTATACCTTATATGATATGGAAGTCTTAGCAAGATCTCAATATGTAATAATTTAAACATCCTTAAGAACATACATTGCTCGCTATAGTTTATTTAATTTTCTTAATATATCTCTTTAAAGCCACTTCTGTATAACTCTTGGAGTTTTGAGAGATTTATATGTCATTTCTAAGATGAAAAACACAAAGGAAGGAAAAGCAAAGAGGAAATGTAAATCACGGGAAAATGTAGGGAAGAGTATACTTTTTAAATTGAATTATTAATTTTGTACTTCTCTTAGAAGCTACAATTTAAAACATTTTATCTTTCCATTTTTGAGACTCGGATTGAAATATGATTCAGTTTTAGTTGTGTATTAGTTTGTCACTTATTTTTGATTAACCCAATCTTTTCTAATTCTGAATATAATCTATTTCAAAGGGTCACTTTCCCAGTAGCTTCATATTTGAACATGTTCTCCAGAAGAAGAAAAACCTTTATTTTGCACATTCACAGTTTATAGGTTAACATATTTTATTTCAATTGGAAATTGAAATGAAAAATTCTGATTTTACAGCCTGCAAAATGCCAATAGGTTTCAATAGAAAAAAAAATACCTTAATACTTTCAAACAGAGGTGGTATTCAGCAGGTTCTGACCAGTTCTGTAGAACCAGTAGTGGACATTTTGAGTAGTTTGGAGAACCGGTAGTGGAAATTTTGAGTAGTTCAGAGAACCGGCAAATACCACCTCTGACTGGCCCCTCCCCCATCTATTCTCTGCCTCCCGAGTCCCAGCTGATCAGCTGGGTCTTCTTTTGTTGCCCTGCACAGGAGAACAGAGCTGGAAAGCAGATTAGTGGGGTGGGAGGGAATGGAGATTTTACAGTATCTTCCCTCCCATGCCCACCAAGCCACACCCACCAAGCCATGCCCACAGACTCGGTAGTAAAAAAAAATTGAATCCCAATACTGCTTTCAAAGCTTGGTTATTGTCTTGCAGACATTTTATTAAATAGAGAACATGATCCATGTTAAGTAATGACATGTCTGCAATAAAACAACTAAACTCAGGGAGAAACAAGGACCTCACAAATAGGTTTATTGACTGAAAAATGAACAAAAACTATTTTGAAATCTTAATTATAGTAAAAACAGACACCATTATCATCATTAATAATCATAATGGATCTGGAGCAAATAGGAATTCTCTTGGTCACAATATTTTTTGTAACACACATATACTGTTGTTATAGATTATAATCCATAACTTGATCTGTCCCCCATGGACCTCTGAATGAGGCAGACTGCCCTATTTCTTTAAGATTGGAGAGACAATATGGAAATTAAAAATTAAAAAAGAAGTACTTTTGTTGTGGAGAACAAAAAATAGTTGGCTGTACAGAATTCCATGTGTGCTACAAGCATTGGATCCAGAAGAAGCCAAAAATTGGCTGTTCCAATGCTCTTACTTCCAGTGGGATTTTCAAGAATCTAAATGCATATACAACTGCAGCTGGTTTCTAAACAAAAACCAAATGATACATTTACCCATTTTTATCCAACTGCTGAAAAAACAGACCCATGCCAGCCAGCTACTCTTTGTTGTTTGGCGTCTTGCTGTGTTTACAGTGATGACATATTCTAAATAAACTGCAGATTTTCTTAGATTAAAATATTGTTCAATCTGATTTGTATGGATCTAAAACCATGGACTCAAGCAGATTTTTGTCCATAATGATTTAAATATATAGGATCCTATATTAATAGAGGTATTCAAAAGAGGTCTCTGAGACCAGTAAGGGGTCACTAGAAAGGCATACTAGCAAAGCACGGATGAAGGAAAAAGTGGATGGCCCGTTATGATATGGATCTTCTTCAAATCCTAGCAAACATTTGGAAAGACTAAAGAATACCATGGATTTAAAAGGATTTGAGATTTGCTTTTTTGTTTGTGAAAAAGCCTTTTCTTATAACCACTTACATATACATCCATGTTTCAATTGCTGCCAAAACTGTTGGTCTTTACTAATAATTTCCATGTTGGGTGCCCCAAGAGTCATTGCAGGCATTTTGTGGATTCCTGGTATTTGAAGAAATAAAGCCTTTAACAACTTTCAACCACATGAATGGAAGAAAAAATATTTAATGTTAAAAGCTGCCAGCTATTTCATTTTGGAAGACCAACTGCATTGATTTGGGGTGGGGAAAAATGCTTATTCTATAATTGCAATCATCGAAAGCCTAACTTTCTTCTTGGCTAAGTATCCCAAGGCATTAAGGGAAAACCTAATTCCTTACCCCATCATAATGACAGTTGCACCATGGGGAAACTTTTTTCTAAGCCAGAAGACAATAATGCTTTGCTTTGCTTGTTTTTAGAGTTCAGTGGAACAGTTTATGCTTTCTGTACAGAAACAGCCAGTTCCAATCCTAACATCTTCAATTCAGACTAAGTACCAATCACTGGCATTGAAGGACTTTGTTAGAAAATTAGGTGTGATAATATAAATCAAAAGGTCCAGTGATAGACAAAGTAGGTCAATAATTTCAGTAGGGTAAAATATTCCTGTACACTAATGAAAACAGAATAGAAATGAGAGGAAAAGCCATAATTCTGCATATCCTCACATTTAACTTTTGTAAAATTTTGCATGCTCCAGTTAACATTCACATGGACACTTGTAGCATGCAAGAAGGATTTGTGCAGAGAGAGAGTGGGGGAGGGAGGGAGACGTAAAAATAATACATCAAAATTTTCTAAAAATACTTTTTTAGAAAGCCTTGCTTGCAAAAGAAAAATATGCTATGCAAACTGACCCAGAGAATAAAGCATAACTATGCATAGCACTGCCAGTGATCTTTTTGTGTCCAATTTTGCCTTTAAACAAACAAGCAAAACACTGAAACTGACATGAAGAAAACTAAATCAAAAGTTTATGATTAGAGTATGAAAGTAACCAAAATTGATATATGCCTTTATTTCTAGAACTAAGTCAATAAAATCTAAAGAATTGATCAGCGCTGGAGGGTCAAAATGAATGATCCCAACTCTTTTGACAGTTATGACCTAATGACCACATTTGATCAGTAGAATGTAGATGGACAGTTGAGAATTTAATATCTATCACGCTGCCTGATGTCTATCTATGGTGCTTACTGGATGCTGCCCAAGTCACTTGTTTTGTGAGACGGGAGATTATATAAATTGAATAAATAAATAAATAATCTCACTGTGCTTCCTTTGCTTTTTTTCCCCCCAAGCACACACATTTGGGCACCTTGGTTTGCAATAGTAGTGAATATCTGTAGTTCAGGTGTAGGGTGAGGGTGGAGGTTCATTCTCCGAGCTTCTGGGTTGGTTTCCAAATGTTTCATTATCAGGCTAGTTAACGTCTTAAGCAGAATATAGAGAATGTCAGTGTTGGTGTTTTGCTTATAAGGGCTTCGTGTGGTCAGTGGCTCATGATGGGAAGGTCATTTCAGGTGAGGAACATGTCAGGTGAAGGTCTTGTGATGAACTTGTAATGGGTCAGGTGTGGGTCATATCAAATGAAGATCTTATCTTGGATCAGGTGTGGATCTGCTCTTGGACTCTCAGCCTGATAGCATCTAATTAGCTACTTGTTACTATTTATTTTCTGTACCCAATCTTATTTCTCACTCACTAGCCCTCTGCTGGCCTTAGTTTTTGGCTGCTAATGTGAATGCCAGGTCAGTCTGTAGAAACTCCTCAACCATTCACTTATCACGGATGAGAAGGCTGACCTAGTGTGTTTCATTGAAACTTCCTTGGGTGCCAAAAAAGTATTACCCATTAGGCTGTTGGTTTGAGTTCCGAGCTTGGCAATTCAATTGTAAATGTTTTGTCACCATTTGAGGAGACATCATTAGTGCATTGTGAATTGAATTTAAAACCCACTGACGATGTGTCCTCGAATGGTGATGAAACGTTTGTAACCAAATTGCCAAACTCAGAGCTCAAACCAACAACCTAACTACCAACCTGAGGTACTTTCAAAGACATTTTAGTGTTACCTATTTCAAAGAGGGTTTTTGGTGTGGTAGCAAAAGTTCCCAGGCAGCAGTGTGGGAATAGCTATGGTTATCTTAGAGACACTACTCCATAGATAAATAAATGCTAGATGGCTGTAGGAATCAATAGGAACCATTGCTATTGTGTATCAGCCTCCCTACTATCATAGCAACTTCCCTGTCAAAGTTCCTGTCTTTTGTGTCTGGAGGATTTGAATGAGGAGCCCCTGCTTCAGCTCAATCCTAGTAGATCTAGGTTTCATTCCCTGACTCTTCACTTTTGTTCAGGATATGATAGTGCTACTCCAAACAGAACTAGTGCTCAGTTTGGGCTCTCCTGGATTCATGGCTCCTATTTGAGCAACAGATAGCAGCTCTTTGTAGGTTCTGCTGACAGTCACTCATACTTTAGTTACCTCCTGAGCATACTAGTACAATGTACCCAACATGGAGCTGGCTTTAAAGAGAATTAGCAAGTTACAACTGTTTAAAAATGAAGTAGTGTGGGCAGTTATGAGCACACTTGTTGTGCACCTATTATGCCTCTGCTTTGTGAGATGCATGGGCTACCAATATGCTTCCAAATGCAATTAAAGTTGCTGGTGGTCACCTATAAAGTCCATTATGGAATAAAGCTGGGTTATTTGCAGACTTCCTCTTCCAACCCATTAGACTCCACAGTAAAAGCATGTCACAGGTCCTGTCAATTCAAAAAGGTCATCCGATGGGAGTCAGGAAGAGTGTCTTTTCCCTTATAGCACTTACCTATGGAAAATCATCCCCCCAGAAGGTGAGACTGGCTACAATCCTGTTGGTCTTCCCCAACATGGTTGAAGACATGGCTATGTTCCCAGATTTGGAGGTCAGATTGTCAGGTTCAGCTTGAGGGGTGATTATATTAATTGTGGTTTGATTGCTTTTTAATCCTGGATAGATGTATTTTATTTCCACTTGGTTGTGTTACTAACTGTTAACTGTACAGAGTCACCAGGATGAGATGGGCACTACATAAATGTAATTAACGAAACAAGTAATTCTTCCTTTTTGTTGTAGTTGTGGAACCTTAAACTAGATTCCAGTTTCCCAATTTGTTTGTTTGTTTATATTTCATGTTTCTAAACCACAAATCTCCCTCGGGGAAGGATTCTGGATGGTGTACAGTATAATATCAGCATATAAAACCTTGTATAAAATCAGAATTAAAATATCAAAGTCGTCTCACTTATACAATCTTTCAAAATTTTAATCAGAGGTTGATCTGGGCTGGCTCTCAATGGCTTCTTTATGATATTGTATTACAGTGTGTAACATAGAGGCTCTTCTCAGCAATGCAACAGATACAAATAACATATGGCATAAAGTGTGAGTGAATGTGTGTGTGTATGTATGTTTAAGGGTGATACTGCTCATTATATTTGAAAGTGTGAGTATCAGCTGTTCTACAGCTGGGACAAATGACATTATTTTTAAAAATACAAAAAAGTGTCTATTGCCCCACCAGACAAAATAACTTTGTAAAGGATATCTTAATGATACTATTACTTTAGGAAAGAATTACCTATCATTTAGGAAAATAACCTATTTCTTACCTTCTTATTACTTGGGAAAGAATTTTTGATGTTCAGGATACCTTGTTTTAGAACACAGCAATCATTCTGATTCTAGAGAAGGATGGCAAATGCTTATTCTGGTAGTATTGCATGTGAAGAAAAATCAGGTGATAAAGCAGTCATACTGAAGAAAGGCTAATTCCACCAGAGATGTAACAGACACAGCATGGTGGAAAAAGCTCTCAAAATCTTAAAGTAGTGATATTGCTGTAGAAGATTTGTTAGGTCAGGATTAGAGAAGAATGTAAAGGTTATAATGCTCACTTCATATCTAGCTGGGGCTCAGATAATCAAGCCACATTGACAGAGAATTAAGGGGAATAGATGAATTAGGCTGGGATGTTTACTGAAAATTTCTGTAGTTAGTAATTTTGCATAATTCATATGGGAATGTTAGCTCCGTTGTATATCTATTATGTGAAATATCAACTCATTCAACTTTTGTTCAGTTCTTTTAGCTGTGTTCCTAATTATTGTCCACAAATTATCGTTAGATTAATGATATTGCTAAATTTCATAGTTTCTTGATTTGGAATACAATCCTTAGAGATTCCTAGTACTGCCTTCTAAACACAACATACCATAACTTTCCACTTTAACTTCTTTCTCTACATAGCAGCAAATTCTTCTTTTCCTTGAACATTTAAGAAGCCCACGTCATGGCAGTGCCAAGAACACTAAGAAATGCATTGTTGGCCCACCATGGGCCAAAAAATAAAGGAAGAGTGAAGGAAAGGTAGGAGTTCATAGGGTGAGAGGTGAAGAGGCTGATTCACAATATGTTCTGCATCATTAGAAATTAAATGAAGCCAGGAAATATTTATCATTAGAGAAGATTGTTTTCCAGTGCCTTAAAAAAATAGGAAGAGTTTATTCTGGGAAATGTCTAGTACCCATAAGGATAAGCATCCACATGACAAAATGAAGGGCACAAAGTCATGACCCATGATCAAAACCAAAACATTTGCTTTTGCAATGTGCATTATGAATATGTTTTGTTATTTGCTTCACTTTACCATTCTATGGACTATGTTGGCACCTTAGAATACCAGGACTATCCTGGGAATACTTGGGAGCATTACAGTCCTCTTCCCGATTGGCCAGTCAGACTAAAATAGCCACTGCAGTAGGTCAGTGGAAAGGGTGTTCCATGTCACCAAACCTTAACCTCTTTCCTGCATTAGAGACGTTTGCTGCCACTCTTTCTCTCTAGCTTTTTGTCCTGGAAGACTGGCAAGCAAATAAAAGAATTGTTGGAATTATGAGGTGATTAGTTTTTCCAAGACTGGGCCAGTTTTAAGATAAGTCTAACTCCTTTAACTAATTGGGTCAGTGATCAATTTTGAAAGTTTCTACCACATACTGACCCATGAATGTGTTGTGGGAAGGGGGCCACTATTTCTCAAAGGATACTCAAAGGATAAAATAGGCAATTCATTGTACAGAAACCTGAATTCTTTAGTTGAAAGTGGCATATGAAAGGGACAGACAGACAGGCAAGATAAATAGTCAGGTGTAGTGAAAAAAAGCTATCCACACATAAGAAAAATTAAGATTTCCTTCAAATGTCTGTACTGATGTTCAAAGGGCAGAGTAGTATTACAGGAAATAAGAGAATTCATGTTGTCACAAAGCATGTTGTAAGTCTAATCCAATTTTTTATTCACACAATATATGTCACAAAGCACTGTAACTTTGCATAACATGACTAAATGTCTTAAAAGTCTAAATCCAATTTTGTGTTCACACAATATAATGAGCTATAATGTGCTATAATGAGCTATAACTCTATGATGAGTTTCACATAGCCTTAAAATGTGAAAACAAAACTAAGCTAAAGCTGAGTATATATAGGACCACTAGACCTTTAACTGACTAGGTTAGGTCAGTTATATTCTATTACTCATGTGGGAGTGTGTTTTCCTCCACAATCATAACAGCACTGACCTACCATGTTCCTTATTAAATATCTTTAACAGATTCAGTAAAAAAAAATCAATGTAAGGGCAGAATCTCAAGTGAATATGATACTATGTGTATATGTTTTTAATGTCCAGATAATCAAGAAATATTTCTTTTTACTTTTGCACAGGGATGTCACCAAATTTAAAATGAGGGGAGAAAAATTAACCAAGGTCAGAGTACAATAATGATAATATATAACATATTCATATAGCGCTGGGAAATACTCCTGCCTGAAACCCTGAAGAGCCACTGCTGGTTTATGCAGATGGGAGGTAGACAACCTGTTGCCCTCCAGATGTTTTGGATCACATCTCGCATTCGCTATAATCAACAGAGACATTAATCTGGGGATATGAAAGCAGTCCAAAACTTCCATAGGAAATTATGTATCCTAGAGAATTATGATTATTATATTCCTTGTTTCCTTATTTTAAACTATCATTTTCTCATTTTGGTACAAGTCAATCAATATCTGGGTTTTATATGCACTATCTAAAACACCATCTCCCAAATTAGATCTTTCCAAATATGTTGGACTTCAACTCCTACAATTCCCATCCAGCAGAGGACATATGGGAATTGAAAGTTGTCACATCTGGAAGACACCAAGATAGGAAATGGATAAATGGATGCCATACAAACATCTGCACAGTTGTGAAGCTATTTGTGGTTCTATTGGTACCATACATTTGGGTTAGTTCAGCATGGGGAAAAAATGCTGAAATATTGCCAAGCTCAAAAAATTTCAGACAGTTCTTCTTTGACAAAGTTTAAATACTGAAATGATAACCTAAGCATTTCATTACTGCACAACAGCCAGTTATTGCAAGGAATAAAAAGCAACAACAGTATGCGATCTGTTTAATGCTGTTAGAACAAACATGACAGATATGAAACCCAGGGTTAAATAGTGAAGGAAGTTATCCTTGTTAAAATAAATACTTTGAAGAAAAACTGTAAATATGTTTACCAAGAATCTTCTCGTAGTTTTGGCAAAGGTAGTCGATTGTTACTAAACTGAATTATCTTCCAGCCAATTATATCAACATTAATAATTGGATATGCAAATATAAATGCTTACAGCAGGGGTGTCAAACTCACATCTTCACATTATCATTGTCATGTGATCTATCATGACTTTTTCCTTTTCGCTAAAATGGGGGTGGGGTGGCCAGCACATGAGGTATCCGGCCCACAGGCCGTGAGTTTGATACCCTAGCTTACAGTCGAACAAGGAAATTTTTAGTTTGAATTGAATTGACAGTTCAGTGTAAGAAGAGTTTTCAAATATTTCTTTTTCCAACATTGGAACTTTTTTTAAAAAAAAAAATGAGATACATTTCTTCTAGATTAGCTAAACTAAGACCCTTACAATGTCAGGTTGCCAGTTAAGCATGTTTTAGTTTCAGTCCCCTTTCCAAAGTGTAAAGATTGTATTTTGTGTTTGTATGCATGTATATTTATGACATGTTCTAATACTAAACAGTTTTGATGAATGTGATATATTACAGCAACAGCATGAAAACACAGATAGATGCAAGTACTGTGCAATGCTGCATATGTGTGTGATATATATCAATTGATGTCTGGGATCACAGCCACAGAAGCAGCAATGTTTCTAATTTACTCATCCGCTGCAATGTATTTTCAAATAGCACATTACTGGAAATGACATCTTTAAAAAGTCATTCATGAATATAAATCTATGCTCCAATGCATTTCATGTTTTCAGTTACATATTCTTTGCTATTAAAATTACTGTCCCAATGTGCTGTATTGACAGCAACAATGAAACAAATGAACTAAATAAACCAAGATTTGACAGTCGAAGGCTACAGAGACACTTGCAACACCCAAACAACTTTTTCAGACTTCCAAAACTACCTACAGTATCTTCATAGTTTCTCAAAGATGTCATTCCTGCTAACATAGAGTAAATGGCTAAAATGAGATTTAACTTAATTTGAAATAAAGGAAAACCCCCCCTCCCATTTAATTCCCCAAACCAAGGAAAACAATCAGAAATATCCCAGTCTCCTAATCCCTGCAGCTATCACATCTGTAAAATATTAAGTTGGACCCTGGGCATCCAAATTTTATCTCCCCTGGACTATGCAGAAACTGTTATAAAGTACTCAGAGAGTCCAATAGGAATGACTCATGCTTTATTCTATGGAATAGCACTGCAGAAAGATATGTGATGTTTATCCACCTGCTAAACATTTTTAAGGCAACTCAAGGGAAAGCTTTCCTTTCCTTTCTAAATTTGGAGAGCCACTGAAAATTGCAAGTCTTAGAGATACTGTTTTGTTGCTAAGTGTCTGTTCGTCACCTATTTTCTTTTCGAACATGATGGTCAGCTGCAAATCAAAGGATTCCACGGTTCTCCAAAGACTTATTTTTCTGTTTGTAAAAGAGTGAGCTTAGTTCAGTCCCTAGTGGTCAATTACAGAACACAAACAATTTCCTTAGATGTGATTTTGCAGGGCAGTTCTTTTCAGAAGGGAAAAAGGAAAGGAAAAGGAAAGGGGAATCTTCTGCCTCGCAGAAAAGTTTGTGCAAACAGATGCAATGAATGAATGAATGAGTCGACTGCATCACATTTCAAGGTCTCACCATTTACATGAAAGCCTCCTCTCACTAAACTCAAGTATGCGGTTTCAAGATTCAGTCCTATACACATTGATTTAGGAGTCACTCTTGTTGACTTCTGTGGGACTGATTCCCTCTTATGAAGAGAGAAAGGGAATGTAGTCCATCATATGAGAACTGATCTCACCCAAGCATGAAAAAAGCAATGTTTCCACCAGAGCAATTCTTCTGATTGCTACCTATACGTGGAAATGAACCATGCCACCTGACAGCTTTTCAAAAAAAACAAAATCTTTGGCAAGCCTATCTTGATGTGACTCAAAAGTACATTTTGTCATTTTCAAATGCTTGAAGGTTTGACTGGCAAAAGGAAAAACAGGGTTCCTCTTTGTGATTTCCCTCGGCAGGACCAGAAGAAGTGAATGCAAATTGGGAGGACCAGATTTTGGTTCAACGTTTGGAACGAGAAATTTTACAGGGTGACACAAATTGCCTGGGCAGCTGGAGGCTTTCAAACAGAACTAGAGAGCCTTCATTCAGGGAGGTCCTTCTATGAGCAGTGGGCTGGGCTGGATGACTTCCAACCCATTTCCAATGCTAGTATTCTATGATAGATTAAGTAAATAGTTACATGTTTGCCTTCTAAGAATGAAATTCTATGTGCTATTCTCTAAGAGTAAATCCTATAAAACACTTTTGGAACCCATTTCTGAGAAAGTATCCTGAACATAGAGTGCTGCACAGGCTTATTTTGTAACATTCATTTCAAGTTTCAGGGAACACATGCACCACTTTGGGGAGTGGGATAATTAATGAAGAGTGTGTGGAACGCACAACACCGAGGAACCCTCTCAATGTTCATTTAGTTTCTTGTCAAAGTGATTGCAAACCACTTAGGACGGGTCCACCATAAGCCTTATTCAAAATATGAGCAGCTCTTAAAATTAGAATTAATTATCAGATCTCCTTTTTTAAAAAAATTATCCTGATTTTACTATAGTTCTGCAGAGTGCTTTCTTTCAGCCAAGCATTTCCACTGAAGCACACATCTAACATTGC
This sequence comes from Notechis scutatus, assembly GCF_049901735.1. NCBI lineage: Eukaryota > Metazoa > Chordata > Lepidosauria > Squamata > Elapidae > Notechis > Notechis scutatus. The sequence goes on from NC_142011.1 coordinate 188,629,262, forward strand.
TAACACACAGCAGGTTTTTGCTTAAATGAATCCAAAAATTATAAGAGGAGTCCAACGGTTTATCTCTGTGCTACAATGCACTAAATAGTTAATTTTACTTAAAACCATTGCTTTCTGAGCTAGCACAGTGTCAAAGGTTGTTTCAGTGATAATGGTTTCTGCTAACCTTTGATGTTTTTTGTCCCATGCAAGTAGCTTTGTTTTTAATTTTTTTTTTTTAAAAGAAATCTTTATAACAAAAAGCCTATGGACAAAAAATACTGACCACAGGGATTTCAAACAACATGGAAATCATTCTGAAAACACCTTGTACTTGTTAAGTTACTTCTAACAGTCAACCCGTCAAGCTATCCACCTGGACACTGATCATTAGCTCCCTTGGCTGAACGTCCCTGAATTTCTTTAAATCACTTTGAAACCAACAAGCCAACACCTGCCAATCAGTCATCAAACTTTTATTGGCAGTTATTCTCACTGAACAGTTTTCAGGGTGTTCCTAAGTTGATGAGGGCAGCAAACTTAACATCTCCATCGGAATGGTACATACATCATGCAGGAATCAATACAGGTGTTAGAGCAGCTCTAAACTTACCTTTTGTAGCCACTGAGTGTAATTTTCCATGACATGCTCCAGCCGCTGCAGTTTCTGGGAGGAGAAATCTGTCTCAATGTGAGGGGCATCCCTTTGCAGAGCATTGGTGTTGTATTGGTCAGAAGAGCTTTCACGACAGTTTCCATCCTGTTCAGGAAGTATGAATGTGTAGGTGCACTGGCCATGCTGAATCCGATTATACCTTCGACCATTGGGCTCTGGAGCCCGGCGTGGACTAGTGCAGTTGATGTGCTTCAGAAGAGAAGCAAGGAACACAAACCAAAAGAAAATGGTCATATTACTAACCCTCTTCTGTCTTGCTCTTGACACCTTGATCCAAACCTCCTCTCCTCTCCTTTGCCTTCCTTCCCCCCACCTTCCCCTCTTTTTAATGTTTGCTTTGCCTTTAAGGATTTCTTTAGGGGATAAAAAGATAAGGAAAAGGGGAATATAAAATAATAGTGAGCTTTTCTTTAAAAAAAAAAAAAAGATTATTTCTAAATCTCAATACTTCCTTAGCTAAAGCAGGAGCAGTTTATTGCAATAGTAGCAGAGATTTATAGTTTCCTCTCTGTTATACTTCAGCATGCAGTCTCCTGGACTCAGCTGCCCAGGAATAGCCTCTGAGTCTTTCTTCTACTCTAGCTGCCGCTGAACTGCTATTTTGTCTGAGACCTCAGCGTGTTTTATTAAGGTTGTACATTCAAGCCAAGTTGGAAGCTGGCAGCCTTTCACGAGATGACTTGACAGGAATGTGTGTGCGAGTGTGTCAGGGATGCCTGATGCATTTGGCAAAGAGGGATCATCTTACACGCTGGCTCGAAACATGCCCTCAAACATGTACTCCTGCTTAGCTCCTCCTGCACACAAGATGACTGAGACCATTTGCCTAAGCTGAACAAGACCGACAGTCCACCTTAATAGACTTCCTACTTGGAGACTGAACTATTAAAATGTACTTAGAGGAACCAAGCTTGTTGTAATCCCTCCCCAGTAAACATTAACATACAGACCACTGCACATGGAAAATATCTGCTGCTATCCTAGAAGGGTTAGGAGACTGTGTGATTCTTTTCGGAAATGCTAAATTGGGGAAGGAACTGAGAAATGAACGAATAAAGAGTGAGATTGCCAGTACAGCAAGATTGTTTCTCTTACTTAAGGCACAGGAACCTTGCTGTATTAGAGATTTTATTTATTTATTTATTTATTTGATTTGTCAATCGCTTACAAGATAATAGGTGTAAGGATAAACATAGTTAGGAATACAAGAAATGAGTACATATAAGAAAAATGAAAGAAACAATAGGACAGGGACAGTAGGCACTTTGGTGCACTTATGTACACCCCCTACAGGCCTCTTAGGAAAGGGGTGAGGTCAATAGTAGAAAGTCTAAGGTTAAAGTTTTTGGGGTTTGGGGAAGAAACCACAGAGTCAGGTAGAGTATTCCAGACATTGACCACTCTGTTGCTGAAGTCATATTTCCTGCAATCAAGTTTGGTGCGGTTAACCTTGAGTTTGTATCTATTATGTGCTCTTGTATTGTTATGGTTGAAGCTGAAGTATTCATTGACTGGTAAGACATTGCAATGTATGATTTTATATACCATACTTAGATCAGACTGAAAATGGCGTAGTTCTAGGTTTTCTAGGTCTAGAATTTCGAGTCTGGTGGCATAAGGTATTCTGCAATGAGTAGAGGAATGTAGATTTCTTCTTGTGAAATATTTCTGGACTTTCTCAACTGTGTTAATATCAGATATGTAATATGGGTTCCAGACTGATGAGCTGTATTCAAGTATTGGTCTGGCAAATGTTTTGTATGCCCTAGTTAGTAGTGTGGTATTACCAGAAATATGTTGAAACAATTCTTAGGAAAAAGTCATTAATACCTTAATGTCATTAATGTCATTAAAAGTCATTAATGTCTTAATGTCTTTGTAATGTCTTTCAGTTGCTAGGCTGAAAATGTGCTTGCATAGTTAATGTGAGAAATGCAAGTGATGAGATTTCTTTTCTTAAGATTTCAAATACTGAGACATTGATAACATGAACTTAATGGACCTGCATAAATAGTACGGGTATACTTTAAGAGACGGGTATACTTTGGAGATTGCAATTTCCCCTTGCATACTCTTTTGTATGTGTCTTTTTAAACCGGAGAGATGCTTAAATCTATAATGACAGACTCCTAATTCAACTTGCAATCAAGTGTCTCCTGCATTGCACAGGATTATGAGCAAAAGATACTGAGATTCCCACCCCATCAATTTAAAGAATTATCCCACCATTTCTGTGACAATATATTATAACTTTAGCTTCTTAGGTATTATATTAACACTATGATGGCTGGACAATGCTACAAACCATGAGTGTGGATAGTCTCATACCTTGATCTATTTATTCTACTGTGTGGGTGTGTGGGTGTGTGTATGTATGTATGTATGTATGTATGTATGTATGTATGTATGTATGTATGTATGTATATTTCTGGGTGCCCAAGGCAGAATAGAAAGTATCTCTCAATTTTATCCCTTAGAACAACCTGTGTAAGCTACTGGGCTGAGAGACAGTAACCATCTCAAAACCCCATAGTGAGTTTCATGATCAGATAAAAACATGTGTATGATGCTTCTGCCACCAGTACTACTTTCTTTTTATCAATAACCCAGTATCATGTAGCCAGTTTCATGATGTCATGTCCAGTAGTAACTTCTACAGAATGTCTGTAGAGATTCTCAGTCATCCAGGTCATAGTTATCTCAAAGGTGCTTTCTCAAGAGGCAACTGGACTTTCTTGTTCTTTTTCTTTGGACATTTCGCTTCTCATCCAAGAAGCTTCTTCAGTCTTGAAAGAAAAAAAAACAAGAAAGTCCAATTGCCTCTTGAAAAAGCACCTTTGGGACAACTTCTACAGAAGTTATTTTCATGTCATAATTAAAGTTATGTATACTAAAGCAGTATGGCAGAACATGTGGGTATGTTTCATGACACAACAATGGGGAATAAGTGCTTCTTGGGAGAGAAAAGTGGAGTATGATCTGGAGAGAGATTTCATCCCCCCAATATTCCAAAACTGGGAGAATGGAATGAATATTCCAGATTGCTTCTCTCCTTGATTGGTTGGAAACTAATCAAGAAGAGAGGCAACCTGAAATTAAGGAGAAACTTCCTAACAGTGAGGACAATTAAGCAATGGAACAGCTTGCCTTCAGAAATTGTAGGCCTTTCATCACTGGAGGTTTTTAAGAAGAGACTAGACAGCCACTTGTCTGAAATGGTATAGGATCTCCTGCTTGAGCAGAGGCTGGACTAGAAGACCTCCAAGGTCCCTTCCAGCTCTGTTCTGTTCTGTTTTATTTATATGCTTGATTGAAATATGCTTTCAGTCAGCTAGTTTCAATGAGTTGTTCAAACATGAAAAAACATTATTAATGTAGGGTTCTTTATGCCAGTGGTCCCCAAGCTTTTTGTACCAGGGACCAGTTTCAAGCACAAACACTTTTTCAAGGATGGGGGGGGGAAAGAATCTGAGTTTGGTGGTTTGCTTGCAGACGTTTCATTACCTGACTAGGTAACATCTGATGTTGTTACCTAGTCGGGTAATAAAACGTCTGCCAGCAAACTCCAAATCAGGAGCGCCTCGGCCCTGCCTCCCTCAGCCCCATCCCTCAGGTGTCTCCCTCCCTCCCTCAGGTGTCTGCCTCGTTCCTCTCTCAGTCGCTCTCTCGCTGCTCCACCAGCCCAAGAAGAAACTGCTTCAAAGAAGCTGGGTGGTGGTGGCTTTTCCTGTCACCGCAGCTCCCACCCCGCCCGCCACGCGCGGTTCAACCCAGTGCTCCGTTCTGCCTGCCTGCCTGCCTGCCTTCGTTTCGGAGCAGCTTCGGCTGATAAAAGAGGCGAATAGTTATTATTCTCAGCCGAAGCTGCTCTGAATCAACCAGACAGGCAGGCAGGCAGAACGGAGCACTGAATTGAAGTGCGGGCGGGCGGGCGGGTGGGGGTAAACAGGCGCTTCGGAGGAGCTGCGGCGACAGGAAAAGCCCACCCCGGCTTCTTTGAAGCAGTTTCTTCCTGGGCTGGTGGAGCAGCGAGAGAGAGCGACTGAGAGAGGAACGAGGTGGGAGGAAACCGAAGCCGCTGAGCCGGAGAGCAGGACAGGCTTCGGTTGCTTCCTCCCTCCCCTTCTTTCATTTGTGTCCTTGATCCCCGATCCCAGCAGCATTCACCAAAGGCGAAGAAAGCTGCCATTTTTTTTAAAAAAAAATTCTTTGCGGCCCGGTACAGAGTGCTCCACGGACGGTACCGGTCCACGGACTGGTGGTTGAGGACCCCTGCTTTATGCCACTGGGTTAGCATTGTTTCTAGTCATGTGAATAGATTGCTATGCATATATAGGCAAGTAGATGGGTAGAAACACGAAATCATTCCATCCAATATGAAGAGGTCCTCAGAGTGTATAGATTACATCATAATGTTTAGATTACATCAGCTATTCCAGTACAGCTGACCAATATCTGCATGCCGGCAAAGTGAATCCATTGAAGCTCATGCAGTACAGATCATGCAGGCAATTTCAGTTCATCAAAATTGGAAAATGAAGCCATCAACTCTGATCCTGCTTCCTGGAGGCCGAAACATATGAAGAACAGTTGCAGGAACTGGACATAGCTAGTCTAATGAAGAGAAGGGCAGGGGTGACATTATTCCAATATTTGAGGGACTGTCACAGAGAGGAGGGAGAAAAACTATTTTCCAAAGCCCCTGAAGGTCAGACAAGATCAATGGATGGAAACTGATCAAGGAGAGATTCAACCTAGAAATAAGGAGAAATTTTCTGACAGTGAGAACAATCAATCAATGGAATAGCTTCCCTTCAGAAGTTGTGGGAGCGCCATCACTTGAGACTTTCAAGAAGAGATTGGACTGCCATTTGTCAGAAATGATATAGGGTCTCCCACTTGAGCAGGGAGTTGGGACTAGAAGATCTACAAGGTTCCTTCCAACTTTGTTATTTTGTATTCTACACAAATTGACTAAGCCCACATTACTCACTTGCATAGAGGAATCTTCAATATTATTTCAATATTGCAAAGTAGCAAAGTTGTTTTGTACAACTAGATCAACTATCAATCAGAGAGCTCTCCATGGTTGTATATTTTTAAGCAGCTTTCAAACTATACATTGGAAAATCCCAAATATTCCCCAGGAGTATGGCTGATACTCTATAACCGGTATACATTTCCAGAACTGTGTAAACAATCAAGAATGTCGTTATTGTTTAATTTTGCTTTCTGCTTTTCTATTGTAACTATGAGATAAATGGTGCATAACCAAAATATATCTTTTCTAGTTTCATAAAAAATAAGCAAAAACAACTGTTTAAAAAAGAAAAGAAAAGAAAGGAAAGGAAAGAAAGTTTTTCCTCCACAACATTTAGGTCTCTTAGACACAGTTCCACACCAGCTAGCATCACCCCTTTTATCAAATTACGTTGGGGGAAGCTTTTATTCTAGGGTTTGGCATCTATCTTATGTTCTTGGGTGCTATGGCTCAATCTCATCAAGGTGCAGAAGTTCAATACAAGCAAAAGTTGCTCCAAATCTTACCACCTTGCTCAGTTTATTTTGTGAGATCTTGTACAAGAACCTAATTTTTTAATTGCTTATTGTTTTGAATTTGAATTCAGTTTAAAGCTTTTGAGATTTGATGGTACGATCTGAAAAATAATTATTTATGCCTCTTCCACTGAATAGATTTCTAGTTGTCCCCATCACTATGTTTTCCCCATTGCATAAGTTTGTAACATTATTCAGCACATCTCAGGTACCTGCACATTTATTCAAAGACACAATTCAGAATACCTGAAGAAGGATTTAAGTAGGCATCAACTTTATTTACTTTGGGGCACCAAAGATAAAGTTATTCTTCCAAGATATATTATTCTGTTAATGTTGAATTTATATGCTTCATTGCAGCATTTTAAATTTTCTGGCTGTTGTTTTGTCTACTTCACTGCATATTTTAATGATTATCTTTATTTTATTGCCTATCTGAGATATGTGTGTGGTAATTATTATGAATTACATGTGTACATGTAAACTGCCTGAAAAATGTTACTTTGAAGGATGGTACACACATTTTAAAGCAAAATAAATATAAATAATATTGCATAGAAGATTGCATGAGAAGAAAAATGTAACTTCTTTGTTGGTACCAAACCAATCAGCAAACCACCCTGCATTTGTCTTGGCCAATAACTGTTTTTCCTCACTTATCTTTTTATAGCAATGAAATTTGATCGTGTAAAGTGGAGTCAGAGTATTCTCTTGCAATGTCTGGAGGGAATAATCAGATCTGATTAATGAGATTGTGACTGAGGATCTACTCAATCTGTTTGGGTGGCCATTTACTCCAAAGTTTTCTGGAACATACAATATTCTCCTTAATGACACACCTTTTCAGAAATGTAGGGAAATTGCTAATTGGGGATTTAGGGGTGGAAGAAATTGGACTTGCTTGTGCCAAGAGCTGCAGGCAGCATGTCTTGAAGGTAACTATAAGATTGTATTTACTGCATCTTGATGAAATGATTTCTCATTTCCTTTATGGACAAGTAACTCAGAATTTATAATTTCGAGCTTTCCCATGATAGATTTCCTCAGCTGCAGGTCTTGGAATAGCTTTCTTCAGGGACCAAATAAATTATAACATAGAAACTCATATATATGAAGAATGTGTGTAGCAGGAAAGTCCTCTGGTTATTTGCTGGATCCAGACAATGCTCTTTTAAAATTATTTTACCCAAACTAAACTAGAAGATTCTACATTGTGTTAAGAATAAAGTCACTTTTTATATTGATGCAATGGAGCAAGGAATGAAAATTTTCATTTCCAAACAAATGGAAAACAAAGAAACAGTCTAATTGCCCTACTTCATTTTGAGTCAAGCCCAATTCACCTTGAAGTCGAGCCAACTCAAAAAGGAAATGACACTAAGGCTACCATCGTTGGGCTGGAAACATCTGAGCTACTACTGATGATTAGATGACATCAGCTGATTGTCAACTGTTAATGACTGCATGATAGATTTTCTCCAAATGAATTTGTCTCTATCTGATCTTTCAGGTCTTCTGGCCATCTACCATTTACCACGTAACTTAGTCCATCTACTTTGCTGTTAGTCATCCTCTTCTTGTCTTTCTTTCCACCTTTCCCAGCATTAGAGTCTTCTTTTAGGGAGCTAGGTATTTGTATAATGTGTCCAAAGTATGATAGCAATAGCGCTCAGATCAAGGGTCTTCAAACTTGGCAAGTTTAAGACTTGTGGACTTCAACTCCCAGAATTCCTGAGCTAACATGACTGGATGAGGAATTCTGGGAGTTGAAGTCCACAAGTCTTAAAGCTGTCAAGTTTGAAGACCCCTGACTTAGATTTATATACTGCTTCACAGTGCTTTACAGCCCTCTCTAAGTGATTTACAGAATCAGCATATTGTCCCCAAGAATCTGGATTTTCATTTTACTAACCTTGGAAAGATGGAAGGCTGAGTCAACCTTGAGCCTGTGAGACTCGAACTGCCAAACTGTTGGCAGCCAGCAGTCAGCAGAAGTAACCTGCATTCTAAACACTACGCCACACGGATGAGAATTTGAGCTTGTTCATTTGTTCCTGAGATGACCAACTCTAAGTTGTCTTATTTGAGGGTGTATTTGTTTGTTTTCTTGGTTGTCCACAGCATCCTCAGGGTCTTCTCTAAACCAAAGTTCACAAGTGTCAATACTCTTCCAATCCTGATGCTTTAAAGTCCAAATTTTGTTTTCTAGAGTATCATGGAAATATCATTACTTGAAGTTGAACTGATCTTTGTAGGTATAGACACAACATAGCACCTGAATATCTTTTCCAAAGCCTTCCTAATTCTAATTCTAATTCTAGTCAGTCTTGCAGCAGATTATTTGACTGCTTGTTCTTTTAGTGTTGATGATTGATCCTAAAAAGAAGCAGCTATCTACTTCTCCAATGAGCACTTCATTATCAATTCTAAGGCTGGTAGTTCTACCTATATCCATTAGTTTTGTCTTCTTTATATTTAATTTTAATACCATTTTTTTTTTGCATTAGGCTCCTTGGCTTTTCCATTGTAGGCTTTGGGCTTTTGGTTACCATTTGTTGTTAAAATCCAAATGAGAGCCAGTCTGGTGGTTAAGGAACCAGTCGGAAACTGGGAGTCTGTAAGTTATAGTCTCATGTCAGACACAAAGTTAGTTAGGTGACCTTGGGCCAGTCAGTCTCTTTTTCTGAAAACAGGCAATGGCAAGTCAGTTTCAAAAAGATATAGTAAGGAAAACTGCAGAGACTCAGAGCAGAATAATAGAAATGGAAGGGACCTTGGAAGTCTTCTCATCCAAGCCTCTGCTCAAGCAGGAGGCCCTATACCCATGATGGGGAACCTATGGCATGTGTGCCGGAAGTGGCACACAGAGCCATTTCCTCCAGCACGTGAGAGCTCACCCGGAAGAGCCCCACTGTGCATGTGCATGCACCGCTGCTGCCTGACATCTGACGTGCATGCATGGAGGGGTGCGGGGAATGTGAGATACATGCTCAGAGACACGGCGCATAGGGATGATCGCATGCAAATGTTATTCAATTTCTTCTTAAAAATCTCTAGTGTTGGACCACCCACAACTTCTTGGTGCAAATTATTCCACTGATTAATTGTTCTCACTGTCAGGAAATTTCTCCTTAGTTCTAGGTTGGTTCTCTCCTAGAATAGTTTCCATCCATTGCTTCTTGTTCTGTCTTCAGTGCTTTGGAAAATAGGCAACTATTCTCCAAATAATCAAAATAACTCACCCTGATGTCTATGGAGATTCTCAGACATCCAGGTCATGGTTATTTCAAACGGTAAGTGGACTTGTTTTTCTTTGAAGATATTTCGCTTATCATCCAAGAAGCTTTTTCAGCTCTAACTTCCATTACCCACCATCCAGTTAGAGCTGGAGAAGCTTCTTGGATGAAAAGTGAAATATCCTCAATGAAAAACAAGAAAGTCCAACTGCCACTTGAAAAAGCACCTTTGGGACAACTCATCCTGATAGTTGCCAGGAATCAAGACTGATTCAAACATACCTTCTTTTCCTCCCACAAAATAAAAACTGAGATGAATCAGAGATCCAGGTATCTCTTTTGTAATCACACTTTTGATTCACAGATCTGGTAGCCCCAGGCAACTCCAAAAGACATTGGAAAGAGATTGGCAAGCACAACAGGAAGAAGTTGAATAAGAAGAAGCTTCTTTTAGAAGGAAAGAATTCGTTTCAGAAAAGCTTTCAGCACAGAAAAATCTGACAAATTCTTCCTTGATTTGATGCCTTTCCTAGGAAGATTACATAAAACAGAAACTACTAGCCATGTCCTCTTAAAAATTACTGCCTTTAGAGTTATGATCCTGTTTCTATCTCTGTTCATTTGATTGTCCTAACTTTGGCCTTTCCATTTGAAATAGTACATATTCTGCGTTGATGGTCAGTTTGATGTATTTCTGTGATTTTGTTTTTTATTAGGTTCCTTAATCCAACTTAAAGTCTTTGCTAGGTGCCATAAAGTTTATAGGACTAAGAATTAAAATGTGCAAGCTTCATGATAAACCTGTTCATGTTCCTGTGATGCTTATACTGTGATTGACTTTTCACAGACGCAGATTAACCATGAGGCAAAATAAGCTTAAGATATCAAGGGAAGTGGGAACCCAACAGAGGTTTCTTTCCCATAGCTCTCATGTCTTTACCACTTCACTGCCAATGCCATATTCAACTTTAGTTTTTAGGATTTATTGCATCTTATGTCAAGCAATGGATGGTGTTATTTTCTGGGCGAAGAATGGAAGTAAGGCAGAGTGATTTTTAACAGCTCTTTATTCAATATTGCCTATAAGGCAACTAAAAAACTCCCTGGCCTTCTCCCCTCCTTTTATAGGGAACTGATCAACCAACAACCAATCAGGAGAGAGTATTTTCCCCCTCCAGCAGAGGGCCAGAATGGGAGCTTTAACTGACAACTATATACAATGCACAACAGATGGGATGATGGTCACTCTTGTTAACCTGTGCTTAAGGCGTCAGTTGGCCTTATCTATCCCTGAGTTTAGAGGGCAGATTTGATACACCATTATTTTCGATTGTTTAACATTGTTATTGAGATATAAAGTATTATAAAATAAAAAATACAGAGTAAATAGAAAAGCAATGGGAGGGAAAGGGGGAAAGAGAAGTGAAGAAAGATAAAAGAGTAAAAGATTAAAAATATTAGACAAGATGACAAAATAAGGGTATAGATATTAAGATTGAAATTTATAAATTGAGGGCCTTTGCTGATGATCTGGTTCTATTTTTACAGGACCCAAAAATAATATAGAATACTTGATGAGGAAACTGAATGAGTTTGGGGCTTTGGCAGATTTCAAAATAAACAAAAAACAACAATGCTGATCAAGAATATGTCTTCTCAGGATACTGATATATTGAATAAAAAGTCAGGTTTTAGGGTTGAGAAAAAGGTGAAATCTTAGGGGTTATGTTGACAAATATAAAGATGAATATCTTACCAAAGATGTTTTTTTTTTATTTCAGACATTTCCAATACTTACACCTGATGATACACCATTCTTTTCATTCTCTTCCACTCTTTTAGGCTTCCGTTTTAATGCTACTTAGATTTTTTTTTTTCAAATATGCCATATTCTATCCATCTGAAAGTAATTTTATCTTCTATTCAATATTTATTTTCACTCTATATTCATCTTTGTCATAATTTTCTCCTTTAGAATATATCTGTGTTTCTTCTTTCTCATAGAATTACTAGAAGTTTCCTAGGTGGAAAAGCCAGAACTTTCTAGTATCCACTTAGATCAGTAGATTATGTTTATCAGAAAGATAAGATTTCAAGTCTAATCACATGGATTATTGTTTTTAATTGTAAATATCATCACATCATGAATCTGGGTAGTAAGTCTTTGTCTATACATGTTCTATGGCAGGGGTGACAAACTTGATTTCATTGAGGGTTGAATTGGGTTTTGTTTGACCTCAGGGGGGCCTGGGGCATGGCTGGAGGGGCGGGGCATGGCCAGCTCAACATCACTCATGTCAGGGGTGCCTGTGGGGGCCTGTGTGCTCTACCAGTGAAAACTCATGGATTCCGTTTTTGGCTGTGACAGCTTCCTGCAACCCTCTAACAGAGAAAATGGAGCTCAGGAGGGCTTCACTGCAAGCTGGTCCTTCATTGTTTCCAGGGTGGCCCACAAGCCAGATCTGGCCCATGGGCTTTGAGTTTGATCCTCTTGTTCTATGGAGATATGCTGTTGGAGAGATGTAATTTCAATAGATTATTGCTAGATATATAAACACCCCTTTGACACTCTGCCAGAAGTGGAGTGATTCAAATGAACATTGCCTGGATGTCTTCTGCCTATAATTGTAAAAAGAGAACATTAATACCATCCCACTATGGATTAGTATAGTTTTAACAAAGTGACCTATATTACATATCTATTTATGGGGGTTTAGTATGTATAGAACTATTCAGCAAATTTAGTTGTACTCTCATGTTCTTCCTAAGTGTGCAATCTGAGTAAGACCAGACCTAGAGAATAAGAGAACACTTAATTGGAAAAATGACTTCAGTTCCTTTATTACTAGAAGTCAACATCTGGTAGTTCTGCCTTCGATAAGAAGCCATATTTTCCCCATGTAGAGCACTGGAACACAGAGACAAAATGTTGAGTGAGAAGGCACTTATATATTTTTATTGTTTTTTATTGGAAATCTACTACCACCATGCTTTGATTTTGGCAGCTTTCTGATTGTTACTGTACAACTGCCCTATTTTAGTGTGGTACATAAAACCTCTAGACTGCCTTTCAAATGAATTTGCTTTAACAACTGCATAGTTTTCTTTTTTTCTTTTCATCTTAGATTTTTTTAAAGTTTTATTTTATCTCCTTTTGTGCACAATTTTAGGAAATTAGAGCAAGAATTACTTGCAAATCACATAGGAGACATTCCTTAAAAACATATCCAGAATTTTATGCCAAGAGAAATTAATTCAAGGTTGGAAAAAATGAGGAATTAAGCAAAGTCCAACTTGATAGATTCATCCAAATCTAATTTTATACAGAGAGTTTTATATAATCTGGGGGGAAATTCGCCGCCACCACAATGCATTCTGATTTGAATACCTAAGAAGAACTTAATAGAATCTTTACTTGAATATGGACTATGGAAATCACATTCAATCTGACTTCAAAGCATGTGGCTCTCACTGTTGCCCCAAGCCTCCCTTTTCCTTCTATTCTTGTTTCAACTGCTAATTATTTTGGATTGTGAAAAGAGCACCCTCAGACAGAAGGCAGCTACACAGGATTAGAAGATAAATAAGCAACCATGCAGACACAGAAAGAAAGGACAAAACGGCAGACAAAATTCAGATTCAAGTATTACAACTATGTCTTATTTAAGCAAGGAGGCTTATTAAGGAAAGATCATTTTTTTATAAACACTACTTGGCTTGCCACCATTTTTCTATTTATTTTTACACTTAGCCTTTAGTTGCACACTTTGATGCACTGGGGATATACATGTAATGGAAAAACAAAACTTTCAGCACTTGGCTAAACTGAAGACATTAATATATATATATATATATATATATATATATATATATATATATATATATATATATATATATATATATACATATACACATCTATATTTGCTTCTATAAGTCAAAGACTGTCATTGCAGACCCATATAGGTGTTAGAGAATGTCATCTGAAGAGAAACTAATAGCATCCACAAAAAATTAAGTTAAAAACATTGGCAATTTTTTCAATGGAGCATTTTACAGAATAGCCAAATCTCACAGATCTATCAAATGAACAACAAGATCTTGTGCAAGATCTTGCAATATTTTAATATGATGTTTCATGGGATCTTTGGAGAACTGACAGAAAAAATCACACATTGGTGATTTGAAGATGAATACATGGTTTTCAAAGAGCCTTGAAGTTCCTTTATTCTTGAGAGTCAAAGTTATTAAAATGTTTCAAGATTGGACAATTCAGATATTTGAGTTTTATCATTTTTGTGGTCTCAAACTCCCAATTTATGACAATAGACTAAAAACACATTTTGACTCTTGCTCCAGATGAGGACATTATGAGCTTCATGGGGGCTGTCCTATTGCCCAACTGAAGTAGAATATGGTAATTTGTTAGCAAGCAGTTTATAATCATTTTTGATTGGCAAAAATATAACTTTGTCTATTTGTTTGGGGAGGAAGAGTCTCACAATCATGATATCATTTAGCAACAAATATTTATGTAAGTTGGCACATGCATAATCAACAAATTTTGCTGTAAAAATACTACAATTCACAAGCATCATTTAGTTGATGGACAGCCATTTGCCCAGAATAGTATAGGGCCTCCTGCTTAAGCAGAAGGTTAGAAGAAGGAGGTTAGCAGAAGTCCTTCAAGATCTCTTCCAACCCTATTATTCTATGTTCTATGAGTCAGCTCTCCCTGATCCTCTGTTTAGAGGAAGCTTATCAGAGAGAGATCCAACCTAGAACTAAGGAGGAATTTTCTGACAGCAAGAACAATTAATCATTGGAACAGCTTCCTTCCCAGTGTTGGAGGTTTTCAAGAAGAGACTAGATCAACCATCCGTGCAGAATGGCATACAGCTACAACTGATTTAATCTGGAAAATTGCATGTCTTTCTTCTACATATTTCATAACATTGTATGTTATAGCAACAGCAATTAGACTTACATGCTGCTTCATAGTGGTTTACAGCACTCTCTAAGAATCAACATACTGCATCCAATAATCTGGGTCCTCATTTACCAACCTTGGAAGGATGTCAACCTTAAGCCAGTGAGGATAACTCCTGGAAGTGAGCTGAATTAGCTTGCAATACTGCATTCTAACCAACTTGCCACCATGGCTTTTATAATCCCTCTCTTCCTCCTCCTCTAGACCCGGGGTCCCCAAACGTGGCAACTTTAAGACTTGTGGACTTCAACTCCCAGAATTCTCCAACTAGATATGCTGGCTGAAAAATTCTGGGAGTTGAAGTCCACAAGTCTTAAAGTTGCCAAGTTTGGAGACCTCTGCTCTAGACACTTACAGTTCCTTCAATTTTCATTGAAGACTTTGGAAGCATAAAATATTGTATGTCAGGATTCCACAAAAACTCTAAAAAGACCATAGAAATATTTTATAAGTTGACATTGTAATTGAAATTGGAGTTGGAGCTTTGTTGGAATCTAAAATTCTAAAATGTCTACTCTTTCTGTAAGCTAATACTGAATTTGGAAGGTTGGAAACTGAAGGACATGCAATTCTACAGTGGATTCCGTCTTCAAATAACTTTAGCTGATGTTTATTAAGAAGAACATTTTTGATGTGTACATTCAGGTTCCAATTTTAGTTTCCAGGGTTCATCTTCAATATAACTGAAATAAAACAATTGGGAAACAGCAGTTTCCAAATTGTTACAGCAACTACAATTACAAATTAGATTATTAGATAAAATTAGATAAAAAAAATTCTGGAGAATTGAACAAAAAAGTAATTAAGTTTATTTGGGCCAAAAAAAGGCTAGGATAAAAATGAATCTATTACAAGACAAAAGAGAAAGGGGTGGCTTTGGATTCCCTGACTGGGAAATGTACTATCAGGCAGCAGCCATGATATGGCTCAAGGAATGGATTAATCTGGAAAACAAAAGAATACTCTTGATAGAAGGCCACGACTTGCAAAAAGGGTGGCATAATTTTTTATGGGAAGGGAAAAATAAGCAACATTCATATTTTCAGAGACACCTTATCAGAGGCTCATTAATTCAAACATGGAATAAAATTAAAAAAGAATCATTATGATAAAGTACCATACTGGCTGTCAATTATGAAAGCACAAATCTACCCCAATGCAATGGATCTAGCCAAAATGAGAAATTATAAATTTATTAGACGAACAAGGAAGGCTGAAAGCAATACAAGAACTACAACAAAATATAAAAATAGACTCATGGCCATACATACAAATTCAGGCAAGATATAAAAAAGATAAAAAACAATATGGATTTCACATGGGAAAACACCAATTAGATGTAATTATACAATGAACTAAAAAAAATGATTTCAATTTTTTATTAGATTTCAAGATGGAAGAGGAGGTGGGAAAGGAGACAATGGTGGTATGGGCAAAAAACATTGGCCACAGTATAAATTTGGAACATTGGGAAAAAATGTGGAGACTAAATTACAAATTAACTATGTCCACAGCATACAGGGAAAATCTATATAAAATATTTTATAGGTGGCATCTTCCTCCTGCTAGACTAGCAAAAATGTTCAACTTAAGCCCAAACTGTTGGAAGTGTAAGAAGGAAAAAGGTACCTATTTTCGTATGTGGTGGACCTGCCCAGAGGTCAAGAAGTATTGGAATATAATTTGATTATGGTTAGAAGAGATAATAAAACAGATAATACAAGATGCTAGGATTTCCTATGCACAATTCTGGAACCAAGAAATTGTACCACCAGAGGGTGTTGTTATAAAAAAAAATTAGACTGTGCAGAGATGGACAAACTAACAATGAAATTAAGAGACAAAGAAGAGTTGATATATTATAATATCTGGGATTCTTTGTATGAATGGTTTAAGAATAAAAAGAGATCAAAATGGCAATTAGGTAAAGAATAAGAAACTATGTAAATACTTATATCTATATACGTATCTATTTATATTTATATATTAAGTCGAAATTGTATAATGAAAGAAATGTATATATAGAAAGATGATAAGGAAATATAAAAGATGTCTTAACATTGATATAACGATATATAAAGTTTTATTTTATTTTTTAAATTTTGAAAACTAAATAAAATTTACTAAATTTTAAAAAAATACAATTACAAATTATAAATGCAACAATTGGGAAACAAGAAACAATGATTGGAAACTAACCAAGGAGAGAAGCTGCTTAGAACTAAGGAGAAATTTCCTAACATTGAGACTAATCAAACAGCTTGCCTTCAGAAGTTGTGGGTGGTCTATCACTGAAGGCTTTCAAAAAGAGACTGGACAACCATTTGTCTAAAATGGTATAGGATCTCCTGCTTGAGCAAGGGGTTGGACTAGAAGACCTCCAAGATCCCTTCCAACTCTAGTATTCTGTTCTATGTGTCCATTGGAAGTTGCTGCTTTTATTATGTAAAGGTAAAGGTTCCTCTCGCACATAGGTGCTAGTTGTTTCCGGCTCTAGGGGGCAGTGCTCGTCTCTGTTACAAAGCTGAAGAACCAGCGCTGTCCGAAGCCATCTCCATGGTCATGTGGCCGGCATGACTAAATGCTGAAGGCACACAGAATGCTGCTACCTTCCCACCAAAGTGGTCCCTATTTTTCTACTTGCATTTTTACATGCTTTTGAATTGTTAGGTTGGCAGAAGCTGGGACAAGTAACGGAAGCTCACGCCATTACACAGCGCTAGGGATTTGAACCGCCGAACTTCTGACTTTTCTGATTAGCCACTGAGCCACCGTGTCCCATGCTCTTATTAGAAAGATGCGAATGGCATTAAGAGAATGATAAACTCTTTGGAGTATGCATGTGACATCATAACATAAATAGAAAAGGTGTGAGGCTTGAAACACAATATCACAGGTTGTCGATGTTGCTCTGATTTCCCTCACTATTGTTCTTCCTGCAAATACCACTGTTGACAAATCTGTCTCTATGGAAGCTTCAGTTGACATCACAGTAGATTAATTTTATGTACAGCTAGCTTGAGATAATATGCTAAATGAAATGTTAAATAAAATCATGGAATTCTGTCTACCCATCTAAAAGGAACTCCAGTTTTAAAGTGCTGAAGACAGCGTAACCTAGTGCTGCATATGTGGGGCTGCATGCTTTTTGTGTTCCTACATCAAGACAATGAAGAAGTCAGCATAGGTCACATTTCTGCTATTACAAATTCTTTCTTTCTTTCTTTCTTACTTTCTTTCTTTCTTTCTTTCTTTCTTTCTTTCTTTCTTTCTTTCTTTCTTTATTTATTTATTTATTTATTTATTTATATTTGTCCATTGCTTACAAGATAATAGGTATAAGTAAAAACATAGTTATGAATACATGGATACATATAAGAAAAATAAAAAATATATAAAAGAAACAATAGGACAGGGACGGTAGGCACGTTGGTGCGCTTTAGGCACATTGGTGTGCTTCTGCCACAAAGGGGATGGTATCCTGACACTCATCCCCTGAATCCTGAAATTTTGGCTTGAAAAAAGCTGCTTGGACAATGTCCTTTGCAATGTCACATATTGCTAGAAAAGATTGTTGTTTCCTAGTTGTCTTCATGGAGATTGCCTGGAATTAACTTGGCATGCAGTCATCATGTTACTATCTTAAATAAGGTTAATAAAGTAACCTCATTTAACCTTAACAAAGATCATAATCTTTCATGTGCTTGTAATTGAACAAACTCCCATGTAATGCTCTCCAATAAATAAACCAGATAATTCTGGTATCTTATATTTTCAAGTCCATTAATATCCTTCCTTCCTTCCTTCCTTCCTTCCTTCCTTCCTTCCTTCCTTCCTTCCTTCCTTCCTTCCTTCCTTCCTTTCTTTCTTCCTTTCTTCCTTTCTTCCTTTTTTCTTTTTTTTTCTTTTATGGTTTTTATTTGCTCTTGAAGATACTCATTTTTTAAATTATGTCTTAGATGATTTTTTTTCTTGTACCAGTAACATACTCTATCTTTCTTCAGTGATACTCTGTTTTAAGAACTGGATGCTATCAAATATTTCAGGCTTTGGCTTATAATAATCATGTATTTGTAATCTAACCTGTGTATTAGCCACTATTACTTAGCTATCGATCTCTGTACCTGTTGCAATGAATCGATCAAATTCTCTGAAGTTCATATTACTGTTTCAATCATTTGTTTTACAATGATAAGTTCTTTCTTTTTGTTTTATTTTAGTAACAGAGAATTCATTATGAAGATTTTCAAATGGAGGAAATGGAAACCATGAAAAAAAGGAATCACGAAATACAGACATTTTCCATCATATTAGCTGCATAGTTCATTCATACCCTTGTTTATTCTCTTAATCAGTTACTTACTAATAAGTAAGTGGCTTTATATATTGAAACATCTGTTATGCACATTTTCTCTCTGGATTTCAGTTCCTCCTTACATAGAGATCAGTTTAATACTGTGCTATTTCTAATGCTTTAACTTGGCAAAGAAATATGTATCTTTTATTACATTTCAAGGTCTTTCGACAACCTAGCTTCTTTGAAGCATACAAATTACTTACCATAGATATAATTTAACACCGAATAATAAAAAAATGACAAATACACTATCAGAACCAGCACCACAATGATCTGTTGTCTTTTTTAAGGACAAACCCGACATTTCATTGAGATTTCATTGATACCTTCGTGTTGTTTTTTCAGCAGCACTGTTGGTGTGGTTTCCCATTTCCTTCTGATGGGATATCTTGTTGACTTTTTAATTAGTTTGCATACTGGAATTTGCTGAAGGTGTTCTAAGAACTAACATGATCCAATCAGCTGCACTAATTAAGGATCAGCCAAAGTTAGCAAGGCAATCTCTGGTCTTGGAAAAAGGAATACATTTTTAGAGCAATGGGAGGATATATGAGGCCAACAGCAGCGGTATTCTATTTCACTTCCAACAAGCAAGCAAGCTAAAACACCAAGAGAAAGTCTAATGATATTTTCAAGTGCTTCTCTATTGCTGCACCAGCCCTCTTGCAATGCACATAAGAACAATCCTTCTGTCCTTCAAGGAAGCCCTGAAAATCAGGCTCCCCCCGTCCCAAGCTGTAAGCCAGGTTGTGACATGAGCCAGTTACTGAGTTTTGACAACCTATTATACATTGGCATAGATTTATTCCCCAATATGTCCATTTTATTTGTTGTTGTTTTAAACTGCATACACTATATTGCTGTAGGGCTTTATAGGTAACCACCAGCACCTTGAATTGCACCCAGAAACACACTGGTAACCATTGCAGCTCATGCAAGAGTAATGTTATGTGTGTCCTATATCTGGCACCAGTTATGGATGCATTCTGCATCAGTTAAAGTTGGTGAATAGTTTTTAAGGGCAGCCCCATGTAGAACATGTTACAATAGTCCAGGGGTCTTCAAACTTGACAGCTTTAAGACTTGTGGACTTCAACTCCCAGAATTTTTCCTCCAGTCATGTTAGCTCAGGAATTTTGGGAGTTGAAGTCCACAAGTCTTAAACTTGCCAAGTTTGAAGACCCTTGCAGTAGTCTAATCTAGAGGTTACAAGGGCATGAGTTATCGTGAGCAGATCTCTCAGTCCAGATATAGGCACACCACACAAAGGTGTGCGAAGGCCCTTCTGGCCATGGTTGCTACCTATTTCTTAAGGATTCCCAGATTGCACACCAGGTATGTCTGGGGCATTACCACCCCATTCAGAACCAAAGATGAAAGATCCTTGTTTCCTAGGGGTCCAAATACCCACAGCCACTACCGGTTGCAAGATTTGAATTGGAGTCTGTTTTGCCCCATCCAGTCCTCAAAAGCCTCTAGACACTGGGATTGAACATCCATGGCATCACTCAAGGGCCTGGGGTAGAGATATAAATCTCCAAATCCTAATAAAATAAACCTTAATCAGTAAACTGGTTGAGCCAGGTTGCTTTAAATTTAATCCGGTTTAGTCTTTTGATTTCAATTGGGTTAAATCAGCTTAAATCATAGCACAGTATCCTGATTTCCAAAGTATTTAACAATATGTTTCACTTTTAGAATATGATAAAGATCAATGTGGGATAAGTAGTTGGTAACAGTAGAATAACAGAACTGGAAGTCTCACTTTTCCATTCTTTAAATCCTCATCCTCATGGTGAGATGACTATCATACACAAAGCATGACATCATTCAAAGTTAATCAATTTAAGTTGGGAAACTGGTGTTTCCCTCTAGGAATGTTCAAAGAAAGCTACAATGGGTTGCTTTTCAATCCTTTTTCTATGATCTGCCAAAGTAAACAGAGCCAAAATACAGATGGTAGCCATAGCTTTATTTCTAACTGCCATATTCTGTTAAGAAATATTGAGGCTTGGGATAGTTATATAAAAATATATTCTAAAGGAAAATTACATTAAACATAACATATGCTAGAGAAATTCAATAAAGCAACATTGGAAAAAGATGCAAAGAGAAAGCCAAGATTTGGTAAAAGGTGTCTTTAAAAAACATGTATTGGGGTATTTATAAACAAACAGGAAACTTATATAAGAGTGAATATGTCCTCCAAAAATTGCCTATGCTGTGAAATTATATATTCAAATTCCTGTCTGCCCATTATTTGAAAAAGAAACTAGGCAAACAATGCTGGATAGGAAAACTTCTTGGCCAGAGTGAATAGAAGAACAAAACAAATGTTTGAAGAACTGCAATTTCTACTTCCCATGATTTATAGTGTATTTATTCAGGAAGAAAATCTCTGATTCCATTTTTCTTCTCCAAATGGAAACCAAAAGGAAGTGTTGGCATATCTCTAATCAAGTATTCTTTGAACCAAAAAGGATATAATTAGAAGATTTTGGATGAAAATCTATCAGTTTTAAAATATTTATTTTATCCATGTATTCAAATTATTTATACGATCACCTGTTTCAACTTCTTGGCAATAAATAATACATGAAATGTGCACAATATAAATAAACAGGAATAAACAAAGTAAAAAGTACTGCAGGGAAAGTGAATTTTCTTGATTACTCGTAATCAAAATCAAATAATATACAAAACTGAATGTTAAAAGACTTTCCTCTAATAAATATCATTATGGATTTTGATAATATGCAAGTTTATATTTCTCATTCAGATTTATAATAAGTTTAAGGAAGGTTTCTTAAAACCTGTTTCATTTTATATTCTTGTGAAACCCTCACATGTGTTTCTCATCTTTTTAAACAAATTAATTTTCATTTGTTGCTTGGTGCTCTTAAAACGTTTAAGGGCTCTAGAAAAAGCATTAATTAATTCCTACATCTAGGAAGGAAGCATGTGTGTTTATACATAAATGAAACATTTCTGTATGGGAAATTTATTTTATTTTTCCCCACCCCACCTACTGCTGAAGACTTCTTATTTGTTGCATATCAGGGATTGGATATATGATGTCCATAATTGCCATGACATCCCTGAAACTCAAAATTAAATGTAGTTTTTTAAAAACTATATTTCAGTATTTTTCATCAGTCAAGTTGGAAATCCTCAGATAAAATAACAGGCATCTTTAATATTTAGTGATCTAATAATCTTTTTATTTTTATTTTAATCAGGTGAACTTGCACACAATTGCAAAATTGAATAATTTGTCTCAAAATGTTGCTGATCTGTCTTATGTTGAATTGTAGTATTTTCCAAATTCATATCTTATAGATCTGGGGTGGGGAACAATGACTAATTTACGATGTGTGGACTTCATCCCCAGAATTTCTGAGCCAACATGGCTGGGTCAGGAATTCTGGGAGTTGAAGTCCACAAGTCAGAAAAGAGCCATTGTTCCCCACCTGTCATGCTCCAGTCTGAGCCTGAATCTGTGGAAGATGAGCTGGAGCTAGAGCCAATGGAATCAAGGGGATGGCTTCATTAGCTTCGGAGGAATGTGGGAAAGGGCAGGCCAAGGCAGCCCAGGTCCCCACAGGATTAGGATGGCTTGTTAGCAGGAAGGAACAGGGGCAGGATGACCAAGAGAGGGCAAGCAGTAGAAATGAGGAGCGACAGAGCTCAAGCAATAAGCAAGGTCTGCTCCCTCCTGATCCCCGAGCACAGAGAGTGGAGATAAGGTGGGAACAGCACAGGCCAACCCGACAAGTCGGGAGGAGAGCCCCTCACCCCTCTTCCCAAGGCACACCTGGGAACTGAGATTTAAAGAGACGCTGTGGGGATGGGCATTTGTCAGGAAGAAACACTGAATTTGTAGAGTTTTGTGTGTGCTGTTGAAGACATTTGGACTTTGCTTGCTTCTTCTTTCCCTCAAGAACTCAGAGCCTTGTTCCTTACTTCATAGACTCATTTTCTGTGTGTGGCCTTCGTGCCTTGTCCTGGGTCATCATACCATCAATGTGGTAGGTAGACTCCCAAAACAACTGGAAGTTTCCAGGTTGGAGAGGTCTGCTTTACCCCTTTGCTTGTTCTCCTTTGATGACTTAAAAGCTAGATTTGCATTCAGGTAAAATGTATGCATGGAAAACATTAAAGCAACCACTTCTTTACAACTACCCTAGGAATTTATGTGACTATCAGCAGATTATCAGTAACCTCTCTAGCTGCAAAGCACTTTCCCAAAAGTTTTAAAAATGTAATAGGTAGTAGTCACACCTAGCTGAGCACTTCAAACTCAAAAAAGCCACGTAGAATTGGACCTGCTTTGTGATTGAAACCAGCAGCAATCCATGGCTATTATCGGACATGAGTGAATTAAGAAAAATCCCCAAAGAAGGAAATAAATAAATTGGGAAAACTGGGTGGTAGCAGAATGACTTTGGCTCAGCCTTTGTTGAAGCATATGAAATTGCTCAGCTAGTGTTTATAGGAGCTACAGAAGCATCCAGCTGAGAAACACAGTACTTTAGAAAATCTTTTCCCCATGGAAAATATGTTGTAGCCTTGATTGCAAAAATTGGCTGGGGAACTCGCTCTGAAATCTATATTAAACAGGCCTTGCTGTCATTGTCCAGAAATCTACAAAAAAAGAATAACCAGATTTTCCCTCCATCCTATCTCATTCTATAATGAAATGCTGAAAGTTTCGCTTCAGGTTCCCCCCCTCCCCCTATTGTTTTCATTCAATTCAATGGGAGAAAAAAAAGCTTTGAAAGTTTACTTCAAAGGATTTTAAAAAATGATGACTATAATGTGCATTCTAAATGGACTTTCCTAGGTTCAGCATTCATTGTTCCTCTTGTAGCAACCTCATTTGAAAGAATGAGGGGCGACATATAAACTTAATAAGTAAATAAAGTTGCTGGAAGTATGTTAACAGTATCCTGCAGAAATATTCTGCTGCGTTGTTCTTAGCTGTTCTGTTTGTTGAAATAGAGTTTGCCTTCAAATTTACTTGAAACAAGAACAGAATATTGATGAACATCTCATGGATAGAGCAGAATCCCGAAGGTGCTTTTTCAAAAGGCAACTGGATTTTCTTTTTTTTCCCCTTGAAAATGTTTCACTTCTCATCCAAGAAGCTTCTTCAGTTCTTGACTGAAAGGTGTAGAATGGAAAGATTTGTATTCCTTGCAATCATCTGGTAATTAGCACTCTCTCTGAGAGTGGTTGATGCCATTTGCAGGTTTAGCATTGCCCTCCAAGTCACCTGGATAGTGGAAATGGGTGTGGAACCTTGTTGGAATTCCTGAAAGGACTATCTTGTAAACAGGAGATAGGTGGTGTTGTATCCCTCGCCTCTCTTAAGAGAGGGCTATTCAATTTTAACATGTGTTTGCCTGCTCCCTATTTCTGAAGCACTGTATCATCAAACCTTTTAAAAACTGCAGTGGTTGGAAGCTGTGTGTGCTGGAGTCAGCCTGTACTGGTTTGAACCAGCTCTCAAGAGCAGACACTTGAATAATTGGAATTTCATAAGCTGGTTGAAAGCAAAGGTGGGGACAAAAACTGGCACACTGCTCAGCTGTTTGCAGTCAAATAGGAACGATATAGCCAAGGGTGCTTAATAACTGGCTTTAGTTTCATCATTGCTGCTGTGCTGCTAACCAGCACACTGTTCAGCTGTTTGCTGGTTAGCAGCACAGTAGCAATGATGAAACTAAAGCCAGTTATTAAGCACCCTTGGCTATATCATTCCTATTTGACTGCAATTTAAGCAGAAGGATTTTCTTCCATAAAAACCCAAGCTACTAAAAATGGTAGCACAAAATTATGAAAAGTGGATAAAGAAATAAATCCAAGTGATGTTAATTTCTGTGTACAGGAAGAGAAATGCTTATTTAACTTCTAACTTTAGTTGAACTGAAATTCAGTATTGTATAGCAATAGCAATTAGACTTATATACCGCTTCACAATTCTTTTATAGCCCTCTCTAAGCAGTTTATGGAGTCATCATATTGCTCCCAACAATCTGGCTCCTCATTTTACTAACCTCTGCTTCTTTGAGCTATATTTTTGTTATAAATCTGGGCTAAGTATCACTTTAGTAGCAGGGAGATATTCATTCTAATAGGTTTTATAGGTTTAATTAACTAGACTAGATCAACTCAATTGGTTTTATATCTATAATTTTTATGTTATTTTATAATTACTTACATTTACCTATAGGTGCGTGGATATTTGCTGCATTTTCTTTCTGTGTATCTTTCCTCTCCCTCTCCCTCCCCTCTTTGATACCTGTCACCAATCATAGTAAAGTTTGTCATAGCCTTTATTTCTAATAAATTGCAAAATGTTTGAACCCATCTTAGAAAATATGGATGTTCCCCTTGCCATCATTGTATTATTACTATATTAGAGAGGTACAGTGAGTATTAGCATGCTAATTATGATTTTAATCTAAGAAAATCTAAATTTGAAAATAGAAAAATAATCTCTATGTTAGAGAATTTGGATGGAGTATGAAAAGTAAAATATGTGACATCTATGGAGATTCTCAGTCATCAGGTCATGGTTGTCCCAAAGGTGGGAGCAACTGGACTGAAGAAGCAGAGGTGGTATTCAGCAGGTTCTGACCAGTTCTGGAGAACCGGTAGCGGAAATTTTGAGTAGTTCAGAATACCACCTCTGACTGGCCCCACCCCTATCTATTCTCTGCCTCCTGAGTCCCAGCTTATCGGCTGGGTCTTCTTTTGTTGCCCTGCACAGGAGAATGGAGCTGGAAAACAGGTTAGTGGGGTGGGAAGAGAATAAGGATTTTACAGTGTCTTTTCCCTGCCATGCCCACCAAGCCATGCCCACCAAGCCATGCCCCAGAAACGATAGTAAAATGTTTTCAATCCAACCACTATGAAGAAACTTCTTGGATGAGAAGCAAAATATCTTCCAAAAAAAGTCAGAAAAGCCTCTTTAAAAAAGCACCTTTGGAATAAAATATATGTCTTAAATTGGTTAAATAGAATGAGATTGCTATTTTTAAAAATCTGACTTATGCTGGTCTAAAGATTTGATTTGATCTGATTTGAGACATGAAGTATATTATACTAAAACTAATATGGCATTTAAATTAAAATGCCTGTTGACATCTTGAAATAAATGGACAGGATTAACTGCTTTAGAAATCCTTTACCATTAAAGGATTTAAAATGTTTTTACAAACTAGTAAAATTATAATAGTTGTCTAGAAATGGCTGTTAGGTTGCCCTAAATTATATACTGAAGAATATAGGAGATGTAGAATAAGTAAATTAAATGTTTCATTATGAATATCAACAGAAGATTATTTGGAATGTGTATGTCACATTTGTGTATCTTTAAAACTATCATTAATTCAAAAATAATATTATTGTGCATCTAGTGAACAATATATTTCAAAAAGAAATTTGTAGATTCAGTTAATTGCTAAAAAATATTGTACAGGTGGTCCCTGTTTAATGACCACTCAATCAGTTACCATTTGAAACCATGATGGCACCTAATGAGTGGGTAGTGTACAAAGTTAGCACCCACCCCTCTCCTAGAAGAATGAAATATTCTAGGGAATATTAAAAAGCCAGAATATTATATTTCCCTGGATGAGAAAACGAGAAACGATGGATGAGAAAACGAGAAACATGTTTTAAAGACAAAGCAGCTTCCTGCAGCACCCTGCCTCCCTTTCAGCTCCAGGATGATGGGATTAAGACATGGACCTCATGACATGATAGGATTACCCATCTCACCACATGGCACCTGGGAAGATTACATCACCCAGTGGGATTCAACCAAACATACAACCTACAAAGGTAGCTATGACCCCTGACAGCATCCAATCAGGATATTCTTCTTGTGCCCCAGGAAGTTCAAGAGAGAGGACATAAAACCAAGGGAGTCTCAGCATCTCTTCCCTTTTCACTCAGGAGCTCCAAGGTCCTGTTCACCATCAAACCTTCTTTCCAAGCAACTTCCATTAATCCAGTGTCTTTTTCCCCATTTGGAACTGAACCCAGAAGGATATTTCTTCCAACAGTAGTTATGTCTGGACCTCATACTTGTGACTGTTGCAGTCATGAGTTCATGATCTGGATGCTTGGTGCCCAAAAAATAATGATGACATTGCAACATCCCACACTTACTTAATTACAATTTGCAATCATCCCTGCTGGCTTCCCACAAGGAAAGTCAATGGGGAAGCTGACAGGAAGTTGGAAACACATGAGGTCGTCACTTAATAATCGTAACCTGGACAGTTGGAAATGCTACCACTAAGCAGCATAGTCCCATTTGACTGTAAACTTATCAATTGAGTTTTTTTGTCTCAATTAGCATTGTTAAACAAGGATTACCTGTAGTTAAAAATCATCATGTAATTATGCAATATATTTCTACACTAAAGAGGTTGCCTTTTAGGCAAAAATACAGGCATTTCAACTGTTCCAAACTCAAAACAAAATGTGCTGTTTTATTCTTTCCTTGAAACAAAAGAGTTTGGCTTTTGTCTTACCTTGAAAGACATTATCCTGAAAATTCCTGATTGTACCAGGTGCTATGATAGAACGAGTGTTTTCTGGCTTACAGTTGGGCTGTTTACTTGCTTGTTTTTCCTTTTTTTTTTCCTCAAGCAAGTCATGTTTCTTCTGCTATTGATTTAGAGTAATGTGGGAATAAAGTGGTGAAAGAAAAATGCATTTAGACCAGGGGTGGGATTCAAATTTTTTAACAACCAGTTCTGTGGGTGTGGCTTGGTTGGTGAGTGTGGCTTGGTGGTCATGTGACTGGCTGGGCGTGGCCAATTCAACATCACTCACATCGAGGCATGCATCTCCTTGCCTGGCCTCTCATGACTGTGGGGATGCTGCAACAGTCATAAGTGTGAAAAATGGTCATAAGTCACTTTTTTCAGTGTCATTGTAACTTTGAATGGTCACTTCACACAAGCAAAGTATCAGCAAAGGAGGGGGAAAAGCTTCAGAGAAGTTCCCGAGACAGGAAGTCTAGTATGTAATAAGGGTTAACGGAGAGGCAGTTGTATGTAATAAGGGTTAACGGAGAGGCAGTTTCTGTAAGCAACATCAGAATGTTTCCTTCCTGCCTTCCTTACAGGATTAGGCCAGTAATTTCTTCTAACAACCAGTTCTCCGAACTGCTTAGAATGTTAACAACCAGTTCTAGCAAATAGGTGCAAGCTGGTAGAATCCCACCCCTGATTTAGACCCAAGGCCAAAGTCATAGCTAACTTGGTTATAAACTGTTTAGTTTTAGTTTTATTCTTTTCTATAAAGGCCCAATAGGAAAATTCATATAGGTGGATATGTGGCTTTCACATGCTCTCCTTGTGCTCTATTTTCCAGTCAGACAATGTAAAAGTGTTTGTGTAAGTATGACAGTCCTTCATATACAAGTGTGCTAATGTAATAGGTGTTGAATGCCAAAATTGATTTAAACCCAGCTTGTGGAGGTTTAATATGTATGAGAGCTCTTTGTATGCTCTTAGATTTTGTTGTAATCTTAATAGAAGTCTCATATTTAAGAAGTATTAACACTTTTTTGTCAATCCTTTCTCTCCTGTGGCCAGGTAGAATCGTTGTAACATTGCATTTGTTAGACTTGTGCCTGACAAGATAGACTGCAAAAACAGAAATGAAGCAAAACAGCAAAGAACGCCAAACCCTTGCTTAATCCTGCTAAGTGAATATGGTGGAAGTGCCTACAAAATGATTAAAGGGGTAGTTTTTATTTTTATTTTTATGCATGTAAACAAAGGAAAACTCACAGGAAGGGAAGGAATATGATTTGTACTTATCTGCATGACTGGGAGAGGTTGTAATTGAAAGGATGTTGAAGAGAGTAGCTTTTTTGTTCTTGTATTAGTTGGGAAGCTTTTAAAGCTTTTATTTAAACGACCAAAACATTTTTTTTTTTGATGAATTAAGAAGCCCTAGGTGGTGACTTAGATTCTAATCTAAACTAACATAATTTTTATTGGTTGAAAACAAAGCCGTTTCATTGTTACTTAGGGTATATTTTAATGCTTTAAAAATATTAAGAACATCCCCATGGTCCTATCACAAGCTGGTTGACTACTGTAGTCGTTATGGCCTGACACACTCAAGTACTATTATTAATGTGGGACTCATGTATAGAGAAAAGGGGTATTTCCACTATAAACTATGCAGGAACAATTTAAACTGCCAGCACAAACTATTTTGATAGAATGATCTGCTTTCTATTCCAATACCATGCTATTTATTCCACACAATAGTTTCGTTCTGTAAGACTCTTTAGTTTTCTTATATTATTATTAATTTCATATTTGATTCTTTATTACATTTATATCCAGACACAGTTAAAATGACTTTTAATTATTTATGTTTACTTATTTTGTGGTATTTTTAACCAGCTCTGACCCCAAACAGCTCTAGACTATGTGTAATATCAACAAACAAACAATAAGCCACTCGCTGTCGTCATTATCATCATCACCATCATCATCTCAATGTCAAAACAAAAATAATAATAAATAAAGCAAAGTTAGAACCCAAATAAAATCTAAGAGACGTGCCCACATTCAGACAGTTGGAACCAAAAGCAAGTTGAGATAGAAGTTTTCATTTCTTTCTGGAATTGCAACAAGATGAGGCATGCACCTATTTCTGGTGGTTAAGGAAGGACACTCACGATGGACTATGGTCTTAGGAGTCACATGAAAAGCAGAGAAAGAGTAGCTGGAGGTTGAGTAGAATATGTCATCAGATCATGAAAGATTTATCACAATAAAGCATGTGAGAAAAGGTCCTGGAAAGTGCTAGCATGGAGGGATGGTTCTGGACCACCAAGATGAACTTGAAGGAGTATCTAGCGGTCTTGGAAAGAGTAACAGGAAGACCATAGAAATAGAGTATAGAATACTCTAATAATTGAAAAACATGTATGGTACGCAAATGGAAAGATCTATTTCCCCTCTATTATGGATGGACTTCATATTTATTATTTTTAACTTTATTTTTTTAAAGAAAATCTACATGGCTGTCTAACTCTCTCATGAGATTCTGGGCAACTTACAGAAATAAAAGCCCAATACAAAAGCCAACTCACTCTACCTCAATGACAACAATCAAACCAATCACTGGATGGGCTCCATATTACCCTGGGATCCAAGATCCTCTGGCAAAATCATGGCTCATCTTAGAGATTATTTAGGTGTTTTGTTTGCATATCTTGCATATCTAGACATTAATATGTGTTTGTGTATTTATGAGCATGTTCCAGTGGTGGGATTCAAATTTTTTTACTGCCGGTTCTGAGAGCGTGGCTTAGTGGCGTGATATGGCTTGGTGGGTGTGGCTTTGTGGGCATGGCAGGGGAAGGATACTGCAAAATCTCCATTCCCACCCCACTCTGGGGGGAAGGTCACCACCTGTTCTCCGAACTACTCAAAATTTCTGCTACCACTTCTCCAGAACTGGTCAGAACCTGCTGAATACCACCTCTGGCATGTTCGATCTGTAAGTTTTCTTTAGATTTTTGAGGTATGTTTTGTCTTAAATATGTAGATGTACATGAGAGTGTGTCTGTGTGTAACTTGTATGTCTATCTTAGTCTTATGCAATTTTACCGAGGGTTCAAATTCTAATTAAAAATAGTGAGAAACCATCCCAGGTGTTTTATGATATGGACAGAGGAGGCTCTGAATTGCAAGGGAAAGGGAAAGGAGGATTGTGGGATTCACATTATCCATTTACAATATGGGTGGAGAATAATGTTTATGTTAAAGATCCTATTCCTTTTGGATGTAGCTTTTTTCTGTTTCAGATTCTTTCACTTTCTGATATTTCCCTCTCTCTCCTTTCTCTTCTCATAGACTCTGTTTTTTCATTAGCCATATTGCTACAGCTAATGGAACAAATTAATCTTGATATAGTTCTGAACAAATCTTTTTCAAATAATTTTTAAAATTAAATCAAAGGTTCAACAAAAGCCGTAAGACTGCCATTTATCCATTTCCTTGTATTGAGAGTCCAAAATTAATGAGGGAATGATGTAACATATATTTATGTTTTACCTCATGAGCTATATCTGTTTACTTAGAAATCATTTCTATTTTGTTTAGTGGGGTTTACTCCCAGGAAAGTATGCATGGGATGGCAGTGTTATTTATGCTTTGGTCAAGCCTGTCCCAGTTGGCAGTTCAGGAAGAGTTAAAGCAATTTCAACAAAGATCTGCCACTGTCCCTGAAAAGGGCAGGAGACAAAATAAAGGACAGAGCACAGAATAAATACAGTAAAATAGCTAAAGCTAAACTAAACATGATGTAATATTTAGAGAACAAATAGTAGCACTCAGAAGGTCCAATTCCTTTCCATCCACAAAAATGTTTTCAATTCATTATTTTCCTGCCCTCTTTATGGACAAGTTCAATTATCAAATGTATATTTTGCATGTAGACAATTGCAACACGGCCCGGCATATATAAGTGTGTGTATATATACATAGGATTGAAAAGGCTCCTATCTAAACCACAGAGTGGTAAGGCTGAAGAGTGTAAGCAATAGTAAGTAGATTAGTGTTTCTTTAAAAGTTTTTCTCACAGAATCTTTTCCCACTTTAAAAAGAGCTTTTGCTTATTTCAGTTACTTTATATAGATTGTACTTATCATTTTTTAAAATAAATAAATAAATTATTTAAATTAAATTCATAGAATATTCATAGAATATTTGTTTATTGAATCAGGTAAAAATAGCAATATTAAACCCATTAGACATTAAGTATTAAGATGGATATTTTACCTAGAAACCTATATTTGAATAAATGAATACATTTATTAACAGATAAAAATGATGAGAAGTCTGTCATTATTTTAATTTTTTTTCAAATATTTTCAGTATCTGCCAAATATTACATTTGGATTTCATGGACGCCTGAGAGGGTCTTTGGGGAGCCAGGAGTCTTTAGACCCCCACTTTAAGAAACATTGAACTAAATAAAAGGTTCCCAACCTTTTCTTCACCATGGATCCTCTTTAAATACTTTTTGTGGTCACAGCTCATGGCCAAGGATTAACT
Organism: Notechis scutatus; assembly: GCF_049901735.1. Taxonomy (NCBI): domain Eukaryota; kingdom Metazoa; phylum Chordata; class Lepidosauria; order Squamata; family Elapidae; genus Notechis; species Notechis scutatus. The sequence goes on from NC_142011.1 coordinate 188,661,162, forward strand.
CATGATTTAAATCATAATATTCCCTCAAGGCTTCGTGGATCCTCTGTCATGGATCCACATTTCAGTCCTCCCAGGAGTCCATAGACCACTGAGGTTGAGAACCACTGAATTAAACCAATGGCTGAACTCACTCGAAAGAGTTTCAACTTAATCCTTTGAAATATGCAGTGATTATATGATTGTTCATATACAGACAAAATCTGTTCATAGCATCTAAGAACTAATTCAAAGCTTCTGATTCAAACACCTTTTATACTCCTTATAAGGTAAAGGTAAAGGTTCCCCTCTCACATACGTGCTAGTTGTTTCCAGCTCTAGAGGGCAGTGCTCATCTCCATTACAATGCTGAAAAGCCAGCACTGTCCAAAGATGTCTTCATGGTCATGTAACCAGCATGCCAAAGACACATGGAATGCTGTTATCTTCCCACCAAAGTGGTCCCTATTTTTCTACTTGCATTTTTACATGCTTTCGAATTGCAAGGTTGGCAGAAACTGGGACAAGTAATGGGAGGTTATTCTGTTACACAGTGCTAGGGATTCAAACCACCGAATTGCAGACCTTTCTGATCAACAAGCTCAGCATCTTAGCCATTGAACCACTGTGTCCTGTACCCCTATAAAAATATAATATAAAAATATAAGGGGTATATATACCCCTCATAGGTAGTCCTTGATTTAGGACCATAATTGAGCATACAATTTTGGTTGTAAATCATGTGATTGTTAAGCAGGTCATCACATGATTATTTTATGAATTTTATGAACTTGTTTGCAGTATTCATTGTTTTTGTTTTTTTTTTGTATATGTTTTATTTGAAGTTTTTTTAACAACCAACATATTTTGTGGACATTGTAATGACTGGTCAATACATTTTTACATACTGCTAACCATAATAATACAATTACATATATATAGTTTTTATCTCCCAACTTCTACCTTTAATATACTCATTATAATTATAATATATTCTTTTATGTATCAATATGTATAATACTAATTTCTCAATTTATACTTATTTTTTCCCTACTTGTTATGGTTCTTCCATATTTAGTGTTCATTGTTGTAGAGCAAATGTTGCAGTCATAAAATGAATATAACAGTTATTGAGCAAACTCATTGTTAGTTATTAAGCTTTTTTTTTGGCCAGAAACTGGACATGAACACGTTTCTAGCAAAAATGTTGCAAATTGCAGTCCATGACCATTAGATGCTACAATGAATAATAAATGTGGACCAGTTGCCAAGCATCCAAAATGCAGTCACATGAGGGGGGAAGTGGTCAACACTTTGAATGTGGGCCATAAGCAGCTTTTTTGAGTCCATCATAACTTTAGTCATAAGTCAAGGGTTACCTATAAATCTCTCCATTCCCCTCAATGGATGAATGATTCCGAGTAAGAAAAATTCCAGGTTATATTCCACTTTTTGTCCTGTCATATCCTCAAACCACCTCTGAATTCTATGCCAAAGCTGTTGGGTTTTTCTACATTTCCACCATACATGGTAATATGATCCATATTCTTGGGTACATTTCCAACAGATGGGTGATATATTTTAATACACCCATTGCATCTTGATATTATTGTTTGTACCTACTAGTAGCCTTGGTATTTAGAATCCAGCATCTATCCCTACAAAGGTTTTCCTATTCTCATTTTGGTTAGGAGTAAATAGCAATTGCAAAGCAGTTATTACACACATATACATGGAGCCGGATATTTTTTTTTTAGGACATGACTTTTAAAATACACATGTAACAAAGAGGAAAAATAAGAGAACCACAATTAAATTTATTTTAAAGGAAAATGTCACAATATTTATTCATCTCTGCCATCTGGAAGAAGGAAAGATGCCAAAATTATGTACCATATGATTGTACTGATTGCAAAATGTATCTTAAGCCAAAGCTGCCTTGCCACAATGAAAAACACAAATGCAAAATATAAACATTAGATTACCACCAGTAGCCCATGTGCAAAGAAAATATAGTTTTTAAAGATGTAATCCTCTTCCAAATATAATTGCCTTACATTAGTTACATTAAGGATGTCGTGCACTGATTAATAATATTTGCTGGTTCCATTCTCATAACTTGGTGCGGATTCATGTCCCTCTTAAAATGCCCCAATCCACATAGGATTGTTGAATATTGTGACGTTCCTGCATTTACACTGATAACTCCTACATCAGGCCTCCCCAACTCCAAGTCCATGGCCTAGTGCTGAGCCTCAGCCTGTTTAGAATTAGGCTGCAGAAGTGGTGGGTTAGCATGTGCATGCGAAGCTATATTTCTGAAAGTGGCATGCACATGCAAGCAAATCCATCCTTTTTCTCTTCCTCACTGCCAATGCTGCCAAAACATTGCCAGTCCGCTGAGCCAGAAGGGTTGGAGACAGGGGTGGGATTCAAATTTTTTAACAACCGGTTCTGTGGGCGTGGCTTAGGTGGTGGGCATGGCTTGGTGGTCATGTTATTGGCTGCGTGTGGCCAACTCAATATCACTCACATCGAGGCACGCATCTCCTCGCCTGGCCTCTCAAGACTGTGGGGATGCTGCAACAGTTGTAAGTGTGAAAAATTGTCATAAGTCACTTTTTTCAGTGCCATTGTAACTTTGAATGGTCACTCCACACAAGCAAAGTACGAGCAAAGGAGGGGAGAAAAACTCCAGAGAGTTCCTGAGACAGGAAGTCTAGTCCTGCCAAGAATGGAATAAGGGTTAACGGAAAGGCAGTTTCTGTAAGCAACACCAGAATGTTTCCTTCCTGCCTTCCTTACAGGATTAGGCCAGTAATTTCTTCAAACAACCGGTTCTCCAAATTACTTACAATGTTAACAACTGGTTCTAGTGAATACGTGCAAACTGGTAGAATCCCACCCCTGGTTGGTGACTGTTGTCCTACCTAAACACTGAAATCTTGTGAGATTTACTGCAAAATCTTGAGTGATCTCATTCAATTGCATTTAGACTGCTTTCCACTGAAGACTGTGCATGAACCAGAAAGAGGGCTGAAAAAAATACCTACAGACTCCTCACTTCCCAGACATAAATTGTTTCAGCTCCTTCCCCCTGGATGCCACTGTAGGGCATTGGAAGCCAAATCAACTAGACACAAAGACAGTTTTTTCCCTTGGGTCAACACCCTGTTGAGCACCTAATTCCCACAGCACTGTCTTATGACAAAGGATATTTGCCCATGTAGTAGGGCTATATTTCTATTATCCCTCTAATGTTTTCTGTTACTTTCTACTATTGGTATAGTAAGATTATTGTTGTTTGTATGTACATAATTGTATGTACATTATGCATTGGAGACAAATTCCTTGTGTGTCCAATCATACTTGGCCAATAAAGAATATTGTATTGTACAAGAATGCTAAAATCACATAAGAGTTGGCTGTTTTGGTAACTTCGAAAATTGATTCAATATATTTTCATATTAAATTTTTACATACTCATACAAAACAGTGAGAATCTGGAATCTGATTATAGAGGCTCACTACGCATCAGTTGCATGTATCTCACTCAGTGTCAGTAAATATTTTAAAAGAAGAGAATGAAAATTATGCTGCTTAGATGTATGGATCCCATACAGAGTTTAATGAAACATAAAGATGTTTAGGCAGTAGAATTCCACTCTCTTCCTTTTGTTCATGTGGGATAAGTTATCTGAAAAGAACAGTATGCATCCATACACATAATCCACACAATTTTGGAGGCTTTGGGTTCTATTAATAAAGAAAAAATTAGCCCTCATCAGCTGTCTGTAAATTCTGGCAGAAGATGAACTTCTACACCAACTATAGATGCCAAAGGCACTAATTCATTTGATTGATTGATTTTTTAAAAGATGAAATCAATGATATTATTACAGTTATTTTCTGATTATCTGAAAATGTCACTATAAAAATGCTTAAATGAAAATTGCTGTATCCAAGAGAGGATTTATTTATTTTATTTTTCACAATTCCGAATGGCCCATTTCCCTCAGAGATGAGTAAGCAATCTTTTCCTATCAATGAAATATCTTTTTTTAAAGATCTGCAATAGCCTCCTGATTTATATTTTGAAGCTCATTTGTTTTTACATTACCGAATTATAAACAAGAAGCTAGATGTGTAATTTAGAACAGCAAATCTCAACACTTTCCTATGTATACATATTATATTATCACAGAAATATTTTAAGAAACAAGAAATTAAACAAGGATCAACTGTGCTAAGATGGAGGCTCTGTGGTATCCTAACATTAAACTGAAAAAAAAGCTAACAGTTCACAATTTTTTGGTTTGAAATCTTGTGAAATTTCAAGCAAATATGCTAAAACTTTGTAACATTTGGTGTTCTCTTAAGGCGTTTGACCTCTTAGAGCAGGGGTGTCCAACCTTGGCAACTTTAAGACTTGTGGACTTCAACTCCCAGAATTCTGGGAGTTGAAGTCCACAAGTCTTAAAGTTGCCAAGGTTGGACACCCCTGTCTTAGAGTTCTAACTACTTAAAAACTGTAAAGTTTGTTTGTTTTATTATTGCCCACATCAGGAAGAAATGTATTTAGTCATAAAAGGGAACAAGGTTATTTCAATGAGAACAGGGGGGGGGGGAAATCTGGTCTTGGAGCTCTGATTAAATCACAAAGTTGGAAATGAAGAATGCTATAAAGATTTATGAAGAGTGAACTGTGACCCAGACAGAAGTAGGTAAATTGGGGACTATATATCAAGATGAGTGTATCAATCAAAAACTATACTCAGGTCAAACACAGCAGGAATTCGTTAATTTTATCCAGTAGTAGAGCTGGCACTACATGCCACAAGGTTACTGTAAATGGTTTCTGATCAAGTGAGGAGAGAATGTAAGGAACGCCATCTCATGGTATAAAAACCCACAGTATCAAGACCTGGGACTGTAGTTATCCAAACTAAAATCTGAAACTGAAGCCAATGTTCTTTTTAATCTGGGATTTATGCAGATTTCACTATTGAAAAATAAAAGTGGTACAATATCGGTAATGCACAGTCTCAAGCTGAAAGAACTCTATGACACCTTACAGAATTGATGATGGTATAATTCTTAATTATAGGGAGTGGGTGATCCATCTACATCTCACTGAGTAAATATTCAGTTTGAGCTAATCTCTTCAGAAGCATTTGCTTGTTTAACCTTGACCAATATGAAGCCTGCTGAGAACCATTAATCAAAACACTATCTATGAGGTTACAAGGAGATAGAACCTCATTACTAATTGCTGATTTGAAGCAACTTTCCAACTTAGTATAAGACATGTTGCTTTCTCTGTTAACTCTGCCATATAACTTTTGCTGTGTAGAATGTCGTAGGATTGTATTCATGGAATCCTTAAAAACTATAAAAGAGATTAGCTATCACAATTGAACTGGTTCTCTAAATATATGATTATCCCTATCATCTGTTTGAACTGTTTGCATAGCCCAACTATTCAGTAGGAAAAAGATTTCTGTAGCTCATAAATGTGAGACTAGCCTGTGGTTCTCCAAGGAAACATAAATGTAGAAAAGAATTAGGTGGCAGGTTTTTTTTATTAACCTGGATTGTTTTTTTAATCTGGATCGTATTTTGGGCAGAATGTAGGTGTAGGTTTACTCAGTAAGATGTTGATGGATCACCTACTCAATATAATTAAGAATTATACCATCATCAATTCTGTAAGGTGCCATAGAGTTCTTATTGCTTGAGATTTGTGTTACTGACATTGTACCATTTTTATTTTTTAGTTGTAACAATCTACTTTTAAAATAAAAATAAAGTGTCTACCGTATATGATTGAAACAGTCAAAATAATGATTGTGACAGTGCAATAGAAGTTCCAGTTGCATATTTTTTCCTTTTGTGATGCACATAAATAACTTCATTGTTCAAATGTATCATAATTCCAAATGTCTAAAGTGGGGTGTCAAACTCAAGGCCCAAGGGCCAGATGCAGCCCACAATGTGGTTAGATCTGGCCTGCAGAGCTGCCATGGAAACAGCAAAGGACCAACCCGTGGTGCCTCAGCCCAGCCCAGGCCAATTGGATGTTGATTCACAACCTGGCGGTGGCCATACCAGACCAGAACGCAGTTAGATCTGTAAGGCCGGCCTGGAGCCAGAAGGGGAGCATTCCTGCCCTACACCCCAGCTAAGTGCACAGGAGGTGGCAAGCACACAAGGCCTGGCATTCCTGGGGATCGTCTTGCCCCGTAGGTTGACTTCATTCTCAAAGGGCCCACCTGGCCCTTAGAGACCAACCATAATGCTGACCTGGCCCTCAATGAAATTGAGTTTGACACCCTGGTCTAGAACAATAATTAACATTACAAACTAAAAGTTGTGGCTGTGAGATTCACCATAAAAAACAGATTTGACAACCAAGGAAACAGTACAAAACTTTTTGTTTATTCAGAATATTTGCAAATATGTGAATAGGACCCCATCTCCCTAACAAGTAGGAGATGAAAACACCACCCTTAAAATGATTGCTGCTTTTATAGAATATCATATCCAGAGGATTACATAATCCTTCCTGTTAAGCTTACTCAGGGGTTTTAGGTGTTTTCCTGGGTACTTTTCTATCCTTACTCCACTCAGACCATCTTCTCTGGGAAACTACCTTCTTCTCATGACCATGAGCGGGTGGCTGTGATGTAGCATTTTGGGTTTTTAATATGGCTTTGAGTTTGGGGTCTGGGTCTGTGTTCGTTTGGCTTCGACACAAGATACCGTTTGGCTTCGTTTGGCTTCGACACAAGATACCACCACCACACTTCCACGTAAAAATCAGACTCACACCCACACAGAAGATGAGACACGACCACAGACCAGAAGCCGCACTGCAGCTGCATCACTACCCACTTCAAACTCCTCTGAACCATACATGAAGCGAACTGACCCCCACCATGAAGATGTGGCACGACCACGAACTCGAAGCCAAACGAACACAGACCCAGACCCCAAACTCAAAGCCATATTAAAAACCCAAAATGCTACATCACAGCCACCCGCTCAGGACATCACATCAGAAAACTCAAGAAATTACACCTCAAGAACTCAAGAAGTCACAACACAGCAAATGACCCAGGATATCACAGCACAAGACCAAGGATACCACAGCAATAAATCTCACAAGGTCATCACACAACCCATTACTCAAGCTGTTACTACACAGGAGGCTAATCGAAAAGAGATCAAAACACAAACGACCCAGGAGATTACAACGCAAGACCCAGGATACCACAACAAAAAGAACTCACAAGCCCATCACACAACCCATTACCCAAGCCGTTAAAACACAAGAGGCTAACGACCCAGGAGATGACAGCACAAGATCCAGGATATCTCTACAACAAAGGCCATTACACAGCCCATTATACCAACATCAACTCCATCAACCAATCAAGAGGCTGCAGCACAGCCAACCAGCCCAGCACACCATCCCCACCACTTGTATATAGAGAGATGGCAGCTCCGGTCACACACTGCTTGCACTGGCACTAAGCCGAAAGCACCAGCCTGAAGATGGCGAGTGGGACCTCGCCGAAAGCGTTGCCTAGATACTTTGAATCTTACGCGGGAGAAAACCGAATAACCAAAGATCCACATACAAATACCCATGAGAACCTCAGAAAACAAATATATATATATATATATATATATATATATATATATATATATATATATATATATATATATATATATATATATATATATATATATATATATATATATATATATATATATATATATATATATATACACACACATATATATATATATATATATATATATATATATATATATATATATATATATATATATATATATATATATATTATGTTTTCTGAGGTTCTCGCGGGTATTTGTATGTGGATCTTTGATTCGGGTTTTCTCCAGCGTAACTTGCTCTAGATACTTCCAATCTTACGCGGAGAAAACCGAATAACCAAAGATACACACACACACACACACACACACACACACACACACACACACACACACACACATATATATATATATATATATATATATATATATATATATATATATATATATATATATATATATATATAATCTTTTTGGTACTTACATGTATGGCCTTCAGCTTTGTTCGGGTATTTTCCCACGTCATAGTAGTGGTGCTTTTAAAGTTGTAGCAACGTTTCAGCAGAATCTCATCTGCCATCATCAGGCTTCTGTATTGTGTCCGTCTGTGAGTCAGACTTTTACAGTGGTTTCAAATTTAAATTTGGGGCAGCCTATTGCTGTGCCAGAATGGTTTTTTCTTCATCCTGATTGGTTGGGAGTCTTGGTCTGTGTTTATTGGTCTCGGAGTTTGCTGTGTTCTGCTTGATTGGTGTCTCTAATATCTTCTGTCTGTTTTTTGGCTCTTTTTGTATCTTGATTGGCTGGCAGCATTGTGTTACTTTATTGGAGGCCTTTAGTGCAGCTTGGCTTCGGGTAAATGGATGGCTATCATTAGTTAGGCAGCTGGGTTTCGTCTGGGTGCCTGGTTGGGATGTGTTTGAGCTGGAGGTATCAGGGGGGATCTGTTTGTGCCCAGGTGTTTGCCTGGCTTGTGGTGTGGAGATTTTTTTGTTTGTGAGTGCAGGCTTCCAAATGATTGACAGCCTGGTAGAATCATCTCTTCTGTTCATGCTTTCTGGTCTTTTTTCAATCTCTATGGCTTCTCTGATGATTCTGTGGCTGGAATTTTCTATAGTGGCTAGGGTTTTGGTGCCATTGAAGTTGATGCTATGACCTGTAGCTTCCATGTGTTGGACTAGTGAGGAAGTGTGTTCCAGCTTTTTGACTGCATTTTTGTGTTCATCCAGGCGGGTGCTTATTCTTTTATTGGTCTGTCCAATGTATGTGGCCGGGCATGATGCACAGGGGACTTTGTATATGCCTTGGTTTTCCAGGTCAATTTTATCTTTGGGGTTTCTAAGGATGGCTGCTATTTTTCTGTATGTTTTGAAGGCAGTCTTGATGTGATGTCTGTGTAGTATCTTACTAATTTTGTCTGTAGTGCCTCTTATGTAGGGCAGGACAGCTGTTCCATAGGTCTGTTCATCTTCTGGGTCTCTATTATGTCTCAGTGTGTTTTTGTGGATCAAGCCGGTGATTTTGCTTTTGTGGAAGCCGTTGGCTGTCAGTACTTTAGTCAGGGTGCATAGTTCAGTCTTAATGTGTGTCTTGTCTGCCAGGCGTTTGGTTCTAGTAATTAGTGTTTTAGCCACGGAGTTTATCTGTGCTGGGTGGTGGTGGGATTGGGCATTGAGGTAACGGTTAGTGTGTGTTTTCTTCTGGTATACGGTGTGTCCTAGTGTGCCATCTGTTTTTTTGTAGATTAGTACATCTAGGAATGGTAGTTGTTTGTTTGTTTCCGTTTCCATGGTGAACTTGATTTTGGGGTGTGTGCTGTTTAGGTGTGTTAGGAAATTGTTTAGGTTTTCTTTTCCATGGGGCCAAATCACAAATGTGTCATCGATGTATCTTAACCATAGTTTGGGTTTGTGGATGGCATTGGCCAGGGCTCTGGATTCGAATTCTTCCATGAACAGGTTTGCAATGACGGGTGACAGTGGTGATCCCATAGGGGCTCCTTCAATTTGTTTGTATCTTTGTCCTTTGTATATGAAATATGTGTTGGTTAAGCAGTGTTCTGTTAGTTCCATGAGGTGTTTAGCTGGTTGGTATTTATTTTTGATGATTTCAAGGGTCTCTTTTATCGGGACTTGAATGAATAGTGAAACCACATCGAAACTTACAAGCAGATCTTCTTGCTCCACATGTAGATCTTTGATCATTTCCAAGAAGTGGTATGAGTTTTGTACATGTGAAGCTGCTGTTTCAGCATGGGGCTGTAGCTGTTTTGCTAAGTGTTTAGCTAGGTTTTGTAGTGGTGCTCCTCTGGAGCTGACTATGGGTCTGAGAGGTATGCCTTCTTTGTGTATTTTTGGGAGGCCGTATAGTTTGGGGCATCTGGAAGATTTTTCTCTTGGGATGATCATCTGTTGGATCTCTTTGCTCATGTGGCTGGTTATAATTTTCCAGATATGTGGTTGCTACAACTTTAAAAGCACAACTATAATGACGTGGGAAAATACCTGAACAAAGCTGAATACCATACATATAGATACCCGCGAAAACTTAAGAAAACATATATATGTGTGTGTGTGTGTGTGTGTGTAGGTCTAGGTGTGTTCGGGTCTTTTCCCGTGTAAGTAAGATTAAGAGTATCTTGGTGACTTTTCGACGAGGTCCCACTCGCCATCCTTCATTTTCCAGCAGGACTTGGCACCTGCCCACACTGCCAAAAGCACCAAAACCTGGATCAATAACTGTGGGATTATTGTGCTTGATTGGCCAGCAAAGTCACCTGACCTGAACCCCATAGAGAGTCTATGGAGCATTGCCAAGAGAAAGATGAGAGACATGAGACTGAACATTGCAGAAGAGCTGAAGGCCACTATTGAAGCATCCTGGTCTTCCATAACATCTCAGCAGTGCCAAAGGCTGATAGCTTCCATGCTATGCCGCATTGAGACAGTAATTGCTGCAAAAGGGGCCCAAACCAAGTACTGAGTACATATGCATGCTTATACTTTTCAGAGGTCCGATATTGTTCTATGTACAATCTTTGTTTTATTGATTACATGTAATATTCTAATTTTCTGAGATTGTGGATTTGGGGTTTTCATGAGCTGTAAGCCATAATCATCACAATTATGACAAATCACAGCTTGAACTATCTTGCTTTGCATGTAATGAGTCTATCTCATATATTAGGTTCACCTTTTAAGTTGTACTACTGAACTAAATGAACTTTTGCACAATATTCTAATTTTTTGAGTTTCACCTGTATATATAGATATATATTTGTATGTGGATCTTTGGTTATTTGGGTTTTCTCCCGCATAAGAATACAAATACCCGCGAGAACCTCAGAAAACAGATATATATTTATATATATTTGTTTTCTGAAGTTTTCGTGGGTATTTGTATGTGGATCTTTGGTTATTCGGGTTTTTTCCTACGTAAAATTGGAAGTATCTAGGTGACGTTTCGATGAAGTCTCATTCATCATCTTCAGGCTTGTGTCTTCGGCTTTGTGCTTCTCAGAGTAATGTGAGCTTGCAGCTGCTTCTTCCTTTTAACTGCTAGTGGGGTTGTGACTTGATTGGGTGGGGGTTTGGCTCTGTTCTGATTGGGTGGGGGTGTGTTCTGTTCAGGTGGGGGCTTGGTTGTGCTCAGGTTAGTCTTATTTGCCGGGGGATTTGAGCTGGTGAGCTGTGATCCTGTTGTTTGGCTTTGCGTTTGTGGTCATGCCACATCTTCATGGTGGGCGTCAGTTCACTTCATGTATGGGTCGGAAAGGTTTGAAGCGGGTAGTGATGCAGCTGCGGTATGGCTTCTGGTCCGTGGTCGTGTCTCATCTTCTGGGTGGGTGTGAGTCTGCTTTCTACGTGGAAGTGTGGTGGTAGGATCTTGTGTGGCCCTCGTGGGTGTGGGTCTAGTGTCATTCTTCATGTTAGGTACTCGTTTGTTAATGAGGGCGGGTTTCCAAATGGCTGGTAGGCAGGAGGTATCATCTCATTTATTCACGCTGTGTGGGCTCAAACCCTTTACCCTCAGACTATCCTCTATTGATCTCACCCCATTCCTAAGAGGTCTGTAAGGGGCATGCATTAGCGCACAATTGTGCCTACCGTCCCTGTCCTATTGTCCCCAATTATTAGTTCCTATTTCTTGTATTTAAACTTATGTTTATTTTTGTTTCTGTTATATTGTAAGCTTTTGACAAATAAAATAAATAAATAAAACAAAAAGTCCATATCGGGGCACATGTAATACCATTGTTGCATGAGCTGTACTGGGTGCCAGTTTATTTCTGGGTCCAATTCAAGGTTTTGGTGATTACCTTTAAAGTTCTTTGTATGGGTCCAAAATATGGGTACAGCATGGGTCCAGGATATCTGAGGAATTAACGTGCTCCAATGGTATTGGCCTGCCCCACTGGCAGAAGGGACATGCTTGAACCTATCAACCAGGGAATTTTGACTGTTGGATTTTATTAGAAAAGTCTTTTCTGCCATGACTTTCACCCTTTAAAACATCTTGCCACTAGAGGGGAGATCTGCATACAGTCTTTTGACCTGTTAGAAGGACCTTAAAACATGGCTGTGCTGATTGGCTTGGGGCCTTGGTGGAGGTGGTTGGTGCAAAGAAGACACCACAATCTCACTGCTCAAATGGCTTTTAGTCTGTATTTAACACCTGTTATTTTAAATTGGCTTTAAATTTATAAAATGTTTTTTATTTATTTATTTATTTATTTATTTGATTTGCCAATTGTTTACAAGATAATAAGTATAAGTGTATACATAGTTGTGAATACATGAAATGGGTACATATAAGAAAAATAAAAGAAGAATAAGAGAAACAATAGGACAGGGACGGTAGGCACGTTGGTGCGCTTATGCACGCCCCTACAGACCTCTTAGGAAAGGGGTGAGGTCAATAGTAGACAGTCTAAGGTTAAAGTTTTTGGGGTTTGGGAAGAAACTACAGAGTCGGGTAGAGTATTCCAGACATTGACCACTCTATTGCTGAAGTCATATTTCCTGCAATCAAGTTTGGTGCGGTTAACTTTGAGTTTGTATCTATTGTGTGCTCTTGTGTTGTTATGGTTGAAGCTGAAGTATTCATTGACAGGTAGGACATTGCAATGTATGATTTTATATACCATGCTTAAATCAGACCGAAGACGGCGTAATTCAAGGTTTTCTAGTTCTAGAATTTCAAGTCTGGTGGCATAAGGTATTCTACAACGAGTAGAGGAGTGGAGAACTCTTCTTGTGAAATATTTCTGGACTTTCTCAATTGTGCTAATATCAGATACGTAATGTGGGTTCCAGACTGATGAACTGTATTCGAGTATTGGTCTAGCAAATGTTTTGTATGCTCTGGTTAGTAGTGTGATATTACCAGAGAAAAAGCTACGTAGGATTAGGTTAACAACTCTTAATGCCTTTTTGGCTATGTAGTTGCAGTGGGCTCTAGCACTTAGATCATTAGAGGTGAGTATTCCAAGGTCCTTTACAGAGCTTGGGTCATCAGCAAGATCTTGACTATTCAGCTTGTATTTTATTTTCTGTTTTTTTTTTTTTTTTGCCAATATGTAAGACAGAGCATTTATTTGTTGAGATTTGAAGTTGCCATTTGTTTGACCATTCTGATACATAGTCAAGATCTTTTTGTAGGGTAGCAGTATTGTCTGTGGTATTGAACAGCTTTACATCATCAGCGAAAAGAACGCAATTGCTCTTAATATGATCACAGAGGTCATTTATGTAGAGTATGAAAAGAGTTGGTCCTAGAACACTGCCTTGGGGGACACCACTATTGACAGGTACAGAATTTGATAGGACGCTCCCAATTTTGACCATTTGTTGTCTGTTTGCCAGGAATGCTTCTATCCAGTTATTCAGTTGTCCAGAGATACCATAGGATTTTATTTTTAGGAGTAGTTTGTCGTGTACCACTGAATCAAAGGCTTTACAGAAGTCTATGTAGATTGCGTCTATTGCTTTGCCCTGGTCGAGTTGTGTCGTCCATATGTTTTTGCAGTGTAAGAGTTGCAGATTACAGGATAGTTTTTTTCTGAAACCAAATTGTTTATTGGAGAGTAGGTTGTTTGTCTCTAAGTGGAGGATGATGGATTGGTTAATAATTGATTCCATGACTTTACAGGTGATGCAGCATAAGCATTTTATGAATTGTGTTTACATTTATTCTTTTTATTGTTTCATAAGCTGTTCAGAGTCTTCAGTTAGCAAGATGGATGGCATATAAATTTAATAGATGATAGCTAGATAGCTAGATCTTTAGATAGATAGATAGATAGATAGATAGATAGATAGATAGATAGATAGATAGATAGATAGATAGATGACAGACAGAATCATTATAGGAAGAATCTGCAACTTGCTTGCTTGTTCAGGATGTTTGCCTAAACTCCTTCTAAATCTGAAGCCTACATGGAAACTTCTGACATATGCTGGAGCCCAGTGAAGAATGACTAAACAAAACCAAGGCCTTTTTTTTTGGGGGGGACAACCATTTGAGGATCCAACCTTTCATTCTTCTAGTATCATTCTTTTGGCCAAAGGGCTGCAGCAACACTCCCAGAAGGCTGTGCTACATCCCCCGCAGATCCTTATAAAATCCACCACTTGCATTCAATAACACTCCATTGGATCATTAATCAAATACTCTCTCAGCAATGTTGCCCTTCTTCTGCCGATGGCGGAATGTTTTTGTTCTCCTTCAATGAAGGGAAAAGGAATGCTTCATGGCTTCCTTTTCAAACTTTCATCAAATGGGACTCAAAACCAGCCACTATTACTATGCAGAAGCTGGCATTCAGAGAACAGATTAGTTTTCTCTAGCTAATTTGTTAGAAAACTTATAAATACAAAGCTAATTCCGCACTAAACTAGATACATTTGCCTATTGTTAATATGAAATAAACTAAATGCAAGCATGCAACATGGCCAAATTGCAAAAATTGCTCATTTAATTAAACTGGGATATAAATTATACAACACTTATTATTCTTTAATGTGCATTTGGGGTTTTGCAATGACATACTGGGGCAATTTGTTTCTTAGAGTGGTTTTGTCGACAAAGCCAAAACAAAAAACAAAAAACCAACCTTGAAAACTTGTACAGCTACCACTTTGTATTGCTTTGTATACCAAACTTTGCTTTTAATTAAGGGAAGCCATATGTTTTGCATTTTTCTCCCTTGGGGATAATAGCTCCTTCCATGGTCCATTCAAAATGAAATCATTATCAGACTAATTACATTATAAGAGGGTTCCCTAAATCTATGTCCCTATGAAGAAATTGTGTAGTTATTTGTTGTCCTTCTTCAAACTCTTTTTCCTTAGAAGGTAAAAAGGAGAAGTGGCAAAGCTAGTTAAAGGATATATTTGTGATTCTCTTTGCTTGTTAAAGAAAGAGAGGCAGGAAGCAAGTGGGAGAGAGAATGAATGAATGCTATTAAAATCCAGCAAAGGACAAGCCATAAACGAACCTTGTCTTGGTAATCTGATAACAGTTTCCAAAGACTTTTTGGGGGGAGGGCAGTACACTAAGATTTCATATTTGGTATGTAAGACTCATTTATCTCAATCCATTTATCCTCATGGGCTAGTTCCATAACTGAAACAATGTGTTATCTGTAAAGATCAATTGAAACACAACTGAGTAAAGCTATACATATGAAGATACTGTCCATTTTATAGCCAATAATAATCCAAATACTACCAGATAATGGGAAACAGTGATTTCCCCAATATATTTAGCACTTAGATTATTGTAGAAAGGCTAATTGCAGTAAATTTATCATGTCATTATATCACAGTATAATTTAGTAGAAGTCAACTTTTCATTCTTTATCTATATCTATCTCTCTATCATCTATCTATCTATCTATCTATCTATCTATCTATCTATCTATCTATCTATCTATCATAATCATCTTAAGATACATTATACTTCAGATTTATATATGAAAAATTAGTTAATTGTCTTGAAAAGTACACAGTCTTCTCCAAACTGCCAAAATGGCACCAAACTCTATCATAAATACATTTTCTGTATTAGACAAAAGATTCTGTCTTTTGTCTACCTGCTGGAATGCTAATAGTCCACTTACCTTCATGAAACAAAGTTGTTGATCTTTCCAATCCATTAGTTTCCACATAAGTAGAGACTTCAACTCCCAGTTTTACAAAAGAGTTACCTTTCTTACAAATCTGTAGTGTAAAAAATTTGGAAAATATAGATTATACCCTACAATATCTTCTATAGCATTTATAGCTCTGCTGATAGCTTTCAACTTTTGAATTGAACAACTTGTCAATGTTGTGGAAGATAGATACATCCATGAGAAATGCCAATAATCAGGATTAGAAAATGTGTTGTGTTGGTTGCACAATCTAATAGAGTACTTCAAAAAACAAAAACCCAGAAATATAGTATATAGAAATTTTCCAAATATGTGGAAGCACAGTTGAAACTCTTCTTAGCTGGATGACACCAGGGTGCAAAAGGTGAAATTCAGGGAGGATTCATTCAGACAAAAAATAATTTCTCATCCCAAAGGGGCTGTTACATTGCAACAGATTAGAACTCCCACTCCCCTTCTGTTGCAGCTATTATAAAAACAAGTCTAATATGGATAACCAGGTGACAGTAATACTATTTAGCTTTGATGGATTATGTGCCATCAAGTCAGTCTTGCCTCTTAGCTACCATGTTGAAAGATTTTTCTCTAGGACCACCATTTATTCTTCATTATTGTTAATAATCAGTAGATAGTAGATAGATAAGGCACATATAACCATGCTGGAATTTCTAGCATGTATATACTATTGAAAGAGTGACATCTATGCTGGCATGGGCATGTCGTGAGAATGACTGATGGACAGATTCTGAAAGACCTCCTGTATGGAGAATTAGTGTGGGGAAAGTGCCCTAGAGGGAGACCACAACTGCGATATATAAGGATATCTGCAAGAGGGATCTAAAGGCCTTGGGAATGAACATTAACAGCTAGGAAACCTTGACCTCCCTATGTTCAGTTTGGAGGCTAAAGATGCAGCATGGCCTTCTCTAATTCGAAGAGACACTCGTTCAGCAGGCTGAGGCAAAGATGCAGTCCTGGAACCAGTGAATTCTGGAGGCTGGACAGGGGACAGACTGCATCTGTCCTCAGTGTGGAAGGGATTGCCATTCTCGAATTGGCCTTTTTAGCCACACTATATGCTGTTTTAGGATCTCTTTTCAGAGCACAATACCATAGTCTTTTGAGATTGAAGGATGCAAATAAAGGCACATATAACCGAAGGAATTCTGTTGAACCAGTTTCTACAACTCTGGCTACTTTGGTTCTATGTAAATGTCACCAGGGAAAACTGAATCTATTCACAATCATCTGCTAAGCCTTTCCCCCAATTCTAACAAAGAAAAATGAATGGGATGGGGCCATTTTATAAAATCAGTCATGATTAAATCAAAAAGGGAAGACATCCTAATTTTTTGCATGTCAATTCATGATAAAATATATAAACAAAAAAAAAATCCCCATGCATTTAAACTAAGTATTTGCCATGTAGAATATATATTAATTTTGTCCATAGTAAAAAAAAAAAAAAACCTCTTACTCAAGAATAAAGTGCTTTATTTATAACCCCTGTTTCCCTACCTCTACCACAACTTGGAATAAACAGGCAGATTTATACAACCTCATGTCTCTGGGTATTATCCAAAAATGTTGGCAATCTCACGACAGAAGAAGCAGGAGACATTGATATTTGCCTGCATGCCTTCTTAAAAGCTGAAAGACCACAAACTGACTTTAACTCCCACTAATTTAATATTGTGCAGCATTTAATGTTTATTTTTCAGTCCTCCTTCAATAGCTCCTTATATTGGACGGAGAGTCTGTTCCACTTCAAAAGAAGGACAGTTTCATGTTTGTATATTGGAAATGATAAAGATATGACCTAGTGTATAATAACACTTCAGCTACCTATGGGAAAATATTCTCATGAGGATTGTGGAACTTCTTATTGCAAAGAGAGAACCTTCTCCCACCCCCAAATGTTTTCATTTGATTTCTGCCTGCAGCACATGAATCCTAAATTGCTGTTTTCAGCAACATTCCCATGGAGAACACCTCCTGTAAATCTGTAGTAAGCTCTTAAAGCCACCTTTCTTCATCTGATAGTCTCCATATAAAAGAACCAGTTTAAAGTAATATAACAACTGCAACGACTCTGAAAAAGTGACAACCCTATAAACAAAAAAGGGTGAATGATCAGAGGACATGAAAGTGAAGACTCCATAGATGAATATGTCTATCACTCCTTCCCTGAGATGTCAGGATCTGGGGGTACTATGTCCACCCACAATTCCATTTTCTTTTTGTAAGAGACTGTTTCAAGTCTATTTTTGATGTTTGGTGACTGCCTAAACTAGTCCCTGTGGTTTCCTGGCAAGCTTTTTCAGAAGTAGTTTTCCATTGCTTGTTTCTAAGGACACAAAAAGTGACTGGCCCAAGGTCATCTAAAGCAGGACGAGAACCTAGTTTCCCTGATTCTAGCCTGAC
The DNA here is from genome assembly GCF_049901735.1 of Notechis scutatus. Lineage (NCBI taxonomy): Eukaryota > Metazoa > Chordata > Lepidosauria > Squamata > Elapidae > Notechis > Notechis scutatus. The sequence continues at coordinate 188,679,358 of NC_142011.1, forward strand.
GCCTTAACCACTACACCAAACTGCCTCTCCACTGTACCTCTGGGATGAAATATTTTAAGGGCAGATAAAGTTCCATGTCAGCCATTATGTTGAAGTTGTCATTATCTCAAGCAAGATTTTTCATTGTGATGAAGGTTCCCAGATGATTTTATCACTATCAAGGCTATTTCACCTGAAAAGCACTATTTCTATATCCAGTTCCTGTTCCAACTTCTCTTGCTCCTCCAGCATTAAGTTTTATAGGAAACCTTCCACAAAGGCTTCTGTGTTGGGGGTCTCCAATTGAAGCCAGAACTCTGGGGGTTCTTAGTACTCTCTGAACTCGGCATTTTCTTGTAGACATTTCATTATCAAACTAAGTAACATCATCAGTGCTTGCTAGCAGTGATGTTGTCATCTATTTGGTAATGAAATGTCTGCAAGAAAACCACCAGGCTCAGGGACCACAAAGAATCTCACAAGATATGTGTAGCTAACCCTAAGCTACACATATCTCCTTCTATTTGTACTCCCTAACTTACACAACCTTGAATGTTAATCCTGAGATTTAGGATTCTGTTCCGACCAGATTGAAAAAGTCTGTAGATATAAACCAGATCTTAAGACAGGCAAATGACTATACCACTCCTTAAAGCCTTTATATTGCAAATGCAGAAGAATTTTTTTTAAGATGTAATGAAGACATTAATGGTTATTTTACTGGAAAAAAGTAAATTAAGAAATAAAAGGAAAAGAACATACAAGGTCCATCATGCTGGAGCAGGTAAAGACTAGTATGCAGTTTTATTCTTTGACAAGCATTCTGGCAAAACTGCAAATCAAATGTTGCCAAAAGAGTAATTTTATACAGTGAGATAAAACAAAAGCAGTAGAAATAAAGACAGTGGAATAATATTTGGTTGCTTTGCACTCTTTTTGGCCTCTGGACTTGAAAAGGTAGCAAAACTATGACATGTCTTTAGCAAATATCAGATGGGAAAGTAAGCAGCTGAAATGTCAATTAATGTCAAGAGTGTGCACTTGTACCCTTGAACAAACCTCTAGAAAAAAGAGACTGCAAATGAAACAATTACATAATTATTTTGATAATAATTATACAAGGAGAAAAAGGCCACTTCTCTAAAATACCATATATAAGAGATACATGAAATAATACTATAAAAGATCATAGCAGTGGTGTTTCACTTTTTTACATGAAAGCCCCAGAATCACAGAAGGAAAAATATCCTAGTCATGGGGAAAAAATGTTGTGTTAGATCTCCAAGTTTAAGAACTTCTACATTGAATTTTTACCAAAAAAGAACTCTTAATTGTGTAGTTAATTGGTGTGCTGAAATTGACATTGACAAAATGGTAGTTTAATGGGATGATTTATGCTATTGTGTTATTTTTGAGATGGCAGCTAATTTTAGAAATGATTACATCTACCTATTTAGGAGGATATTGTTGTGCTTCTGAACTCCAAAACCACTTTCTTGTAAACTTTTGTAGAATTTTACCTCTTATTTCCAAAAATGAAAAGTTTAACTATGGAAAAAATTATGAAGAGAGAGGCGGAGGATCCCTTTTCAAGCAGAGAGTAGATAAATATCTATCTGAGGTTCTTTGATCTGGATTTCTGTACTATACAAGGAGTTGGAATTGAATTATGTTAATTCAATCTCCGTTTCTACTTTTGCTGTTCAACCAGAATTGTTTGGACATGTTGCTGGCTCAGCCACAGCAGAACACAGAAACCTGCTTTGAACCAGATCAGACTTTTTGTCCATAAATATATTATTTCCTTTTTTTTACTGTGATTGGCAATAGATCTTCAGCTTTTAAAGCCAAATTCTATTCCACTATTTGATCTGACTGTTTCATCTTCCAAAATACGCGCTTCACCATCAAATATTAGCTCCCTTTCTAAAACATGCAATGATTCCATCACCGTTTTGCCATATCAAATCCTGGTGAGGCAGTGAATATAAATTGACAAAGTGGGACTCAACCTAAACAAGACAAATTGATAAAATGTCCCATCTGAAATAGAAACCCAAGAGCAGATCTGTTGAAGAACTCTACAACATGTATTTGACTGTCTTTAGTTATGATTTCAAACACTGTCAAATACTAATTATTGTTTTTTTAAAAAGGGAATGAGATGGAGCAATCCCAGTTATAATGCTGTTTAATATTTGAGATGCTTTTAATATTTGAGATGTTATAGGCAGTTTTCCTAATTAATGTAATTTATGGTTTAGTTTTCTTCCTATCCTTCTTGCAAGGTTATAAAGCTATGGAAAGCTTTAAGAATAACTTTGGAGTAAAACCAGATTCAGTTACATTTTCTTTTCTTGTGTCATATTTTGTATCTGAACTTGCTTTTGCTTTATCTCTTTTTCTGCATTCTGCACAGACTATTTATCTCATAATGGAAATCATGGGATGGGCATAGATCTATCATCTCAAGGCTCTACAAACTCAGATAAACAGTCAATCAGTAAACAATGTTCTAATCAAGGAACTATCAAGCAGAAAACCACACAGTCAGGGCAAGCCACTTCTATACAAACAGAGAGCGAATCTCACTCCCTTCTAGCACTGAAGATGTTACCTAGTTGGGTAATGAAATGTCTGCAAGAAAACAACCAGGCTGAGAGAGCACCAAGAATCCCACAGGGTAAAGGTCTGCATTTTGGTTTCCTAATGTATACATTTTTAATTTGATCCTAATGTACTTTTAAATATATTGGGTTTTTTAAAGCAGCATCTTTTTCATATATTCTTGTTATTCTGCAAGGTTTCAAGCAGTGGATAAAAAGCTAGCAAATTCCATGTTCTGCTTCCTGCTCATGCTGTCATTGGACAGACTGGGTTATTCATCTCCAGTGAAAATATATGATGGGTTTCTTATGTATCTAACTGTAAACATATATGTCAGTTTCAAAAGCAATTTGTTTCCACTGTAATAGGTGACAGAGTATTTACTTCTTGGAGAGCAAAAAACTGCAATATTATAAATTGTTTAAACTTTGGATTGGACTCCTGTTTATCTGTTTAGAAGAACTCAGTGTAGTGTGGATGTGTCCCACAAACGTTTTGCAGCATATAAAACCAGAACAGCATGGACTTAATCATGTTCCCAGAAGCCAGGTGTTGCTAAGTCATGGCCTTTCTAGTTTAATACACTGTTATCAAATCTAGGCGGAATTAGATAATTACAGTCTATCACCTCAAAATAGCTCTGAAGTGTTGGCAAAGATATTCTGGTTGTGAACTTACATAAAGTGTTCTTTGTCAGGGATTTTTTTTTCAATGAGTGTCAAGGGACATATTGCATGCAGTAGATGACAGGCCAGACAAATGTTAGCTTCAAAAATAATTGAAAGACAAAGAATTTCAGCAGGGCCATCTGAGTTGTTAAAACTGAAAATGTATTAAATCTGTTTTAAAAAATCTGTTAAATTCTTCTGTGCTGAATGTTATTCATAGACAAAGCTTCCCATATCAACAATGCAATCATTTCTATTTGGATTTCTTGCCTGTCTCATGAAACCAAAGGAGAGAGAATAAAAGGAACTTAATTTTTTTGCCTGTATTATTTCATAAATGGTCTGTTAAATTGTTTTAAACATTTTATTTGTAAAAACAAAAAAAATCCTGCCCCAATTTTCAAGCCTCTAGATAAAGACAATACAATAAAAATGTCAATGTGCAAAACAATAAAAATATGCAAAATTAAAACAAATTTAATTGTCTATCCAATAAACTTACAATAATTTTATTACCCAAACAATCAGTCTTAAAGCTTCTTCTTTTTTTTGCCAAACAACGTATGTGTGCCAGCTGATCTAACAGGCATATGCTGATACAGCAATATGAAACTTGCATACAGATTCATATTATATGCTAAATTTTCCAAATTAAAAGCAAAGAGATGGAATTCTTAAGTAGCATTAATAATCTCTTTAGGAGATGGTAAGCAACAAAATATTTATTTTACCCATTACTTAGCTGAACCGATACCTTCTTTGTCTGCCTGCCTGCCTGCCTGCCTGCCTGCCTGCCTTGCTTCCTGCCTGCCTGCCTGCCTGCTTGCTGCTGCCTGCCTATCTATCTATCTATCTATCTATCTATCTATCTATCTATCTATCTATCTATCTATCTATCTATCTATCTCAACTTTTATAATCTATCTATCAGCTATTTTCAAAACCACTATCTATCTATCTATCTATCTATCTATCTATCTATCTATCTATCTATCTATCTATCTATCTATCTACCTATCTATCTATATTTGTTTTCTTAAGTTTTCATGGTACTTACATGTATGGCCTTCAGCTTTGTTCGGTATTTTCCCACGTCATTATAGTTGTGCTTTTAAAGTTGTAGCAACGTTTCAGCAGAATCTCAACTGCCATCATCAGGCTTCTGTATTGTGTCCACGGATTCTGCTGAACGTTGTTACAACTTTAAAGCACAACTATAATGACGTGGGAAAATACCCTAACAAAGCTGAAGGCCATATATATATATATATATATATATATATATATATATATATATATATATATATATATATATATATATATATATATACATACATACATTCATACATACATACATACATACATACATACATACATACATACATACATACATACATATATATATATATATATATATATATATATATATATATGTTTTCTTAAGTTTTTTGCGGTACTTACATGTATGGTGTTCGGCTTGGTTCGGGTATTTTCCCACGTCATTGTAGTTGTTCTTTTAAAGTTGTAGCAACGTTTCAGCAGAATCTCATCTGCCATCATCAGGCTTCTGTATTGTGTCCGTCTGTGAGTCAGACTTTTACAGTAGTTTCAGATTTGAATTTGGGGCAGCCTATTGCTGTGCCAGAATGGTTTTTTCTTCATCCTGATTGGTTGGGAGCCTTGGTCTGTGTTTATTGGTCTCGAGTTTGCTGTGTTCTGCTTGATTGGTGTCTCTAATATCTTCTGTCTGTTTTTTGGCTCTTTTTGTATCTTGATTGGCTGGCAGCATTGTGTTGCTTTAATGGAGGCCTTTAGTGCAGCTTGGCTTCGGGTAAATGGACGGCTATCATTAGTTAGGAAGCTGGGTTTCATCTGGGTGCCTGGTTGGGGTGTGTTTGAGCTGGAGGTATCAGGGGGATCTGTTTGTGCCCAGGTGTTTGCCTGGCTTGTGGTGTGGGGATTTTTTTGTTTGTGAGTGCAGGCTTCCAAATGATTGACAGCCTGGTGGAATCATCTCTTCTGTTCATGCTTTCTGGTCTTTTTTCAATCTCTATGGCTTCTCTGATGATTCTGTGATTAGGGTTTTCTATAGTGGCCAGGGTTTTGGTGCCATTGAAGTTGATGCTATGACCTGTGGCTTCCATGTGTTGGACTAGTGAGGAAGTGTGTTCCAGCTTTTTGACTGCATTTTTGTGTTCATCCAGGCGGGTGCTTATTCTTCTATTGGTCTGTCCAATGTATGTGGCCGGGCATGATGCATATATATGATTTAGTGGTTGCCTCACTCCAAAATGACTGTCAGAAACCTATACTAAAAAGAGAAAATAATACAAGGTACAGAATGGAAAAGAAAAACCCATACATGTAAAAAATACATAACCCCAAATAGAAAAGATAGCGAACAGGATTCCACAAACACTTTAGCCAAGCTTTTAAGGACTTCCGGAACAATGCAGTCCTAGGCAGCATCAATAGAGGGATGGTGTCAAAATTGCATGAAGGGATGGTACTCCTTTATACTATACCTTGGAATGCTGCATCCAGTTTTGATCACCACAATACAAAAAAGATGTCTAGAAAGAGTGTAGAGAAAAGCAATAAAGATGATTATGGGCCTAGAAACTAAAGCGTATGAAGAACAGTTGCAGGAATTGAGTGAGTGTAGTCTATCAAAGAATGGGTGTCCTGATAGCAGTCTTCTAATATTTGAGGGACTGTCAGATTTGAGGGTGTCAACCTACACCTGAAGGCAGGACAAGATGGATAATGGATACAAAATTATCAATAGTGGAAGCTACGGAGGCCTGACAAGCGGCTGAAATGCTGCCGGACATCCATGCTGATGCTGCCCACCTGCTGACCCGAGTAAGGAAGGGGTAAGGGAGCCCTCCGTGCTCCACCATGGTGTTAGGAGCAGCTGATGGTGAGGTGTAGCTGCCCATGGGGCACTCCTAATGGCAAGTTCCCCCTCTGCCTTCCCCCCCCCCCAATTTCATATGTTTTAAACTAGGCCTAAATTTGGGGGGGGGGCTTAATTTCATTTTATGCTGAGAAAACATGCTGGGTCTTCCTATGGGGGGGCGTATTGTTGGAGAAACTTGGTAGACACAAGAACAGTTTTTTCCCCAAAAACCATCATTCTGCTAAACAAATAATTCCCTCAACACTGTTCAACTATTTACAAAGTGTACACTACTATTACTGTTAATCTTCTCATCACTTCTTATCACCCATACCCTCCCACTTGTGACTGTAGGACTGTAACTTTGTTGCTTGTATCCTTACGATTTATATTGATTGTTTCCTAGTATGATTTGATTGTTGATTGTACCCTATGACTATCATTAAGTACGTTATGATTCTTGATTCTTAATGAATGTACCTTTTCTTTATGTATACTGAGAGTATTTACACCAAGACAAATTCCTTGTGTGTCCAATCACACTTGGCCAATAAAGTATTCTATTCTATTCTATTCTATTCTATTCTATTCTATTCTATTCTATTCTATTCTATTCTATTCTATTTATATTATATTCTAGGCATGTTTCCTGGGTCCCAATAGGTGATATTGTTCAACTAAAGGGACCATAAGTATATTGACCCAATCGCATGTTTCCTGGGTCTCAATAGGTGATATTGTTCAACTAAAGGGACCATAAGTACATTGACCCAATCTTACCAGACAAGTAAAAGCATGGGAAATATGTTCTCTTGTTTCATGTGACTTTTCAGTCAAGTCTGTAAACTGGTTTTCAGGAAGAGAGCCTTAATATTTTCTTTTCACTTTATTGATGTTAATCATCATTAGGCAGATTTTCTGATACAAGTTATGTAGCAGGTGGAAACCCATTGGCAATTTTGGCTATTTGGAAATACCCACACAGGGTTAATCTGGTTACTACTGAAATAGGAGACCTTCAGAAATATTATATGGCTGGGAAGTGGAAAATGAAATGAAACTATCTAGTAACATCTCGTGGACAGCGAATTGCTTCCATGTTACTGCCAAGAATATTATTAGAAATATCTGTGTAGCCACCTGTGCAATAATACCTGGGAAGAAGATGTTTCTTTCATTATTGGTTTGTTTCTCTAGTTTGGGAATTTGTCTATGTTTTCTACTCTTCAGTCTTGTTTATTAATTTTGAAATGGTAGAGATATACTGTATATTTGACTTTCTGTTGTGGGAAATGTGTGAGATATTAAATTAGGAAGAAGCAGGCTGTTTTGTCTACATTCTTCCAAGACTGCCTTACAAACGTTATATACAAGTCTGGAAGCCATATTATTATATTATTAAAAAGATAAGAAGCTGGAGGGAGTTAAAAGAAAGAGCATTTAAAGGGATAATTTAAAAGAAATGTGTGCAAGTGGGTTAGCAAATTGGTGGGATGTGGCAAATACTTACAAAGTTTTGAAAATGGATGGAGGGTTTGAGGAAGAAGATAACATCTGTGGAATTATATAAAGATGTTCTCTGTAAAAGAAAAATGTAGCCAATTGATTAAGAAAAGCAATCAGGCAGTGCTTTAAGTTGCTGACATTTTCCTCATCTTTTTCAGTTAGGAAAAGGAGGATACTATCAATGTTCTGATTAAAGATTCAATATGTAATAATACAAGATTCAAAATACAAAAACATACAGCAATGACTTGCTTGTGTGCCCTATGCACCAAACTTCTGAGGCAGCTTTTTGAGAACTCTGTGACTTTCCAAATATTTACTGCAGCTTGAGATACCATAAACAATGGTGTTGCATAATGGCAGCTGTAGTTTACAGGTCTATACTGTATATTGTCCACCCTTAGTAGAAGACATTGTAAAGATGAAGCTGAGAACCAAAGCTAAGACTGGAATGTTATGTTTCTGGATCTAGCTATGCTTGATCCATCTTCATGGATCATATATATACATCCAGGTCTCCAAATTTGGCAACTTTATGACTTGTGGACTTCAACTCCCAGAATTTTTCAACTTTTTCAACCCAGAATTCTGGGAGTTGAAGTCCACAAGCAGTAAAATTGCCAAATTTGGTGACCTCTGATATAGGCTAATGAGAACTATGCTTAATGTGAACTTTGTCCAAAAGCAGCCATTTTTATCTCAGAATTCTTCTGGGAAAATGTTTCTCTCATTCTATAGCAATATGGAAATGGCTATTTGTCACCATGACAACCATCTAAACAGATTTATTCTAATATGGGAGGTTGAATTAGCCAGCAAGTGTGGCAAGCAAGGAACTCTAATTTAGAAAAAAAAAAATTGTTATCCGGATTTCTACTTACGGCCTGTATAGAAACCCTTTGATATCACGCAGAAACTCATAACCTTATTTTAATTGCCCATTATGTGCATACACCTACAACATTAGCATATTCTTTTCTAATGATGTGTGGTTTTTAGAACAGTCTGTATTTTATGTGATCTTCCAAAAGAATAGAACACATTATAACACATAATACATTATTTTAAAAAGACAAAAAAGAGCAGAAAGCCAAGCCAAGCATTTGACAATGAAAATCGTTAAAATTCAGCCATTTCTCATTTCCCCAAAGAGTCCCATACACACTTTTCTGGAAATTAAAAATGCCACAAAAGTCAAGGGTAGACTGATCTTCGGCTCAATTGCAAACGTAAAATATTTTTTCTGGCCATTGATATAGAACCAGACTGGGATTTTAAAAGCTGATTCAAGGCTTCCTTTCCCCCTTCATGTGAAGTATTTTTAGTCATACATTCATCATATTTTGTTTCCTTTCAGCAATATCCATGTTATATTGAATATATTCTCTAAAATAACAAGACACAGCAGGTGTTCTGCTGAGAGACAATACATTTTGGGAAGAAAATTCCAAGGATGACATTACAGATTTATAAAGAACAAATAATGTAGTGATGATTGGTTGTATGTTTGAGGTGTGTGTGTGTGTGTGTGTGTGTGTGTGTGTGTACATGTGTGTGTGTGTGTGTGTGTGTGTGTGTGTGTGTGTGTGTGTGTGTGTGTGAAAGAGAGAGAGAGAAATTGAGTAAGGGAAAGAGACTATAAAAGGTACTTGTTAGATGGTTAAAGTATACAAATATTTGTGTAAAAGTTATCGTTATTGCTCTAATACATTTCTTCACTTTGGATGAGTGGGTGTCCAAAATGAAACTCTCAGTTATCCAAACCACATGTAAATAGCAAATAGCTGTGGTGGTCATATAAATGTGCTGTAAGTCTAATTTTAAAAAAATCTTTAATATCCTAGAAAGAGTATTTCACCAGATGTCTAAGCAAAAATGGCTGTGAAAATTTGGAAAAAAAACAACAAAAAAACAGAAGAAGTAACTTTGTAGAAGATCTACACAGGTATGCCCTCACTAGAGCTCTCCTAAAGTCTGTGCGTGCCATAAGAGTTTGTGCCATTCCTTGGCAGCAGTGAAGTGTGGGGTGAGTGGGAAAGGCATTATCTGCTTAGACTTAGGCCTCTTGAAACTGCATTGGGCCAATGTTATTATCAGTCAGTGGAAACATAATCCAGAGACATCATGGCTGCCAAAAAGTCATACAGGGCACATGCCCATGAAAATAAATATACCAGTACAATTATTTTTTGTCTTCCAGACATCCTGACTCATCATCCTTACTTACTGGCTTGCAACTGATAAATGCTTAACAAAGATTAAAATATCTTCTTTTCATTAGCTAAAGCTGGGCACAGTTTCACTTATCAAAACTCTAAATCAAATAGGACCAACAGGGTCATCTTCCACAGCTTTATACAGCCTTGGGTTAAGGAAAAGCAAAACAGAAAAACAAAGAAAACTGGCATCTTAAAATGCACAACATTCCAGAGAAAAATGTATTACATTTTCTAATAGCTTCAGGATATGCATTTCTCCTTTATGGAATGTATTATACGTTCTTTTCGTTCAGTTTGACTAAGATCTACCATATGTTGATGAACTAAAATGACAACCATGTTATAGACCCAGGATCATATCTTATCCAGTGCCTTGCCCATCTCCAATTATCTCATGAGTTCATCAAATCTCAGAAAATATTGCACATCACCTCCTAAGCAACATCATTACACTATTCTTTTTATTACTATTAATTAGAAGCATGGACAATGGTTCAAGAGCCAGGGTATATTCTTGACATCCATAGAAGTCCTCTTGTGTATTTTTAAGCCAAACATTTACAGTTTATGTCTATGATGCTTCTCAGTCATCCAGGTCATGGTTGTCCCAAAGGTGTTTTTTCAAGATGCAAATGGAATTTCTTGTCTTTCTTTGAAGATGTTTTGCTTCTCATTCAAGAAGCTTCTTCAGCTCCAGTCCATCAGAGCTGAAGAACCCTCTTGAATGAGAAGCAAAATGTCTCCAAAGAAAAACAAGAAGTTCCAGTTGCTTCTTGAAAAAGCAATTTGGGGATTTACATTTTATCTATCTCTTCTTGGCTTTAAGAGTTAATGATACAGATCACTTCTTTGATTTGCAAAATGGTAGCATATGGCTTAGAGTTATTATTAACCCATTGCTACATGGACATAACTGTGCATGGGAATATCCTTAACACATCCCAAAAGTGCTGCTGAAGAGAAAGTATCCAATCTGGATAAAGGTCTTACAAAACTTCAGATTTGGAAGAGACGACAAATAGAACGCTGGAATCAGTGGTGGGATTCAAAAATTTTTTTACTACTGGTTCTGTGGGCGTGGCTTGGTGGGCATGGCATGGTGGGCATGGCAGGGGAAGAATACTGTAAAGTACCCATTCCCTCCCCACTCCTGGGGGAAGGTTACTGTAATATCCCATTCCCACCCCATCCCACTAACCTGCTTTCCAGCTCCATTCTCCTGTGCAGGGTAAAAGAAGACCCAGCTGATCAGCTGGGACTTGGGAAGCAGAGAATAGATGGGAGCAGGGCCAGTCAGAGGTGGTATTTGCCGGTCCTCCGAACTACTCAAAATTTCCACTACCATTTCTCCAGAATTGGTCAGAACCTACTGAATACCACCTCTAGCTGGAATGAACCCTTTTGGAAGAAATTGATAAATACTGGGATGTGATATCTTACTTACACTTATTGGATGATCTATATCCCAAATTTATTTTTCTAGCATTATCAAACTTAACAAGCATGAGCTTTCCATACAGAAACTGAGCAATTGCATTGGCTTTTTCAATTCATGATGATTTTTTTAAAAAAATCTCTAAATACTAATGGGCTCAAACCTAAAAAAAAAAAAAAGAAGAAGAATTAATTTTAACCAGACGGTAAGAAGAAGAAATCATACTCTACCATCCAAGAAAATGTTTCAACACATAAAATGGAATTTTTTATATAGTTTGGCACCATCAATATGGCACTAATAAAATTATTTTGGATTATTTCGATAATATTAAGCTTTGCAAATGAGCCAATTTGGAAGCCATAAAGAAGCTGAGGGATTATCTTAATTCAGAAGACTTTAATATAATGGGCTCCCTTGGAATAGTAAAATCTCACAATAGCTGTAGGGTTAAGCTGTGACACACTTGTTCTGTAAGAAAAGCGAGCATTCCAGAATAAGGAAGCACATGGAATTGCACTCCAAGGTATTTGTAGGTGTGCACCTTTTCCATAGGCATTCCATTTATTTGCCATTTGTGAATTTTATAATAATATTGGGCAAAAAGTAAAATGTTGGTTTTCTGATAATGTATGGATAGTTTATGTTCTGTGCAAAATAAAGCTAATTCTTAAGTGCCTTTTCATTACCAACTGTTCCCCATATATAAGGATGTTAGACAGACCCTTATACTATACAGTATATACTGTATTAAAGAAATGTCCAGGTAGAGATTGTGATTTCTATTTAATGTTACTTCTTTCAGACAAAGACTTGAAAATAACATCTCAAGTCTTTCAGTTTTATTGTACAATTTGTACAATAGTCAGCTAGATTTGGAATTCTTTAGTGTTTTATTTTGATTTATTTTAGTATCATCGATTAATTATTTTTAGATTCTTCTGTCATTGTTTTTCTGCTATACATATATACTAAAAGATGTAATACTTCTGTTCTTAGATATTTTGTTTGTATCTGGCCCAGGGACTGTAAAAAATAAATGTAAAAATGTATGCCAGATGTGTCGCATTCTCTCGTACCTTTTTGCCATTCATTTTGTTCCATATATTTATAGTACATGTTCAGGTTGCTGTGATATTATAATATGTGTGATAAATAGTACTTTCCCTTTTCATCAAATTATATCCCATGACTCCACTTAAAAATAAATAAATCTATTTGTTTAAATGCACAAAAACAAGCAAAAATGTACCAAAATTAAAGACCATAAATGAAAATTGTGTAAAATTATAATGTATTCTATCAAATAATGTTTCCAAATATAAAATCTTCACTGAAATCTAAGAACATAATTGCTGAATTAGACCACAAATCTACTTTATCCACATCCAATGATCTACCAGCTGTGCCTGAGATGCCCAAAGACATTTCTTAAATTCAGTAATTTTATTTTTTTTATTTGTCAATTGCTTACAAGATAATAGGTATAAGTAAAAACATAGTTATGAATACATGGATACATATGAAAAAAATAAAAAAATATAAAAGAAACAATAGGACAGGGACGGTAGGCACGTTGGTGCGCTTATGCACGCCCCCTACAGACCTCTTAGGAAAGGGTTGAGGTCAATAGTAGACAGTCTAAGGTTAAAGTTTTTGGGGTTTGGGGAAAAAAACACAGAGTCAGGGAGAGTATTCCACACATTGACCACTCTGTTGCTGAAGTTGTATTTCCTGCATTCAAATTTGCATTCAAACCTTGAGTTCGTATCTATTGTTTGCTCTTGTGTTGTTATGGTTGAAGCTGAAGTATTCATAGACAGGTAGGACATTGCAATGTATGATTTTATATACTATACGTAGATCGGACTGACGGCGGCATAGTTCTAGGTTTTCTAGGTCTAGAATTTCAAGTCTGGTGGCATAAGGTATTCTGCAACGAGTAGAGGAGTGGAGAACTCTTCTTGTGAAATATTTCTGGACTTTCTCAACTGTGTTAATATCAGATACGTAATGTGGATTCTAGACTGATGAGCTGTATTCAAGTATTGGTCCAGCAAATATTTTGTATGCTCTAGTTAGTAGTGTAATATTATCAGAGAAAAGGCTACGTAAGATTAGGTTAACAACTGTTAATGCCTTTTTGACTATGTAGTTAAAGTGGACTCTAGCACTTAGGTGATTTGAGATGAGTACTCCAAGACAGTTTGGATCATCAACAAGGTCTTGACTATTCAACCTGTATTTTATTTTCTGATTTTTTTTTGCCAATATGTAGGACAGAGCATTTATTTGTTGAGATTTGAAGTTGCCATTTGTTTGACCATTCTGATACATAGTCAAGGTCTTTTTGAAGGGTAGCAGTATTGTCTGTGGTGTTGAATAGCTTTACATCATCAGCAAAGAGAACGCAGTTGCACTTGATATGATCACAGAGGTCATTTATGTAGAGTATGAAAAGAGTTGGTCTGAGAACACTGCCTTGAGGGACACCACTGTTGACAGGTACAGAATTTGATAGGACGCTCCCAATTTTGACCATTTGTTGTCTGTTTGACAGGAAGGCTTCTATCCAGTTATGCAGGTGTCCTGAGATACCATAAGATTTTAGTTTTAGGAGTGCTTTGTTGTGTACCACTGAATCAAAGGCTTTACAGAGGTCTATGTAGATTGCTTTGCCCTGATTGAGTTGTGTAGTCCATATGTTTTTGCAGTGTAAGAGTTGCAGATTACCTGATAGTTTTTTCCTAAAATCAAATTGTTTATAAGAGAGTAGGTTGTTTGTTTCTAAGTAGAGGATGATGGATTGGTTAATAATTGATTCCATGACTTTACAGGTAACGTAGCTTAAACAGATTGGTCTGTAATTTTCAACTAGGCTGGGGTCTCCCTTTTTGAAGATGGGGATGACCGTGGCTTGGGACCATAGGTTAGGCAAGGAGCTGGTCCTGAAAGATTTTTCAAAGATTATGCTTAGAGGTTTGGCTATGGCAGTGAATAGCTTTTTTAAGAAGTAGGCACATATTCCGTCTGGTCCAATAGATAGAGATGATTTTAGATTTCATAGTGCTTTTTCAACATTGTCTTCTGTAAAATCGATATGTATTAGATCATTGTAGTTGTCTGTGGTTCGACTAGGAAATACTGGGCATGATCCATTGTTGTTTACAAATACTGAGCCAAAGAATGTGTTAAAGAGGTTGGCTTTAATAGTGTCGTCATTGTAGTCTTTACCATTAGGTCCTTTCAGGGGTGGGATGGACCTTGAGTCTTTTAATTTGTTGTTTACAAAATTGTAGAAAATGCTGGTGGAATTTGTGCTTTGAAGGTGTTCTTCTTGTTTAATGTGATAATTGATGCATTCAGTTTTTATCTGGTGGCATAAATTTTTGTATCGGCTTTTGAAGTTGGCAACGTGACCAGATTTGTTTTTCTGCCAAAGTGATTTCTTTTTGGATTGAAGCTTCCTTATTGTTTTGGGTAATTTGTTTTTTCTGGTTTTGGGAGTTCTTAATGGTACATATAGTTTGATGACTCTTTTGACTTCAAGTAAAAATATGTTGTATTGGTCTTCTACAGTATTGCATCCAGAGAATAGAAATTGCCAATCAAGGGATGAGAGATCGTTGTTTATAAGATCATAGTTGTCTTTTTTGAAGTTATAATTGGGGATTCCGTCATTGTGATAATTTTTGTGTGGATGTATGTTTTGATAAAAGTCAATCATGTTGTGGTCACTGTTGGAAAAGGGTTCTTGAATTTGTATTCCATAAATTGAATCCAAACTATTGCAGAAGATGAGATCAAGGCAGTTGTTAAGTCTAGTGTTGTTGGTTACTAGTTGTTCTAGTCCCAGATTTGTTACTGCATTGTAGAAGGTTGCATGTGTGAGTTCAGTTGTACATTCATTAAGGGTCCAGTCAATATGAGGTAGATTGAAATCACCAAGAAAGATAAAAGGGTATGGGCTGGATGCAGCCCATGTTAGTAGTGTATTTAGCTTGTTTGAATGTTCGATGTCATAATCAGAGTCTCTGTAACATAGTAAGAACTGAAATGTGATATTTAAGGACAGTTCACAAATAATGGTCTCAGGAATAGCAAGCTCCTGGGTAACTTGGATGTTTTTTAGATGTAGGGACTTTTTATGGAAGATAGCAACACCACCTCCTCTACCGATTTCACAATCTGATCGGTAAACATGATAGTCTCTTACTGTGGTAATGGAGTCAGGGAGAGATGCATTGAGCCATGTTTCACAGACAAATTTTATGTCAAATTTAGCTGTCTTTAGCTGTATTTATTCAGGTATTTTATTTACAAGGCTTCTTGCATTGAGTAGCTTGCATTTAAGGCCAGTTGTGGTTGGAATAGAGGTAGTTAGAAGCGTGCATGCCTAGTTTTGAATGATGTTGGATTGGATGGGGTGGGATTGGAGAGATTTCTCCCACCTTTGTCCCACAGCACCTATTATTCAGAGGTACCTTTCATAACTTATCATCAGTAGTGCTGTCTAATGATAGTTTTATCCAGCGTGAATGTAATAAATCCATTCAATTTGTGAATCATTATTATAGCTATACATACTTTTCATGAACAGCTGTGTGACTCACTTCCTTTGGTCTGCCCTAACTATCTCCCATCATTCAGCATGAGAGAAGAGAGAGTATCTCCATTTGATGTTTTTATATCATTATGCCTCCATTATTTATATCTTTCTAGACGTTAGCTCTTTAAAGCAATGTCTAGAAAAGACAAGTTTTCCTCTCTCTACAAGTTCAAGCCTATCTAACAGCAAAAGAAGTTGCTCATCTAACCAACCTAAAATAAATGTGAATCAATTCAAAGCCCAAATAAGGGAAACATCTAATTTCCCTTTTTGTTTCTCTTTTTATCCAGTTCCTTCTATTCCTTCTGTACAGCTTTTTGTTTTACCTAGAAGAAACCAAATATGGTTTCTTTAGTTTTTACTTGTGCTAGTTCTCAAGGTTCATCATCTGACATCACCATCATGCAGAAGGAATCACCAAGGCTAAAAATGATTGAGTCTCAATTTTGTAATGTTTCCTTCAGTCTCATCTCCTTCCTGAATTTCCTTATTGCCTCGAGCTGATCATCCATGATTGGTGTTCATTCAATTGGGCAATAATAGCAAAATATAATACTTGATTGTCTCCAAAGTTTAATTTTGCTTGTTCTCCTAATTTTATTTACTGAGGAAAGTGTAAGTTTGTGGGTGTATTTTAGTGGGAAAAATACAGAAAATGACTTATTTGGTGATGAATCTGAATATAAATTCCACATGTATTTCACATCTTGCTAAAACTATGTGATTGTAATTCTAGCTCATGCTTTTGCAACTTGTCAATATACCATGCACAAATATATTTGCCAACAATGAAATTAGCATTCTGAATGGAGACCTAATTCAGCCCAACAGCATAATATTTATTCAGAAGTCAACTTCATTTAATAATTTATCTATTTATAGAAGAATGCCTACTTTCTTATCTATCCTATTTATCATTCAAGGTGACATGTAAGAATTACAAATCACAATATTATTATAAAGCTTTACTATCAAACAAGTACATACAAAGCAGAAACACAAAATAAGCACCTGAACAAAAAGCTTGCTAGCAAGCAATAATCCTGGTAGAAGAGCAACCAACCACAAAATCTTGCTAATTATTAAAAGAAAACAGTTGAAGAACAAAAAGTTGAAGCTAATGATATAAGATAACAGTCTATTGTTGCCGCAGGAAAAAGTTGTCCGTTGTACCAAATCAAGTTTTCATCACAGATAAAGCAGAAAAAGCTGTATTATCACCAAATCTTAGGCAATAGGTAGGATATTTGAAAAGGTAGAATTCTGAGAGCTCTGGATCCAAATAACTTAGGATTTTTCATATAAACAGCATCCTTTGGCATTGTATCTGAAATGAACTATCAATCAGGAAAAAGTTATCCTGTAATCTACAACTCTTACACTGCAAAAACATATGGACTACACAACTCAATCAGGGCAAAGCAATAGACGCAATCTACATAGATTTCTGTAAAGCCTTTGATTCAGTGGTACGCGACAAACTACTCCTGAAACTAAAATCTTATGGTATCTCTGGTCACCTGCATAAATGGTCAAAATTGGGAGCGTCCTATCAAATTCTGTACCTGTCAACAGTGGTGTCCCCCAAGGCAGTGTTCTAGGACCAACTCTCTTCATGCTCTTAATAAATGACCTCTGTGATCATATTAAGAGCAACTGTGTTCTCTTCGCTGATTATGTAAAGCTATTCAACACCGCAGACAATACTTCTACCCTTCAAAAAGACCTTGACTATGTATCAGAATGGTCAAACAAATGGCAACTTCAAATCTCAACAAATAAATGCTCTGTCTTACATATTGGCAAAAAAAATCAGAAAATAAAATATAAGCTGAATAGTCAAGACCTTATTGATGATCGAAACCCTGTCAAGGATCTTGGAGTACCCATCTCTAATGATCTAAGTGCTAGAGCCCACTGGAACTACATAGCCAAAAAGGCATTAAGAGTTGTTAACCTAATCCTGCATAGCTTTTTCTCTTGTAATATCACACTACTAACTAGAGCATACAAAACATTTGCTAGACCAATACTCGAATACAGCTCATCAGTCTGGAACCCACATTACGTATCTGATATTAACACAGTTGAGAAAGTCCAGAAATATTTCATAAGAAGAGTTCTCCACTCCTCTACTCATTGCAGAATACCTTATGCCACCAGACTCGAAATTCTAGAAAAGCTAGAACTATGCTGCCTTCGGTCCGATCTAAGTATAGTATATAAAATCATACATTGCAATGTCCTACCTGTCAATGAATATTTCAGCTTCAACCATAACAATACAAGAGCACACAATAGATACAAACTCAAGGTAAACCACACCTAACTTGATTGCAGGAAATACGACTTCAGCAACAGAGTGGTCAATGTGTGGAATACTCTACTTGATACTGTGGTTTCTTCCCCAAAACTTTAACCTTAGACTGTCTACTATTGACCTCACCCCTTTCCTAAGAGGTCTGTAGAGGACGTGCATAAGTGCACCAATGTGCCTACCATCCCTGTCCTATTGTTTCTTTCTATTTTTCTTATATGTATCCATTTCATGTATTCATAACTATGTTTATACTTAACCCTATTATCTTGAAAGTGATTGACAAATCAAATAAATAAATAAATAAATAAACAAACAAATAAATACATAAAATTGTTGTGTTCCCTTGGACAAATGGTAAATGAATTGAAGTCCACATTTCTTAAGGTGCCAGGGTTGAAGTACACTTTTATAGGCTGCTGTACCAACTGTTACACTCATATTAAATTGATTTCATCAAGAACCTTGGAAGATAGAACATAGAATAATAGAGTTGGAAGGAACCTTGGGGGCTTCTAATCCAACACTTGCTTGAACAGGAGACCCTATATCATTTCAGACAAATAGTTGTCCAGTCTCTTTGTGAAAGCCTTCAGTGCTGAAGCACCCATAACACCTCAACACAAGAGAGGAAAGTGACTTCCTTTCTTTCCTCCTGTGATCTTACACAGTATCTTATGTCTCATGAATCTTACAGAACTAGTAATCTTTGAAGTAATATCATGTCAAATTTCTCCTGATATGAGCAATAACCATGTCCTGTGCTCACCAGAGATTTTAGTCAGCCCTACTGCTTTCTATTTAAGTTTAAATAATTGCTGGAAATAATCATGGCCATTTCAAGCTTTTTGTTCATATCACAACTGTTGATTCATTGACCAACTGAATAAGTAAATGAGAATAACTTGTAAACCCAGATTATTGGGTCATAAACTCAGAAAAATAATAACACTAATTGTTCTAAGACAGATCCGTGTAACTCTGGCTCTTTTTAAAAGTTCAGTTTACAAATCAGGTTTCCGGTCCAGCGATTTTTTCAAAGCACTTTTTTTTTTATAATGTACAAAAAATAAAATCAAAACATTTATATTTAGACTGAGGTTTCTAGGAAACATCTGCAGAATGTGGCAATTCCATCATAATGAAGTAAATGACAAAATGAGCATTAAAACAATACAATGAAGAAAAAGAAAGAAAGAAAAAAAGGACAAGTACAAAAAATGGAAAGAGGGACATACAACTAAGGCAGAATATCAGCAGATAGCCAGAATCTGCAAAGATGAAATCAGGATAGCAAAGGCTCAGAATGAACAAAGACATGCAACAAAAGTCAAAGGCAATAAAAAAAAGTTTCTTCCAACATATAAATAACAAGAAAAAAATCAAGGAAACGGTCAGTCCACTAAAGAAAGAAAATGGCAAGGAAGTAACAGGCAACAGAGACAAAGCAGAACTGCTTAATTCATTCCTTGCATCGGTCTTCACGCAAAAAGAAACTATAGCTCAACCCACACAAAACAACTGTAAGAGTCAGACCAGAAGTAAAAGTTAAAATAAGCAAAAAAAAAATAGTAATAGAACATCTGTCTGATCTTAATGAACACAAATCACCAGAATTTTAAATGGATTACATCCCAGCGTTTTAAAGGAGCTGGCAGAAGTCATCTCATTTATTTTATTTATTTATTTATTTATTTGATTTGCCAATTGTTTACAAGATAATAAGTATAAATGTATACATAGTTGTGAATACATGAAATGGGTACATATAAGAAAAATAAAAGAATAAGAGAAACAATAGGACAGGGACGGTAGGCACGTTGGTGCGCTTATGCACGCCCCCTATCTCAGAACCACTGCACCATATCTTCCAAAAATCCTGGGCACCAGGGAACTACCAGAGGACTGGAAACGAGCTGATGTGGTTCCCATTTTCAAAAAAGGAAAAAAACAGAAAAGATAATAAAAACAGTTCTGACAACATCTAGTTAACAAGTATAGTAATAATTAGCAGTCAGCACAGGTTTGTTAAAAACAGATCATGCCAAACCAATCTTATTTCATTCTTCAACATAGTGACTAAATTAGTAGACCAGCGAAATACTGTGGACATAATATACTTAGATTTCAGCAAGGCATTTGACAAAGTAGACCACAACCTACTTCTTAGTAAACTAGAAAAAAGTGGAATAGATAGCACCATCAGTAGATGGATTTGCACCTGGCTGACAAACCATACTCAATGAGTAGTCCGTAATAGGTCTAAGTCTACATGGAGGGAAGTAAGCAGTGGGGTGCCACAAGGTTCTGTCTTAGTCCAAGTACTCTTCAATATCTTCATTAATGACTTAGATGAGGGAATAGAAGGGGAACTTACCAAATTTGCAGATGATGCTAAGCTGGCAGGAACAGCTAACACCCTAGAAGATAGGCTCAAGATCCTGATGGATCTTGACAGACTCGAACACTGGGCCATATCTAACAAAATGAAATTCAATGTAGAGAAAAGTAAAGTCCTACAGTTAGGCAAGAAAAATCAAAAGTACACATATAGACTGGGTGAAACCAGGCTCAATAGCAGTAACTGTGAGAGGGATCTTGGAGTCTAAGTGGACAACCAGCTAAGTGGACAACCAGCTAAATATGAGCCAAAAAAAACTAATGCAATCCTAAACTGCATTAACAGAGGGATACAATTGAGATCAAGTGTGATACTAATACCACTCTATAAAGCCTTAGTAAGACCACACCTAGAGTACTGCATCCAGTTTTGTTCACCACATTATAAAAAAGATGTTGAGGCTCTAGAAAAAGTACTGAGAAGAGCAACCAGGATGATTAGGGGACTGGGGACTAAAACATATGAAGAACGGTTACAGGAACTGGGCATGGCTAGTCTAGTGAAGAGAAGGACCAGGGGAGACATGACAGCAGTGATCCTGTATTTGAGGGGCTGACACAGAGAGGAGGGGCTCAAGCTATTTTCTAAAGTGCCTGTAGGCCAGACAAGGAATAATGGATGGAAACTGAATAAGGAGAGCTTGAGTGGGGGTTGGACTAGTTGACCTACAAGATCCCTTCCAACTCTGATTATCTGTTTGTCAGTGCAAGCTCTGTGTCTTTCATATGTGTCCTTGATACAATAACATACAAAAATAGAGAGTTTATATCACAATGGCATTATGCTTTTTTCAACATTTATTCCTCCTTTTCTCTGTTATGGACACCTCCACCAGGAGAGATCATATTTCTTTTCTGTTCATTAACCTTAACATGCCCTGCATCTTTGTAGCAATGTAAGGCTGTTCACATAAAGTCTGAATCTCCTTGGTGTGCTTTTAATATCTCTTTTTTCATAGTATTGTCAAGACCTTGAACAAATTTTTTTCTTGTTTGAGAATACCGCATAGGCTGCAAGTTATTTCACATCATGAAAAAGATGTTCATTAAGCTCCAAGTGTGGTTTATTTTGCTTTACTAAGTCAACTTGTTTCACACCAGAGCCTTTTCTAGTGCTTCCAGTAGCCTACTGGAAGAGTTGGAAGAATTAGAAGAGACTTTACCTACCTGGCCAAAAGTGTCTTCTTTCGGCTGGAAATGCCAGACAAGTGATATGATAGACAGACAAGAAAATGATATCAGAAAGTGGTTGCTTTATGAAACTTATGCAAGTCTTCACTGAAGAAGTACTTAACACAAACTTTCATTAAAGAGCTAATTCTCACAAACCTTCGTTGGAGGAGTGCTTTAAATTTTGCATCTTAAATTTTGTCCAAAAACGGATATGAAAAATGCTGCTAGTAGTAGGTCTCTAGTCTATAACATCTTCCACAAACATTCTTCCCAACAGCTTGAAATTATATATAGTACACAGCCTTAGCTAAATAACTAGGGCCTGGCATTCAGTGCAAAGACAACAGTGCCAGTTTGGCAACAGGCTACAAGTATAGCAGTTTGAGGGAGTCTTCCAAGAATCCTACAACAGCTGGAATCATTCAACCACTCTTGCACCCAGCAGGGGGAGCAAACTTTCCAAATCCCTTAACCCTCCTTAAGTACCATAAATTTTCAAGGTTATTATATGGATGCTTCATGAATACAAAACTGAGAAATGGCCCAAAAGAATAAAGAGGGCTTAAAGCAATCTTAAATAATAATTCAGAAATGTGGAACCTGTCCCTTTCCAGATGTTGCTGAATTATAACTCTCAGTAATCCTAGCTGGGATCAGGAAAGTGTGAGAAGCTAAGAAATGTCATTGGGCAAGTTCAGGATGACTAGAGGTTCTCATGCCACAAATAATAAATTATTTAATATGCTTGACCAAGGATTGGTATCAGAAAAAAAAACTATCAATAAGGGCAAGGTAGTATTCTAAGTTCATAGAACTGGATACAGTATATTGGAGTCAGAAAGTTTTTTTATTTTTTATTTTATTTTATTTTTATTTGCCAATTGCTTACAAGATAATAGGTATAAGTAAAAACATAGTTATGAATACATGGATACATGGATACATATAAGAAAAATAAAAATATATATAAAAGAAACAATAGGACAGGGACAGTAGGCACGTTGGTGCGCTTATGCATCCCCCCTACAGACCTCAATAGTAGACAGTCAATAGTACACAGTCTAAGGTTAAAGTTTTTGGGGTTTGGAGGAAAAAACCACAGAGTCAGGTAGAGTATTCCAGACATTGACCACTCTGTTGCTGAAGTTGTATTTCCTGCAATCAAGTTTGGTTATCTATTGTTTGCTCTTGTGTTGTTATGGTTGAAGCTGAAGTATTCATAGACAGGTAGGACATTGCAATGTATGATTTTATATATTATACTTAGATCGGACCAAAGGTGGCGTAGTTCTAGGTTTTCTAGGTCTAGAATTTCGAGTCTGGTGGCATAAGGTATTCTGCAATGAGTAGAGGAGTGGAGAACTCTTCTTGTGAAATATTTCTGGACTTTCTCAACTGTGTTAATATCAGATACGTAATGTGGGTTCCAGACTGATGAGCTGTATTCGAGTATTGGTCCAGCAAATGTTTTGTATGCTCTAGTTAGTAGTGTAACATTACCAGAGAAAAAGCTACGTAAGATTAGGTTAACAACTCTTAACGCCTTTTTGGCTATGTAGTTACAGTGGGCTCTAGCATGTAGGTCATTTGAGATGAGTACTCCAAGATCCTTGACAGAGTTTGGATCATCAACAAGGTCTTGACTATTCAGCCTGTATTTTATTTTCTGATATTTTTTTTGCCAATATGTAGGACAGAGCATTTATTTGTTGAGATTTGAAGTTGCCATTTGTTTGACCATTCTGATACATAGTCGAGGTCTTTTTGAAGGGTAGCAGTATTGTCTTTGGTGTTGAATAGCTTTACATCATCAGCAAAGAGAATGCAGTTGCTCTTGATATGATCACAGAGGTCATTTATGTAGAGTACGAAAAGAGTTGGTCATTGGGGAACACCACTGTTGACAGGTAAAGAATTTGATAGGACACTCCCAATTTTGACCATTTGTTGTCTGTTTGACAGGAATGCTTCTATCCAGTTATGCAGGTGTAAGATTTTAGTTTTAGGAGTAGTTTGTTGTGTACCACTGAATCAAAGGCTTTACAGAAGTCTATGTAGATTGCGTCTATTGCTTTGCCCTGATTGAGTTGTGTAGTCCATATGCAGTGTAAGAGTTGCAGATTACCTGATAGTTTTTTCCTAAAATCAAGGTTGTTTGTTTCTAAGTAGAGGATGATGGATTGGTTAATAATTGATTCCATGACTTTACAGGTGACGCAGCATAAAGAGATTGGTCTGTAATTTTCAACTAGGCTGGGGACTCCCTTTCTGAAGATGGGGATGACCGTGGCTTGTGACCATAGTTTTGGCAAGGAGCTGGTCCTGAAAGATTTTTCAAAGATCATGCTTAGAGGTTCAGCTATGGCAGTGGGTAGCTTTTTTAAGAAGTAGGCACATATTCCATCTGGTCCAATAGATAGAGATGGTTTTAGATTGCGTAGTGCTTTTTCAACATTGTCTTCTGTAAAATTGATACGTATTAGATCATTGTAGTTGTCTGTGGTTTGACTAGGAAATACTGGGCATGATCCATTGTTGTTTACAAATACTGAGCCAAAGAATGTGTTAAAGAGGTTGGCTTTAATAGTGTCGTCGTTGTAGTCTTTACCATTAGGTCCTTTCAGGGGTGGGATGGACCTTGAGTCTTTTAATTTGTTGCTTATAAAATTATAAAAAACACTGGTGGAATTGGTGCGTAGAAGGTTTTCTTCTTGTTTAATGTGATATTTGGTGCATTCAGTTTTTATCTGGTGGCATAAATTTTTGTATCGACTTTTGAAGTTGGCAACGTGACCAGATTTGTTTTTCCATCAAAGTGATTTCTTTTTGGATTGAAGCTTCCTTATTATTTTGGGTAATTTGTTTTTTTCTGGTTTTGGGAGTTGTTAATGGTACATATAGTTTGATGACTCTTTTGACTTCAAGTAAAAATATGTTGTAATGGTCTTCTACAGTATTGCATCCAGAGAATAGAGATTGCCAATCAAGGGATGAGAGATCGTTGTTTATAAGATCATAGTTGCATTTTTTGAAGTTATAATTGAGGATTACATCATTGTGATGATTTTTGTGTGGACGTATGTTTAGACAAAAGTCAATCATGTTGTGGTCACTGTTGGAAAAGGGTTCTTGAATTTGTATTCCGTAAATTGAATTCAAACTATTGCAGAAGATGAGATCGAGGCAGTTGTTAAGTCTAGTGTTGTTGGTTACTAGTTGTTCTAGTCCCAGATTTGTTACTTCATTGTAGAAGTTTGCATGTGTGGGTTCAGTTGTACATTCATTAAGGGTCCAGTTAATATGAGGTAGATTAAAGTCACCAAGAAAGATAAAAGTGTGTGGGCAGGATGCTGCCATGTTAGTAGTGTATTTAGCTTGTGGCCCCAAGGCACAAGCAGATCCCATATCCCATTTGAAACATTTGGGAATCCTGTCTCACCATAATTATTATAAAATGATGCTGTTATTTTCTGCCATTCTAAGCATAGGAACCATTGAATTAAGTTCATGTGAGTTAGAAACAATTGAGGACTTTTTTTAATATGCACCAACAAGAACCTCAAATTCCTTAAATATTCCTAGGAAAGAAAAATGTCCACCTATGTTTACTTACACCTAGCACTAATTCCCAGGCCCCCAACTTCCGTCCACATAGAAAGTCATCTAAGCAGAGAAAACTTAATATTGCTTTAAGCTTAGACCTTGGGGAGACTGTTTTGCTATCTTGAGAGACTGTACATCATATAGCTGGCGGTTAAACTAATGAGATACACATCTGGACTTTCAAAACCCTATTTGTGTTTTATGAAAGACCTCAAAATGTCTATCCAGAGAAGAAACATTACTTCCTTGTGATTTTGTGCTGCTAAGAACTTTCCTCTTCCAGCTTGAGCCACATGTGGGTTATTCTACCACACATTTCCACCCCACCATAATTGATTCATTCAATCATTTTTATTACTGAAGTGTTGCTACAGACTTTCCACTGTTAGCTCACTCTATTCATAAAAGCTGAGAAAGCAATTCAAACAGAATTAACAAAAAGGAGATATATTAATTCCTTCCGGCATGAATGAGACTAAAAGAAGTGGACTTGCCAGTGATGATGGGTGAGACAAATTTTCTTCCCAGACTTTTTCTAAAACTTAAAGCACAAGCAAAAAAAGTGCTTTCTTATGTTTTTTTTTAAAGAGTGATCACCTGACTCTAGAACAATCAGATAATCCTGAAACACTCAGGGAATGAAGTTGGATGATGTTTCTTTGAAAAAACAGAGTGATGGAAGACACGTGACTGGCTTTAGTAGATAAAGTGGTTTATTTTGTCAGAGGCATGTGGTAAAATAGCTAACATAGTAATGTTTCCTGCTACCATCTTTAGTTTTATAGTTTGTTCAAGATATTGTGAGATACTTTTTAGAAGTAAATGGTAACCCATCACATACCTTGTCACAACTCTACATCAGTTCTATTACATAATCATTCAGAAGTTTGTAAGATTGGGATTTTGAGAAAAAGAGAGATTGCGGAGCTTGGAAAGGGAAATTGAGTTTGTTTTTCCAGAGTCTTCAGAAGATGGAAATCTATTTCTTGCATTGGATGGGTGACTATCAAACAACTACATAATTATTGAAATACTTTTTATAGGATGATAGGATTGATACGGTTATGTCTAGAATGATAAGAAACAGAATGATTTGTATAAATGATCATTGGAATGGTATAACAATGTATGTCTTACAAAAAAAATTGTGGGGGCCTCTAGGGGGGCCCCTTTCCTTTGTTTGATAATTTCAATAAGCTTTTGCTTATACTTTGAAGAATAAACCATAAAGATGAAGCATCTGAAGAAAAGTAGTAGGAATTATTCATTTTTAATAACCAAATTGTCACTAAAACAAAGAAAACTCAGACAATGGAGATATTTGGCCAGACAGAAATATTTTATATTACAACAGGAAACCCCTAGCTGAAACATCAACAACTTTTAAATCAAAACTTCCTAAGAACAAGAGAAATACGATTATGTGTGTCACCAAATATTTACTCCAAAAAATGCTTAGTTTAATGTTTTCCATTAATGCAATACAGACATTGCCATTCTTTTTAATATGCTTTTTATTGTTTTCATGTAGCCCACAAAACAATTCATAATTTTGCCAACATGAACATTTGTAGCTCTTCCTATAAAGTGTGGTACATTATTTTCCCAACTTAGGAAATGACAACCCTTTCCTAGTGTACTCTGATACGGACTGCAAATAATTATTGCAATTCATGCAATCAATTACATTGAAAAGTCACGTGATGTAACAAATGAGAAAGGCGGGGGAGGCAATGCATTTTTTAGGTTCACTTCAAAGAAATAGTTCTCATTCAGTATTAATATGAATCATCTCACGCTTCAGAGTTTTGCAATCAGCCCCAAAATGATGTTCTCTTACTGTTACTATATTTCAGCAGAAAATCAACTACTGGCCTGTCATGAAATGTCACAATGATGTTTGCAGGAATCAATTTATTGCAGTTCACTAAAACAACATTGTGACCTTACTAAATGCCATTGCTTTTTTAAAAAATAATCATTAATTCTTAATGACACATGTGTTTATCAGTACATAATGTCCAGGTTAGCTCTTTTAGTCAAATTAGTGTAGGATTTTGACCACACTGTGGTTAACAAAATGCACTGAAGAAATTCTCAAATGCAGATATAAAAACAGTAGCTTTCTATTCCTTTGTTCCCAGAAGTTTGCATTTAAACCATGCCTTCTATGACTATCGAGAGAACAAGCATCTATCAAGATTAGTAGACATCTGCTAAGATTTATAAAATGTTATTGAAACTAAACTTAGAAAATGAACATGTAAAACATTGTATGATCCAGTGGGCAAGGAATTTTGGATATAATGTGATGCTTGAACAATGGGAAAATATGTGGAGGCAGGGTTTAAAATTTACACTTAAATTATAATTTAAAACAGAATTTTTATAAGATGATGTATCATTGGTATTTAATACCAGATAAGCTATCTAAGATGTATAAAGGTATGTCAAATGAATGTTGGAAGTGTAAAAATAAACCCGAGACTTTTTATGATTTATGGTGGACATGTGATAAAACAAAAACATTTTGGAGTATGGTTCACATTCTAATACAGAAAATTCTGAAAATGGAGATAGAAATGAAACCAGAACTTTTCCTTTTGGGAGTAATGGATAAAGAACATGAGAAAAAGTTTAGAACTCTGCATATGTTGACAATAGCAAGACTATTGTATGTGCAAAAATGGAAAGACACTTTGATAGCTACCATAAAAGAATGGATGCAGAAGTTGATGGAGTTGGCTGAAATGGCAAAACTGACTACTCTGATTAAAGAAAAGAACGTAAGTACTTTTCTTTCCACGTGGAAACCGCTTCTGAATTTTGTGCTTGATATGGAAAAGAATGTAATTTTGACTTTGGGTTTTACAGATTACACTGATAGTTCTTTATGGAAAAACAATAAGCTGTGATTTGAGGTTAATGCCCTATTCTGCTGCCACAGAGAGAGTCAGAAGTCAATGCTTCTTTTTCTTTTCCTTTTCCTACCTTTCCCTCATTTCTCTCTCCCCTTTCCCTCCCCCACACTGCTCTTTTATTTACTTTTGTATTTTGCATTTTATAGTACTTTATAATGCAATAAAAATGTTTGAAGATTAGTAGCCATCAATAGCTTTCTACTGATAATCCTAGATTCAGAAGTCTTTATGAAAGCCATAATGAATCAAAGCAATAACTCAGTAAGCTAAATAACTGAGACTGAAAATAATTCACTTAGGATGCCTTGTGTACATTGTGTGTGTGTTGCTGCATGCATTTGAATCATTATTTTGATGACTCCCTGGACAAGTCTACTGTTTTTCCCCCCAATGCATTATAACAGAATAACAGAATTGGAAAGGCCCTCGGTGGTATTCTAGTCCAACCACTTGCTCAAATAGAGAACCCTATAACATTTCAGACAAATGGTTATCCAATCTTTTCTTTAAAACCTCAAGTATTGGAGCACCCACAGCCTGTGGAGGCAAGTTGTTCCACTGATGAATTATTCTAGCTATCAGGAAACTCTTCCTTAGTTCTAGATTGGTTCTCTCCTTCATGAGTTTCCATCCATGGCTTTTCAGAAGTGGTTTACTATTGCCTTCTTCCTAGCACTGAGAGAGAATGATTGACCCAAAGTTACTCAGCAAGCCTCATAGCTTGGGCAGGATTAGAAGGCACAATTCCTTAGTTTCTAGTCTGGTGTCTTGAATCACTACACCCAATTGGCTCACTTATAATATCATCAGAACTTGTCCATCACTGTCCAGGAATATTCATAAAGAGCTAATGAATCAAAGCCTAATTCAGCCCAAACTATTCACAGACATGAAGTTTAGAGTGCTCTCAAGCTACCTTTTCAATGAGAATCCAATTTCATTCCAGGCAGAGTACTTATTTAGTGCCTGTATCTGGAAATCACCAATTCATGAAGTTCATCCTGTCAATATACAGCTTTTTTTTTTTACTGATCTGCACCTAGCTCTTCCTCTCTTGTTTCCAGCCCTCTTTGCTTTGGACAGAGAAGAAGTGGTGCATTTATGTCCCCTGATAGTTGTCAGCTATTTCATCATGAGCAAAACTGGGAACATTCATGAAAAGTTCTTTGTACCATGAAAATATTATTTTGGGTGAACTACAGTTCAATATTTTATGAGTATGGGATTAACCAGCCTTTATACATTTGTGATTGAAAGGATGTAACCAAGTAGTTTTCTTAAAAACAGTATTTTGTGATAAATATTTTCTTCTCAAATTCAGTTTTACAGTCCAGGCAATATCCCCTCCAAGCATTACACAGATCTGACTTGGTTCAGCTTCTGAAACCTGATGGTTTTCAACCAGTAACACAATCGTAAATTATTCAGCACATGCAAAATGTTCCTATTACATAATGTTAATAAAACAAATTGGCATAAAAGATTGATTCATCAAACAATGGGAAAGTCATGAAACAACAGATTTGGGAACTGCCCACGTGGTGCAGTTAACACATGTTACTGTATGCCTACTTTGTATTTTCACACCTATTGCCACAGTTATTCACAATTTAAATGGTTGCTCCACTCAGTCAACACGGTTTTAAGATCATATACTCCAAAGTTCTGTAAATTTAAAGTTTCTTACCAGGAGTTCATGGATGACAGCAGCTGCTGACAAGATATAGTTAACACCCTTCAGAAATAGCCTAACATTCTAAAACTCAGCATATGAAATAGTAGTCACATTGTAAATTAAAGTCAAGGCATGATTTATAGATTTAACAGTCTTCAAGAGGGGGCAGTAAAGCTGGCTGGGATAGTTTCAGCTCACCAAGAAGTCGTTTTGACTGAGTCACAGTAGCTGCTTGGCGAGCCAAAAACTTGTTCTTTACCTGTCTGATTTTGCAAAGTTTCAACTTTCTGGTTTTGGTCTTATAGTGCTACCGTGTAAGAACTTTCTAATCAACTAACATAACATTGAACATAACATTTTTCTTTTAGGATTACTAGATAAGGAGTTGGGAAAAAAGATTTGGAAGTTTGTTTTTGTATGTTTTGATTTGCAGTGAGAATTCTATATGCACAGAAATCGACAGATATATCAATATCCCCATAACTGAAGAATGGATGGAAAAAGTGATGGACTGAGCAGAAATGGCAAAATTAACTGCTTTAATTAAAGAAAAGAACACAGCCAACTTTGTTTCTACTTGGAAACTGCTTCTGGATTTTGTGTTTGAGACAGAAAAAAATGAACTTTTGATGCTGGGTTTTACTGATTAATTCAGGTTTTTTTTTCTATAGAAATGGCTAGTATTTGTTAAATTGGTAAAATGAAAAATTGAGGCTGTAATTTCATTCTGTACTTTATTGCACAGAAAAAAGTTGGGAGACAGTGTATTTTTTTTCTTTCCCCTGTACCTCTCTTTTCTTTCCCTTTCCAATTTTCCTATCATATTTATTTTCATTTGTATTTTATAGTGTGATAATTTTATTCTATGATAAATTTAATAAAATTCTAAAATATCTATGAAGATTCTCAGTCATGGCTATAATAAAATTAATAAATTCTTAATGTTTTTTTTTAAACTCTGTGATCAGAGCATCTGATGCTTGAGTGTCCTAAAATTCAACTAGAGTTGAAATTGGAATGGGGAAAAGAAAAATACTATCCATCTACTCCTGCACCACCACCCCCCCCCAACCTTAGTAAAGGGGGGGAAAGCATTTATCTCTCTGAGAAAATATGAACTGTCTTTTGTAGGTCTCCATTATGTCATCTGCTGAAATTCTAGAATTATGATGTAGTTCTGGATTTCCAGTCAACCTAGTTCTGAAGGTAGAGACGCATAAGACTTTTCTATACATATTTCTAGCAAAGATTATTTATAAATGAAAGAGAAAATAGAAACATTGTCTTGCCTTTGGAAAGAACTACATAAAGCTGCAGCAATATTTTCAAAGGGCATTTGTTAAGAAAAGAGAAAAGAAGGAGAGGAGAAGAGAAGAGAAGGAGAGGAGAGGAGAGGAGAGGAGAGGAGAGGAGAGGAGAGAAGTTTAAGTATCTTAAGCAGTAGTGGCATGGTGGCTTAGAGATGAAGTTGCTCAATTCCCACTTGAAAGCTTGAGAGATCAATCCTAGGTAGCAGCAGATTTCTCTCCTAGGTACAAAGAAAAAATATCTGCTGCGAACCCCACATGGCATCAGGAAGGGCACCTGGCCAATAAATGCTCAGCTCCATCCAGTCATCCTGACTCTACCTTGAATAAAGGAATTATGGGATCATAAAAAGGGAAATAAATGTCTTAAGCAGCCCTAACAAAATTTGAAAAAATGATGAAGATTTGGGACTATGACAAACAAAGATACTTATCTGCTGCTACATTTGTGAGACAACTTTCATTCCAAAAACTTTAATCTGATTTCCAAATAGGATGACCCTTAGGAGTAGACATTTGCAAGCATTCTAAAGACAAACATATAAGAATCTTTGTGAAATCTTTCTCTGTCAATATCACTAAATTGTAGGTCAAAATTCAACATTCTAGGTTCTATCATATCACATGACCTAAAATGGACGCCTAACATCAAAAATGTCATCAAAAAAGCACAACAAAGAATGTTCTTTCTGTGCCAACTCAGAAAGCTCAAACTGCCCAATGAGCTGCTGATACAGTTCTACAGAGGAATTATTGAGTCTATCATCTGCACCTCTATAATTGTCTGGTTTGGTTCTGCAACCCAACAGGACAGACACAGACTTCAGAGGATAAATAGGACTGCAGAAAAAACAATTGCTACCAACCTGACTTCAATTGAGGACCTGTATACAGGTGAAACTCGAAAAATTAGAATATCGTGCAAAAGTTCATTTAGTTCAGTAATGCAACTTAAAAGGTGAA
Organism: Notechis scutatus; assembly: GCF_049901735.1. NCBI lineage: Eukaryota > Metazoa > Chordata > Lepidosauria > Squamata > Elapidae > Notechis > Notechis scutatus. The sequence goes on from NC_142011.1 coordinate 188,711,642, forward strand.
GCTAATATATGAGATAGACTCATTACATGCAAAGCAAGATAGCTCAAGCTGTGATTTGTCATAATTGTGATTATTATGGCTTACAGCTCATGAAAACCCCAAATCCACAATCTCAGAAAATTAGAATATTACATGTAATCAATAAAACAAGGATTGTACATAGAACAATATCGGACCTCTGAAAAGTATAAGCATGTACATGTACTCAATACTTGGTTTGGGCCCCTTTTGCAGCAATTACTGCCTTAATGCGGCGTGGCATAGAAGCTATCAGCCTTTGGCACTGCTGAGGTGTTATAGAAGACCAGGATGCTTCAATAGTGGCCTTCAGCTCTTCTGCAATGTTCAGTCTCATGTCTCTCATCTTTCTCTTGGCAATGCTCCATAGATTTTCTATGGGGTTCAGGTCAGGTGAGTTTGCTGGCCAATCAAGCACAGTAATCCCACGGTCATTGAACCAGGTTTTGGTGCTTTTGGCAGTGTGGGCAGGTGCCAAGTCCTGCTGGAAAATGAAGTCAGTATCCCCATAAAGCTTGTCTGCGGAAGGAAGCCTGAAGTGCTCCAAAATCTCCTGGTAGACAGCTGCGTTGACCCTAGACTTAATGAAGCACTGTGGACCAACACCAGCAGATGACATGGCTCCCCAAATCAACACAGACTGTGGAAACTTCACACTGGACTTCAAGCATCTTGCAATGTGTGCCTCTCCATTCTTCCTCCAGACTCTGGGTCCTTGGTTTCCAAATGAGATGCAAAAGTTGCTCTCATCAGAAAAGATGACTTTGGACCACTGAGCAACAGACCAGTTCTGTTTTTCTTTAGCCCAGGTAAGATGCTTCTGACGTTGTATGTTGTTCAGGAGCCATAACAAGAGGAATACAACATTTGAAGCCCATGTCCAGGATCTGTCTGTGTGTGGTAGCTCTTGATGCACTGACTCCAGCCTCAGTCCACTCCTTGTGAAAGTCCTCAACACTTTTGAATGGCCTTTTCCTGACAATCCTCTCCAGGCTGTGGTCATCCCTGCTGTTTGTGCACCTTTTTCTTCCACAGTTTTCCCTTCCACATAACTTTCTATTAATGTGCTTTGATACAGCACTTTGGGAACATCTAACTTTATTTGCAATTACCTTTTGAGGCTTTCCCTCCTAATGGAGGATGTCAGTCATGGTTTTCTGCACAACTGTCAGGTCAGCAGTCTTTCCCATGATTGTGATTCCTACTGAACCAGACTGAGAGACCATTTAAAGGCTCAGGAACCCTTTGCAGGTGTTATGGTATAATTAGCTGATTAGAGTGGGATGCTTTGAGCCTAGAATATTGAACCTTTTCACAATATTCTAATTTTCTGAGATTGTGGATTTGGGGTTTTCATGAGCAGTAAGCCATAATCATCTCAATTATGACACATCACGGCTTGAACTATCTTGCTTTGCATGTAATGAGTCTATCTCATATATTAATTTCACCTTTTAAGTTGCATTACTGAAATAAATAAACTTTTGCATGATATTCTAATTTTTTGAGTTTCACCTGTACTTCATGAGTCAAAAAGAGGGCTGTGAAAATATTTACAGACCCCTCACATCCCAAACATAAACTGTTTCAACTCCTTCCCTCAAAACGACGCTGTAGAGCACTGCACGCCAGAACAACTACACACAAGAACAGTTTTTTTTCCAAAAGCCATCACTCTGCTAAACAAATAATTCCCTCAACACTGTTCAACTATTTACAAAGTCTGCACTATTACTGTTAATTGTCTCATCACTCCTTAGCACCCATCCCCTCTCCCTTGTGACTGTATGACTGTAACTTTGTCACTTATATCCTTACGATTTATATTGACTGTTTCCTAGTATGATTTGATTGCTTATTGTACCCTATTATTATCATTAAGTGTTGTACCTTATGATTCTTGACTCTTGATGAATGTATCTTTTCTTTTATGTATACCGAGAGTACTTGCACCAAGACAAATTCCTTGTGTGTCCAATCACACTTGACCAATAAAGAATTATATCTATCTAACAGGGTCAGAATGGGGAACTAATGTAGTTACAGGACCTAATCTGATTATGCTAATATAATAAAATTCTGAGCCTGTGAAGATGGGGATAAAGGAAATATTTGGTACTTGGAGCATCATTAGTACTTTCCATTTTTCATACTTGTATACAGAGTTTAAAAGTTATGTTTTCTGAGCCCCATGCTATCTTTCCTCAACTCATTTGTTCATTATTTGCAGATTCTATTTTTCAGTATGAATTTCAAAAGGGAAAAGAGAGAAAAGCATAGCTGTACACCTTAACTAAAATAATATAACAGAAGTTTCTAGATCAAAAGATCAAATACTATTGTTATGTGAGGGGTTTTTAGGGCATTCGTGAACTTTCACTTAAAATTGACTATGCTTGACTTCAGTAATAGAGTCTCAATACATATATTTAACAAGATTAGGTATGCGGTGACTTTGTTACTTTCACAAATCAATCTCTGGTTAGCTGAAATGAAATTGTAAGATTGAAGAAGTCTAGTAAAAAAACAAGAATGGTGCCTAGGTAACTGTCAAGATATAAAACAAGCATAAAATTATACATTTCTGAGATCTTATTTTCATGTCTCCAAAAGCCTTGTATTAAAATTGGAATAGAATGGTATTTTTGGCATCTCTTGAAAAATGACCTCTAGTAAAGGCATATTATTTTTTTCCTTCAGTTGGTGATTTGTATTGAACAAAACTGATCTAAGCAAGGACTGTCTTACCGATCCTAAAATGACCAAATAACAGCCCACAAATAATTTCAGATTCTGCTCTACAAGATAATGGCATTGCATGAGGATTTATTCATCTCACATCACAGGCCGCACTAGCATTGTGTTCATTGTCTGTTATTTATCAATGCAGCACCTGCAAAACCACGTGACTGAAAAACTCTTCCTGTCAAAAGCTGCACAACTGGACTCACTAATGAAAGGAAAAAAGTGAGCAGGCACATGTTTTGTCCATGTAAACAATAAAGCCAGAACCAACTCACAGAAGCAGCCTTCCGTGAAAAAGGAAAGAATAGCAGGGGTACCAGGAACAGGCATGCACATGTTATATGACAACAGTAATAAACATTTCTTACAGAGAAATATTGCTGTATTAGCCTTAGAGACTATTCTGCAGAACCTTAGAGACTAGGGGCTGAGTAAAGTGATACCCTTCATAAGGATTTCAAAACAAGAATGGCATGAAGAAAGAATATATATATATGAAGTACATTGCCCTTTGGATATGAGGCATGGTATACTGACAAAAAACAGAAAGTGGAAATGGAGCCATCAAGTTGTAGTTTGGTTAGGCACATGTTCAAAATAATATGTTTATTATTCCTCAGCCCATGAAGGTTCACTACCACATCCAACCTGATTGGAATCTATTTTCTCCTGTTTCTGTTGTATTCTGAAGTACAGCCACTTATTTTTTATTGACCATATTTTAAGTCAACTCTTCACATATATTCATGTGGCCAAAGAGCCACAAAGAGATTTTATGGCTAGATATCACTTGTGTGAAAAATGCAGAACAGTCTGGGCTGCAATAGCCAAGCCACTGTATTCTTTGGCGGAGGCTCCAAATAATCCCTCAAGGAGAGGCAGGTGATTTGGAAGCAACACTTTAGATCAGAGGTGTCAAACTCGCAGCATCATGGCGTTATCATGTGATGTATCAGGATTTCCCCCCCTTTGCTAAACTAGGCATGGGCATGGCCAGTGCATGACACATCCAGCCCATAGGCCGAGAATTTGACACCCCTGCTTTAGATTGGCATTTCCAAGTTCTCATATAAGTAGAATGGAGAGCAGGACAACCATACTCAATGAGGCTTTTTGCCAAACAGAATGACAGGTCTTTGTAATTGAAGACCACTGACTGCAGCCTGGTTTAAGAGACAGCCCTGACCCTTGTCCTTTCATTGGAAACAACTCTGACCTCTGGCTCCTGAGTGATGTCCTTGTGCATTCTGCTCATCAAACTCTGACCCACTGACTAACAAACCTGAACTGGCTCTCTGAATTTTGGACTGGATTTTGACTATTCTTCTGCATGCTCCTGTTGAAAGTGAAACCACTCAAGCAAGCTTCCCCCCACTCCAGAGACTATGATTTAATTTACATTCCTTTCTTTGCCTGCAATTATCTCTTAAATCTTGAGTAAATTGCTAATCTCCAGAGCAACTGAGTGTGTAATTAAAAGCTGAAACAGGATGCTACCCATAAGCGATTTGCCATTGTTATTCTAGGAATTACTCTGATTTCCCAATCTGTTCTACAACCTAATTGTTCTCTATCCAAGAATTACTCAGGTTCAAATGTTATTAGTTTCAAACCCAGGTAGGATCAACCAGGTGCTGACATTTATCGAGGCCCCATAGTTAACCTCATAATTCACAAGGGTATTTTTTCTGAGAAATAAAGAGTCCAATTTAGTACAATCTTTCCATTTTTAAAATCTACTTCAAGCAAAAAGTGTGGAAATTGTACACCTGAGCTTTTCGATGGTATCCCCCTGGGCTGAGAATGTTACTTTATATCAAGGGTCTTCAAACTTGGCAAGTTTAAGATTTGTGGACTTCAACTCCCAGAATTCCCCAGCTACCATGACTGGAGGAGGAATTCTGGGAACTGAAGTCCACGAGTCTTAAAGCTGTCAAGTTTGAAGACCCTGCTTTATATCAACTCTGAAAGATTATTGTTAGATTAATATGTCCTCTGTGTTTGCCTTTCAAATATTATGATTCCTTATTATTCTTATTGTCTTATTTTGTAGCCGCTGAATGAACAGTTCCATTTAATCTTTCAATTAGTCTTTTTTTTACAGTTTTCTTAATTGGTTTGTTTTAAAGAGTATCATTTAACAACTGTATTTTTATTATTTAAGCACCATGAATACATTTTTAAAAATGTGATTATTAATAAGGTAACCAGGTAAGAAAAAACAAGCATCTGATTTAATACAAAAGTCTAGAATCAATACATTATTGTCACTAAAATACTTGCAAAAAGTAATATCAACACTTCTATTGATAACTGGTTAAGAGCTTTACAGCAATTCTGAGATCATTCTTTTCTTTTTTAAAAAAATCTGGATTATGAAGCTACTAAACAATTGTAAACTATGAAGATTAAGAAAATTATAACGGGTTTGTCTTTGCATTGACCTCAACAATTTTTAATGCATTTAATCAAATTTGACATTTACAAAGATGACAGAATGAGAATATAGAAAACTTGTATCCATTCTGAATGTCAAAGTCACTGTCCCAACCTGGAAAATTGCTTTATTTGTCAAATCTATGCATTCCTGCTGAGGCTGGAATCTATTTGTCTGGCATCTGAAGCTGCAGAAAACATCTGCAGGAGCCCACAACAAAGAAAAAAACAGCAGATCCACTGAATCTACACAGTGTATACACAACCCTTACTATTTAAATAACTCACCACACATTTCATATACAGAGATGCCCGTTGAGATTTTCAATATATAAGGCATTTGAGGCATACATGCCTTGCACTCACTCCCAGTTTGAAATGGGATATGCAACTTTGCCAATGTTAGTAAAGCAACAGTAATCTTATATTAGTTATTGATAAGGAAAGAATGTTTTGTCATATGATGGATAAGAACATTTTTCTTGTCACCATTTCTTTATTACAAATAGTCCTTGACTTACTTTAATGACCGTTTGAATTTACAACAGCACTGGAAAAGTGACTTATGACCGTTTTTCACACTTATGGCCATTGCAGCATCCCAATGCTCACGTCATCAAAATTTAGCGACTGATTCATATTTATGATGGTTGCAGTGTCCCAGGTTCATGTGATCATCTTTTGCAACATTATGGCAAGCAAAGTCAACGGGGAAGCCAGATTTATGTACAACTGTGTTACTAATTTAACAATTGTGGCAAGAAAGTTTGTAAAATGGGGCAAAACTCACTTAACAACTGTCCTGTTTAGCAACAGAAACTTTGGGTTCAATTGTGGTCATGTGGAGGACTACTTTTACTTTTTTCTGTAGTTAGCACTTTCATGAAAGATTGATATGAAATTCCTGAGCTTCAGGCTAAACTGGAAATCCAAAAATTACCTTAGAATAAGGCAGTGAAAAACTACTTTAGTAAAATTGCTAAGAAACTTCAAGGATTGGTCCACAAAGTCAGTATGACTCAAGTTTGTTTTAAAGAAGGGTTTACTTACAGTACATGCTTCATCTGAAACAGCCTTTAGTTCCCCCAGATCTTCTGCTTGGATAAAACGTTGCCTTTATCCACAAATTGAACATCTGCTGCTTTAAAAGCTATTGGATTTTTTTTAATCAAACCAGGATAAGATTCTCTAAAATTAATTTCCAGAATAATCCTTCTATGTGGTATGAGTTTATATAAGTAAAGTTCATCCAAATAATCAGTGTCTCTCTCATAATTGAGATTCAGCAGAGTAAAAAATAAACGGTTATATAAAGCAGAATTGGGGTTGACATCTCAGATGTTTGGACTGTTAGCCAAGTTCCAGTCCCTTAATAAGATCTCATCCAAGCCCTTCCCCCTCTCCAGCTATTTTTTTACAGGTAGTCCTCGACTTGCGATCACAATTGAGCCAAAATTTATCTTGCTAAGCAAAACATTTGTTAAGTGAATTTTGCCCCATTTCATGACCTTTCTTGCCTCAGTTGTTAAGTGAATCACTGCAGTTGTGAAGCTAGTAACACGGTTGTTATGTGAATCTGGCTTCCCCATTCACTTTGCTTGTCAGAAGCTCGCAAAAGGTGACCAAAGGTGATCTCAGGACACCACGACTGTCATAAATACGAGTCAGTTGCCAAGTGTTTGAATTTGGATCGGGTGACCATGGGGATGCTGCAATGATTGTAAGTGTGAAAAATGGTCATAAGTCACTTTTTCAATGCTGTTGTAACTTCAAATGGTTTAAAATGAACCTTTGTAAGTAAAGGACTATTTATATCCGTGATGGTGAACCTCTGGCACAGGTGCCACAGGTGGCACACAGAGCCATTTGTGCCGGCATGTGAGCTGCAGGCAAACTTACCTCACTGCGAAAATACCAGAAGTGATGAAACGGGCCTAGTTTTCGGCCTGCAAAGCCTGCAGAAGCCTTTCTCAAGCTTCTGGGAAGCCAAAAAAGGCCTCAAACCAGCTGAAAATCAGCTGTGAGGTACAGTGCAGATAAGGGGGCGGCGGGGGTGGGGATTGTGCACGCATGCATAGGGGGCATGGGGGAGGCATATATTGCCTTCTGGGTGCTGGCACACACACAATTTTTGGCACAGGACCCCAAAAAGGTTAGCCACCACTGATCTATAAGGACCTCACACTCTTAGTAGCAAAGCAGTATCATATAATTTCCCGTAATGCCAACATTTTTATGGAAAAGCTTTAACAGTAATTAAAGGAGTAGCCCAACCATACAGGTAGTCCAGGGGTGGGATCCTACCGGCATTACAACTGATTTGGGGAGCGGGCGCATGCGTGCCAAATGTGTGCTGCACACATGTGCGTGCTACCGGCTCCAGTGGGCATTTACCTTCTTCAACTGACGAGCGGCACTCAGCAGTGCCATGCAAAGCAGTTGAGGAGGTAAAAGCATAGGATAAAGGACAGCCTAGAGCCTGGGCGGGCAGGTGGTTATCACAGCGAATTGATTCAATGTCAGCTGCTCTTTGGAGCTTCCGGTTCTATAGAACTGGGCCGAACCGGTAGTATTCTACTCCTGAGGTAGTCCTTGACTTAAATCATTTGTTTATCAACAGCTCAAAGTTATAGCAACACTGAAAAGGTGACTGGAAACAATCTTCACATTTACAACGATCTTCACATTTACAACCAGTTACATGATCAACATTCAAGCACTTAGCAAATACTTAGCAAAGTATTTGCCCTAATTGCAGTCATGGGCTCACCATTAGTTAGCTTCTCAGTCAGCTTCTGACAAAGTCATTAGGGGAAGCCAAATCCACTTAATAACCATGTAATTCATGTAACAATTACAGTGATTCACTTACCATGCCAAAAAGGTTATAAAATTGGGCATGAGTCACTTAAAAATTGCTTGCTTAGTAATGAAAATTCCCATCCCAGTTGTTGTCATAAGGCAAGGACTATCTGTATGCTTCTACAATGAGGGTCTGATTCAGTGGTGGGATTCAAACAAAACAAAATTACTACTGGTTCTATGGGCATGGCTTGGTGGGCAAGGCATGGCTTGGTGGGTGTGGCTTGTGGGCGTGGCAGGGGAAGGATACTGCAAAATCTCCATTACGTCCTCACTCCTGGGGGAAGATTACTGCAAAATCCCATTCCCTCCACACCACACTAACCTGCTTTCCACCTCCGTTCTCCTGTGCAGGGCAACAAAAGAAAACCCAGCTGATTAGCTGGGACTTGGGCAGCAGAGAATAGATAGGGGTGGGACCAGTCAGAGGTGTTATTTGCCCATTCTCCGAACTACTCAAAATTTCTGCTACCAGTTCTCCAGAACTGAATATCACCTCTGGTCTGATTAGAAAAAGGATCCACGTTTTGCCTAGACCTTTCTCCAGCCAGCCTTGGAAACACCCACAAAGAGAAGAAACAAAAACATATGTTCCAGCACCATCAGGCAATAAAATATTTTTTGATGATGCCAGATGTGCAAAGTAGCCTGCATAATTCATCCTGCCAATATGGCAGCAGCAGGAAGTTCCTAATAAGTAATTGCTCTTACATGAGAAATGTTATTTCGGGACTCCCCACATCCCAAAGTGCCTTTGTTCTGTCTTGGGAATGCTCGCTCCTGTCTAAATTCAGCTCTACCCTTGCCCCTTGATATCGCTGATAATCAGTCAAATGCAAACTATAGCCTGTAATTTGATTTGTTCTGTTTTTGGCCACCCGAGAGGAGAGCAATGGGTAAGTGTATTCATTCATTGTAGCACTTCTTGATCCACTGAACTATTGAACAGGTTTAATCAAAAGCATACAGAGCCTGAAAGTTTCATCACAGTTTGCCAGATCGGTTTCTTTCTTAGAACACCTTGGGGTGATAAGAGGTTCCAGCCAAGAAAGCTTTCAGCAGATGGAATGGCCCTCTGAAGAATATTCTGCTTGAATCAGGCCTCACAGCCGTCTTTGATGCTCTTTGCACTGTAAGACCTGTAAATCCTTCTGTGGGTGGGATGACAAATGTTTCTGCAAAAGGCACCTGATTCAAGATATGTAAGCCGTGCCAGAAATACTTCTTAATCTCTTCTCCTTTAGAGAAACTAGAATAGGAAGCAAACTCTTTTTTCAAATCTTAGATCTGCTTTTTGCTTCAGTGTGTCAGCTGTGTTATACTTTGAATGGGCAAACTCAGAACTTCTCTTTGACATGGAACAATGAAGCACTGCGTACATTCCCTTAGGAATGATACCTTATAGCCTGAGTTCTGAGATGAATGCAGTTTATGCATTTTCACAATTTTGATTTTAGTTAGTTTGTCCGAGTGCAGCAAACCTCAGAACAGGAAATGGTTTGGGAAGAATAACCTGCTAAAAATGAAACCACTAACAGTTCTTGAATGGGATATGTAGTTGATGCATATTTTATAGCAGTATATCAATTCATAAAAATTACCCAGGCAGAGCAAGGAATTTGAAAGTTGTCATTTGAAAGAGTGGGGAATCAAATTTCAGGAATCAAAAATGCTAATTCAAATTTTTCTGCATAATTATTTCTGTAGATTATTTGACATAAATGGCAAAGAAGGAAGACAATAGTCTAGAGATGAAGAAGTTGGGAAAGAGAAAATATCTTCAATGCTTCTTTGTTCTTGGTACTCTATTAAAATTAAAATCCCACCCAAACAAGGAATGGAGATATTCATTTTGATTTCAATGATCTAAAGTCGCAATTTGGAATGAGAATCTTTTGAATATAGTAGAACTTTAATCTCCGAGGTGTAAACTATAGCCCATAATTTGATTTTTTTCCCCTGATTTTGAGAGTCTACAAGAAAGAGCTGGTTATGATAGATGCCAAAGGATACTTCTGATCTCTATTATTCCAAGGACAATGGCAAGCTATGCAATTATTTCAAATTACTGTAATGTAATGATTGCCTAATACACAGCCATGGAAAGACCCAAATGGATCAGATCAAAGGTCTGTCTGATTTCACTACCATGTTGTCCACATTGACCAAGTCTGTCTTCAGAAAACTCATTAGCAATAGATGAAGGAAAAATAACCGACAATTGTTGGAAACATATTCTGTCAATAGAATATTGTCCAGGACTTTATGTTGAGGCAAGATAGGTCAACCTCCAGTGTAGGAAATGCCATTCCTTCCTTTTAAAGAAGTTTTCTGGAGAAGGCAGTGGACTTCAGCCACAAACCACCGTTATTCTGCATGAAGCATGTTACAGTATCTAGATCCTTTCTAGGTGGATTTTAGATTCAGGCCCTGGATGGAAATAACACAGGTAGCCCTTGTGAATTCTCTTCACTAGGTCCTGGACAATGTGAATGTGTCTTTTCTGGCCCTTATAACTTTCAGGGGCTTTAAAATCTTCATCTATAGTGTCCTCTTGAATTATCTATGAGGATTGAGAATTGGAAGTGCTTATTAGAAAGATTCTTGAGAACAATGGTAATAAAAAATGTTGGGGAATAAGCAGTGAAGTCTCTGGTTTCTTCTGTTCAGTGTGTTAAAGGACTTAGTGCTTAATGTTATATAATTTCTATGTAAAGACATGGGAAAGGACAATCATCAATGATACTCAGTTAAATCCTTCATCTGAAGCTGAATGTAAGTTAATAGGACAGCCCTTAGCTGATATCTGTAGCTATATGAGACTAGATGAGATGAAACAAGTTGAAATTAAATCCCCAAAAGGCAGAATAGCTGTTCATCCAGCTCTGTATGATGATTTAGTGATCCCTTGGTTGGCTCTGCAGAGAGCATCAGTCTCCCAAAAGGATCAAACTACAGCTCAGAACAGCTTTTCATAATGATCTGTTCACAGCCTGGTAGAGATTCAGGAGACAGTTTGGTGGGGGGGAGCAACACTCACCAGCAAATTCCTCAGTTTTCGGTGAAGTCAGCTTTTCATTTCCTAGAAAAGCCATTACCAAGAAACTGAAAAGCTCCTTAATGAACTGAGAGACAAATTAGGTTCTCAAGTAAGAGTAATCCAGTTGCTGAAATTTCCTTAATGTTATCCCTGTAAAGAAAACCCTGCAAAAATCTTATTATCAGTTGAGTCAGCTATCAAGAGCTCAACACTCTTAGACTTATAAAAGTACCTGGTGGAGGGTACGGCCAGGAATGCCTTTGCCCAACTACATCTGGTATACCAATTGCAGCCTTTCTTGGAATAGAACCTAGGAAACCCTTATTACACACACCCATTCCCTCTCTATTGGTTTACTGAAATTTGCTTTACACAGAGGTGTTCTTGAAGATACTTTGTGCAGTTTGTGCAGAATGTACCAGCCTGTGTGTTGACTTGTGACACCTGGTTCTTCTTCTTATTTATTTGAACTGGACATCACCTGACTCCAACTGACTTTGAGTTGCTCACAGAATAAAAACAAACATCAATATACAATCCAACTGAGCAAAATAACAAATCCAGTCAAAATGCATACACCATGCAAAGGGCTCTACTCTCCATCCGCTCTTCACAGCCTAAAATCTGGGAAAAGTGCCAGATTTTCAAGCCCTCCAGAATGCCATCAGAGTGAAAGCCATCTGCACTGCAGGTGGGAAATGGGAGGTGAAGGGGTTGGCACCTGTGGGCTATGTTTTTCCATCATTAACTTTGGTATTAGTTCGCTCCTAAGATCCAGAAGGTTCCACGCTTGCCATCTAAATTTAAAACTTGGTTTATTAGACAAGCTTTTGGAGAAGAGTATACTTGCATTCCACCTTAACCAGTAGATGTATTGCATTCTAAATCTGGTTTAAATTTGGTTTAAACCAGAACATGGTTTTATTACGTTTTATTAGTGCTTTTGTAAACTGCTTGGGGTTTTTGTAATTGGACAATAATGAACACATATTTTGTGACTGCAAATTTCATAAATATATTTCTAGAGTACCAACACAGTACAAAGCAACAAATATATCATTTTGGTCTAGTTGTTAAGGCAGCAGGCTACAAACCAGGAGACTGTGAATTCTAGTCCCATCTTGGAAATGAAAGCCAGTTGGGTGACTTTGGGCCAAACCATCTCACAGAGGCTGCTGTTGTGGGAAAATAGGAGGAGGAAGGAATACTAGCCTTGTTTGCCACCTTAAGTTATTTATCAAAATAATGCAGGAGGGAGATAAAAAAAACAAAATAAAAAACAGGTACATCAGCTTCTTTCATTACACTGTGATTTATTTCTACAATCTGCCTCAATAAAAGAAGCAACATTGTAGAAGGCCTAATGCAATATGAATAAACAATATTTTTAAGATGTTTATTTATAGCCTTGAAAAATAGGCCTTCTATATTATATCATTTAATTTATATTTTTGTATACAATAAACACAATCAGTTAATTTCTATTTTCCAGATGCAAGAGTTTGGAATGGAGGAATAAAAACAGATTCAACATTATTTATGCTGCAGATGAAACAATATTTTTTATCTTTATGTGAAAATGAGGGTGCATGGATTTTGTTATAAGGCTAGTAAATTATAAACAATTTACTCTCCTATTGTCCAGATGCAATAGGGACTGGAAGCCAAACTACTTGGGAGAAATGGAGAGGGTTGCAGTATGACCTGATAATTATGAATTTTCCCAGAAGAAGCCCAGTTCTGTAAGATTTCTAGTACAACTCTGTAGATATTATGTACTGAGATAAGAATCTGTACTTTTAGATTCTTATTAAAAACTCACCCAAATCCCAAATCTTTGGAGAGTCATCAATCAATATAAATTTCCTCATTATATGGTCTTGACAGATGCTTACAACCCAGACGTTTTCAGTGGGATTTAAGAGGATTAACTCCACAACCTCCATAAAAAGTCCCAAGGAATGATGGGACTACATTCCGTTTCCTTTGTAGAAGCCCATTGTGAATTAATATACAGAAGCGGAATTTGCACACCTATGCAAAACTGTGTTCCAGGACCTTTTTGAAATATTAGAGTCCCTAAAGGATAATTTTCAGTTTTGAAGGATTCAGGACTGACTGATTTATTTTATGACTTATTTTGCTTTCCAATAGGACAGTCAAAGGCAAGCCAATATTGTAGATATGCTTATGGGTATGTATGTCTATACATGTTTTAGAGAGAGAATAGCTATGAAATATATATCCATTCAACTGCAACAAGGTATTTGATGTTCTTCAAGTGTTGTGCTGCATTTGAAGTGGAGGGATACATTACTTTTGTAAGTAAGCAGTATGCATTTATTTAATCCTAACTAGGGTTTTTCATGAGTTTAAGAATGTATTCTTTCAGTTATGGGCTCATCCATAGGCAGCCAAGCAGGTCAGCAATTAAAATGTCAGTTTTGGCAAGTCTATGGTTGATGAGCTTTGTGTTAAATCATGGAGAGATACACCCAAAGAGAAACTAAAAGCTAAATGTCAGAGTTACAATTAAATGCAAGCCAAACTTAGTATCATGAAATAATATTCTGACTTTAAGATGCCCCATGAATTGTCCTGGTCTAGTCTCATTATGAATGGGGCCAGGCCAAATATAACTGTTGACCATAGGCCCTAGATCTTATTACAAATTTTTCTGGTTATTTCTATTTTGGCTTGCTAATCAGTGGTACATACAGACCAGAGGTGGCATTCAGCAGGTTCTGACGAGTTCTGGAGAACCGGTAACAGAAATTTTGAGAGAACTGGCAAATATCACCTCTGACTGGCCCCGCCCCCATCTATTCTCTGCCTCCCAAGTCCCAGCTGGGACTTCTTTGGTTGCCCTGCACAGGAGAACGGAGCTGGAAAGCAGGTTAGTGGGGTGGGGAGGGAATGAGATTTTGCAGTAACCTTCCCCTGCAATGCCCACCAAACCTCACCCACAGAACCAATAGTAAAAGATTTTGAATCCCACCACTTACAGACCTCCAAACATCTAGCAAGAAATTAATAAGAGCCTTGACCAGGGAATTACAGTATTTCAGTAACTGCTATCTACTGATTGGAGTATAACAAAGACCTTTCTCCATTTAGGAGTAAAAGACCTGAGAGCTACTACTGCCTCTGTAAATTATTGATAAAAATTCTGAGAATTTCTCTTAATCCACATTCTCAGTGCATCATAACTGGAAATAAAAATGAAGTCATATCTTAACTGGGCTGATTTAAGCAAAGTCAAACACATAACTGAAAGCACTGTTCATCTTCTTATCAGTGAAATCAGAATGAGGATAGTTCATTCAACCATGGCCTGACTTCTACTATTCTTGCACTGCTTTCTTTACCACTCCATAATCAAAAAATCTTGCCCATTGGAGGAGAACACATGATGGTGGCAGCACATTGTTAAGTGTGGAGTCCTTGATTCTGTCTGAGCTTCAGTTGTCTTGTTGCAGACATTTCATTACCTAACTAGATAGCATAATCAGTGGCGGATTAGAGTGGGGCTTCTAGCACAGATCAAGTTACCTAGTTGGGTAATGAAATGTCAGCCAAAGATGTCACAGTTCAATCCTGAATACAAATATTCTCTTCTATTGTGGTGTTGGATGTTCATAATCCTATGGGAAAGAGACCAAGTCTGTCAGTAGTGCTCGACTTACAATCCTAATTGAGTTGTGATTCTGTTGTTAAGCAAGGCAGCTGTTAAATGAGGTTGCCCCATTTTATGACCATCCCCATTAACGTTGCTTGTCAAAAGGTTGTAGAAGGGGATCACATGACCCATAGACCCCATCATAAATATGAACCAGTTGCCAAGCATCTGAATTTTGATCACCTGACTAAGGGTGATGCTGCAATGGTCGTAAGTGTAAAAAACAGTTCTAAATCACTTTTTTCAGTGATGCTGTAACTTTGAACAGTCATTAATGAACTATTGTAAGTTGGGAACTACCTGTATAGTACTTTTGACAGGAAAATAACTCTACAGCTTCATATATATATATATTACATTTGGGATCTGAAATCTCAGTCCTTTTTTTCTTGGACATGAGAGAAGATGTTTGGGAAATGTGCCTTGCCATCACTGCAAATGTGCTAAGGAAGACTTGTGGTACACAAGGGACAATAGATGGCAGGTGGATTTATCTAACTCCTGCACATGTTTTCTACCCTCTTGTTTTGAACCTGGAAAAAAATTATGTGCTTTTGGAACCTGGAAAAATCCTACCTGACATGGATTAATATCTAATTAGATTATAGCAACTTGATGCAATTATTGTTTGGTGAACATTGAATATTAATTCACATCGAGTACTTTCAGCAGAGAATGCTGCTAGACATTTAAAAATAAATGTCCTCAGCAGTATATATAAGCTTTAATAATATTGAATAAATTAGGTCCTGATTTTCTTTTGCTGTATTGTACAACAGAGGATCATTAGCAGTTTAAAAGTTCATAGTTGCGTTTTGAGAATTGATCATGAAATTATAAATGCATACCACTTTGGAGAAGGTATTGCATTTCTCCTGTTATTTGAGGTACCTCTTTTTTGTATAGAGAGGGAAATGATTTTTTTTTCTTTTTCCTCTTTCACTCCTCTCCCTTTTGAGTTTGTTTTAATGTCATAGGTGAAAGGCTATCAGATTTAGGGCTTGAAGTAAGAAGATCCAACTCTTTTCCTTAGTTCAGCTGAACTGTTTACTCCAGGCATCATGAAAGTTGAGCCAGTTTTGACTCTCCAGCGCATTTATTCAGAGTTCAGGTTGTGTTTTTCTAGTGTTTGGTTGAAAGCTTCCACTGTTGTGATAGGGCAATGGCCTCAGTTCTCCAGGGGAATGTCATGTCACTGCTTTTGGTAACAAGTATTATTTGCAAGCAAATACTTTCCTACTTTCATATTCAAAGGGGAAATAGTTTACACTCAAATGGCCTTTAGAAATGATGTACCTAAAAGAATGTTATCCTACTCAATCCAAATTAGAAAAATGGTTTTAGAAAAATTAGAGTTTTTCCTCAAACATGAGGAAAAATACAAAACTGTCAAGTGCTAGGGAATTCAGGAGATTCAGGCAGTTCAAATGAGTATAAAGATTTATTGCAAGCTTAAACTCTCTACAAAAATCTGAGCTAATCTGAGCCAAAGGAAATGAGCAAGAATAGGAAGGCATTCAGTGTGGGCTGGACTTAAATTTCTTGTGAGTGTATAGGGACTCATGATTTATAACGTGTTTGACCCCTCCCTTGGGCTCAGCCTCTCCTCCAAAACACTGCTTAAATAATTAAAATGAACTTTCTTTTGTTCTCACTCTCATACTTCCTTATCGCTAGCCTTGTATTAAGCTGGGAGAAAAAAACAACATGAAGAATATTCACAACACATTTATTGTATATGGAAACCCATCCAAATTTCACTTCAGCATCTGAGATTACCAAGCAATGAGAAACCTGTCACTATTTTCGCCATGTACATCTCTGACTTTTTGGTATGATATATTTAGTAAATGTATAGGCCACCCATCTCACTGTCATGCAACTTATATTTGATAGGCATTCTTATCTATTGGGAATGAGCTAAAAGAAGAAACCACTTAATTATTTGGAGCCAATCAAGCCTACGTAATGCAACCCAATATTCTCTACTCAGTCACCTTTTCTGCACCAATCTAGCTTAGTTAATGCACAGTACCATTCAGCTACAAAGCAGGAAGAGCATGGCTATTGTGATCCATCCAGTCTAAAGGGGGTTGTCCAGTTCTCCATTCATAATATTGTATGCTGGGCAAATCTTCGAAGAAATGCTTTGATTCAGTGAAATTTTAAGCAAACTCCTCCTTTCCAATTGAAGCAATACCAAACTGCTGGATCACAGCAGCTGCCTTACTATGTCCAGATATTTTTTAAAAAGGCTTCTCCACCTTTCTATCAGATCGAAGTGGGTTGACAAGATCAGGTCAGCTCACTTCAGTACTTCATCTAAAGGCATCAGGAAGACTAATTCAATCAAGGGCAACTTTGAAATAGAGTCTGATCAAAGAGAATGTTTGTAGCTCGGGGTTGAACTGTTGGGTCCTTGGTGCTCTCTAATCTTGGCTGTTTCCTTGCAGATGTTTCATTACCAAACTAAGCAACATCATCAGTGCTAGAAGGGAGCGGGGTTTGCTCTCTGTTTATATACAAGTGACTTGCCCTGTCAGTATGGTAGGAGTGTTCTTTACAATCAAGGTCAAGTGAGGTACTAATACCACTCTATAAAGCCTTAGCAAGACTACACCTAGAGTGTAGTCTCTAGTGATTGCGCTTCTCTAGTAGTCTCTAGTGATTGCGCTTCTTTATCCAGTGTTGGTCACCACACTATAACAAGATTTTGAGACTCTAGAAAAAGTACAGAGAAGAGCAACCAGGATGATTAGGGGACTGGAGACTAAAACATATGAAGAACAGTTACAGGAACTGGACATGGCTAGTCTAGTGAAGAGAAAGACCAGAGGAGACATGATAGCAGTGTTCCTATATTTGAGGGGCTGCCACAGAGAGGAAGGGGTCAAGCTAGTTTCCAAAGCACCTGAAGGCCAGACAAGGAATAATGGATGGAAACTGAACAAGGAGAGATTTAACCTGGAAATAAGGAGAAATTTTCTGACAGTGAGAACAATCAACCAATGGAACGGCTTGCCCTTGGAAGTTGTGGAAGCGCAATCACTTGAGACTTTCAAGAAGAGATTGGACTGCTATTTGTCAGAAATGGTGTAGGGTCTCTCACTTGGGCAGGGGTTGGACTAGATGATTAGATGATTCCAACTTTGATTATCTGTTATAATATTTGGGTTCCTTGATTAGACTGTTGTTTACTGTTTGATTGTTTCTCTCAGTTCCTTGATGGAAGTATTGTTTACTGCTTGATTCAGTGGTGGTATTCAGCCAGTTCACACCAGTTCAGAAGAACCAGTTGTTAACTTTTTGAGCAGTTTGATGAACTGTTGTTGGAAGAAATCACTAGAGCAGAGAACCGGTTGTTAAATTATTTGAATCCCACCACTGCCTTGATTGTTGGACTAGTATTAATCTTGGTGTAAATCTCCTTGAATTAAATTGCTTAATTGTCTGGATTAGGAGAATGCCTTAAAGCAGAATACAGTGGAGTCACTTTACATGGGCTTAGAAGCAGTCTAGGACCGTGATGGTGAATCTATGACATGCGTGCCAGAAGTGGCATGCAGAGCCACTTCTGCCGGCATGCAAGATGTCGTCCAGAAGAGCCCCACCAGCTGATTGTCAGGTATCTGCTGAACATGCACGGGGGGAGACGCGCATGTCGGAGATGCACAGGCATGTGCAGAGGGGGTTGCGTGCACATGCACAGAGGCATGTGATATGTGGCAGTTGCGTGCATATGCATAGAGACGTGTGGTGCAAGGGGGTCACACGCACATGCACAGAGGCACATGGTGTGCATGCATAGGGTGCGCATGCAGGGAGCAGGGGGACTCACGCATGCATTGCATCATGGGTGCAGGCATGCGAGCGCATGCACATACACACACTTTTGGCATGCAATGGGGAAAAATTCGACATCACGGGTCTAGGATTTTACTGATACATTTTTTAACAATGTCATACCAAGAAAGACTATGCTAAGCCACTGCTCTTTATTACAAGGGATGGTTGCAAGATTTTTTTTTAATCCCACACTCACCTAAATGTTAACAGTTCTATCATCTGACTGGAGAATCTATCCATAAAAGTTAAAATCAAAACTGCTCTGTACTTTAATGTCTTTAGGAAAAGCTCTCCTTCCTCTCCCATAATTGTCATGGGCAGATTTGGAAGCCACACAAACTGTAAAATATACCAACCTAGACCTGTAGAACAGCTGGTGCTAAATAAGATGAATTAAATTTTATTTGCAAGAAATTTTAATTAACTCTTTACTTTATATCTCAGTTTTATGTTATGTGGTTCATTAAAGGTTTCTTATTTTATTACTAATTATTATTGTTTTTCCCATGCATGCCATTTCAGTGGAAAAGCAATAAATGAGGAAGATGATGCTCATGCGTATTTTTTAAATTTTCACCAAATATGGCATCCATATTTTAAGGATATCTTCTCAAGGTGATCCATTGTGCTTGTCTTTGTGTAAAGCAAGGGGAATTCTGGCAAAAGATAGCAGGAACTAAATTGTTCTATTTCCAAAGAGTTCCAAAAGGCTCAGAAAGAAATTGTATGATCTAGTTGGAAAATTTTGTTTCACAGATATTGATCTCACGTAATTGTAACTTGAATGTATTATAGAAATGCAATAACAAAAGTTCTATTCCCACCAATGTTCTGTTCTGCTCATTTGGCAAATTTGGCGTTTGCTCACTGAAGGGTTCAATCCATGTCTCATTCTTTTTTCATGGATAGTTTTCTATCCTAGCTCAATCAAGCCTTGACAGAAATTTTGCTTTAGTTTTTAAAAAAATCATATGATAATTGTCTGTCTGTGTGTGTGTGCATGTGTATGCTGAAGTCCAATCTTATGTTCTTTCACAAAATGTAAACAACATTTCAAGAGAACATTTAGGAATAATATCTTGAGGGAACAGCTCATGCCCTTTGAAATTTAAATCTGATTAGCTGAATATATTTCAATACATTGTATATATCAGAGTTTTAGGAATTTCCCTGAATAAATTATGCAATTGGCACATTTAAATTATATTTGGTCTTATATTAACATCACTTTAAAATGACTTTAATGGAATATTTTAATCTTTTTCTCCTTAGACCATTGCCTAAAAATGTTGTCTTTTCTCTGGTCATAATGGAATTTCAGACTTGAATAGGAAATGTTTTGCCATATTTTTCTTAGCTCATCTTATTAACTTGTCTGAATGATCTTTGCATATGTTAGCAAATAAACTAATGTAATATAAAATTGTTTTTTAAAAGCCCCATGAGATATGCTAGAACAAGCCTTCAAAATTCAGGAAAAAAAGCCACCAATATACTACATATGCTATTTTTGCAGAAATTATCCGTAACAGTTTTGATCAATTCTTACATAGCCATCTGTTTTTCATCAAATGTCTATTCATTAAATACCACTATAATTCGTAACTGTAAACAATCTAAAGACATTTTAAAATTAACATAACACAATAAAATTCATAAGCCACAGAAAACATGTTCATAAATTTAAATTTCAGCACCCTCAGTGTGGAGGAACATTATCAGTTAAAAATATCAAAAGAACATGATCTTAGACACCAAACTCTTGAGTAAGTTATCTGAATGATTTAAAAGGGTGTTGCAGTAGAGAATGTCTAACTTCTGGGGTCCAGGAACATACAGGGTCCTGCCAAAGCCCAAAGAACAGGACCTTGGACAGCACCCACTGGTGGCTCCCAGTAATGCTAAAAGGCCTAACAAAGGTCAAAACCCAAGTGAACCATTTCCAATACAACGCTGAGAAACTACTTGGTATTCAAAGTCCCATATATTAGCCAATATTTCTGGTGGTTATGGACAAAGAATGTAACCATGAAAAGCAAGACTCAGCTTAAAAACAAACAAACAAACAAACAAAGTCCTATTCCATATCTGCTTTTCAGTTGATGACCAAAAAGAATGTGGAAGTTGAGTCATGACCAGTGGATTTCTTTTCTTTGTTGACTTGAAACGTTTTGCTGAAAAAGCAGCAAAATATTTCAAATTAAAAAAAAAGAAAAGAAGTCCAGTTGCCATTACTCAACTTCCAGACAATTCTACCTGGATAACTGAATATCTTCATCAACACAAGACCAACAAGAACTTAAGCAACAAAAGAAAATTGATGCAAAGTAAAGATTTCCTGAGAAGTACAAAGGTATAGTTCAGAATGTGTGTAGAAAAAATGGCAAACAGATAATTCCATTAAAAGCATACTTCTTTTGCTATTACTTATAAAATTGTAAAATATTTTTCAGTTATTAGGAATCTTTGGATCTATAAGCACTGAAACTTTGACTGGTACTTTTAATTACAGTACTTAATAGGTTTTCTTGACTCCTTAACAAAATAAGTTTCAGTTTCTTATGTTTAAAGACTTTGAAAAATGGAAATAACAGCAAATGGGAGGTTAGAACATTGCTTTTGGAAATTTACAAATGGACTAAGAGTACAGATAAATTTGAAATAAGATTTTGGAATTTATATAACTTTAAAAAATTTCAATAGAGTGACAAATGCCTCTTTATATTAAATTTACAAAAAAGCTTGTTAAAGCTTGGAAGAATTTTGTGTGAAGGGATAAGGGAAAAATAAAAAGAAATCAAATTCTAGGAAATTATTTGAAAGGATTAAAGATCAGGAAACTTAAATGTAATATAAAGTTGGTTTATTTGATCAAGGTTTAAATAGATATGTTGTTATCTCTGGTAACCCTTTAAAGGCCCTTTTCTGATCAGAACTAAGCAATGAAACTTTAAGGCTTTATTTATAGATAAGAGTTAAAGTATGAGAAGAAGAGATTATTTATTGTATATTAGGAGATGGTGATAAAAAAATAAACTTATTGTGATAAAGGAGGAAGTCATTTCTTTATTTTTTTTACTTTACAATATTCTTATTTTTTAAACTTCTTTTCTGTTTTTTTTTCTTTTCTGCACTTTTCATTTTTTTTCTTTTTTAGTTTGCATTAGTTTTTAATCTTTTTAATTGCAATGTTTATTTTTATTACTTAAACAATGAGTTTAAATTTAATTCATACAAGATGTTTGAGTTCCACAAGTATTCTGTATTCATTTGTTAATAATTAAGGTGTTATTAATTGTAGGAATGTGCCAGATTTCAAGCACAAAGCAAACATATTGTTTTGCACTGCCAAGTCACAGGTTTCATGATAATGCATTTAATATGTCAGACTTTCTCTGTGTTAAACTAACTCGTGGATAATTTCATTTGCCAATCAGGAACCCCCTGGATAACAAGGGCATTGCGAAACCATAACAGTGAATTCAGATAACAAATGTCAGTTTGACAGTTCTCCAGAGGCATCCTCTTATGTTTATATCATTTCACCTTGAGTCAAAAAGAAAACACCCCTGTATACACAAATCCAAACTGGCGCTGCGGAGAATATTTTACCATGCTAAAAGTCTAAGTGCAGAGAAGTCCAAATCCATCACTATGTTCTCTATTCCCACTGCTCTCCACTTCCTGCTCTAATGATGTAGCCCCAGGTGGATAATCCACAGTCTCTGGACTGTAACCAACCTTTGCCCACCTCTTTTTTTGACCTCTAAGACCCCAGGCATTGTATGGCTAAATAAATGCAATGGTATGAGTTTTCATGAATTTCTTCAATCCCCACAACCACTACTAACTATAAATCCTAGTTCTCATCAGAAGGAAGGTTTGACTAATGAAGAAAATGTATGCCCAATACAATTTCTCCCTATTAGCTGAAGTCGTTTCAGAGAATTCCAAGTCTTTGTCTGTTGAAGGAAAAGACTCATTTAAATGAGGAATCTATGTGATTGGAAATAGATGCCATAAAGTACCTTTTATGCACAACTATGGTGATTACTGGGGTCTTTGTTACTTTCTATTGAATAAATGCTCCTTTTCCCGTGTAAAAACAGGACATGCTTGGCTCAAAATAATAATATGGAAGGTGATCATGTTCTAAATTTTTCTGCTCCATGATTAATGCAATAGCTTAAGAAAATGGCATTCATAATAGGTCACAATCCCCAGCACTCCTAATCATAAGGATGTAAGGAAATCTTATTTGCTTGAAAAAGGACTCAAACAGGACTTTCTTCTCTTTGGCAAAGCAATTAAAATACCTCATCTGAATCCCCCCAAGGAGGAATGACTGAGAATAAAGTTCCCTGTGATTAATTAGAGAAAGTGCAGCTAGCTGAGGACATAAGAGTAAGATGGGAGTCAGAAAAGATCTAGCAACAATGTATGGAAAGGGGAAATGCACAATTAAAATAAATTTGGCAATGCTCTGTATTAAGCAGCAAGTAATGAGTGAGAAGCTTGTTTTTCTTTTTTTATTTTCAATAGGCCAATGCAAGTTGGCTTTGAAAGAATAAGACCTTTCACAATCTGATCAATTAATTAGTTTGAAAAGTGTTTGACTTTCATGTATGTTATCATTTCCTCAAGCTTAATAAGTTTAAATTTGAGACAATATTAAAAGATTAAGGGATAAACTGGAGATCTTTTGATTGCTTAATAACATGCGTCTTTGGAGCACAGTAAATTTGGAGTGGACTGACTGTAAAGCAAAATACATCCTTATCCCTGCAGCATTAGACAGTTTCATCTTTTCCATTCTTGCATTTTATAAAGATTTACCGTGTGAAGCAATTGTTTCAGCTGGTTCATAAGGACTATGTTCATTCATAAATCCTGTCTCCACATCAGTCTAAGGTTATTTTCAAACAGGACAAAAAGTACACCATTCACAGGCATATTACTCTAAACATTTGAACATTTCATTCTGAAGCCACAATTGTGTATACATTTTCACCACCACCACAAATCCCAAAATTAATTGCATGTGCAACTTAGTTCTTAGTTTTTGAAGTTATGAACTGCAATAAAATGTACGAAAGCCAATGATTAGTTCTTTTTTACATGTGTTAATCAGAGGAAAAGTTCAATTCATTTCAAAATGAAGACCGCGCATAATTTTTGTGTCATGAATGAAGGTGAATATACATGTCCCAGGACCCTGAATAATTTTTGTATGTCCTTAGTTCTTGGGAGACTCCAGTGCTTGGCACAGAATTCAACCATAGACTGTCTCATGGAAAGAAACAATAAAAAATTATATTATATGAAAAATGACCAATCAGGTTGGAATTAGTGTTTTATAGAAGAAATAATCTATAGCCCCTCAGCCTCTTGTAGCCCATCAGGCTAATTTTATGCAATCTTCAATGTAATTTTAAGCTTAACCCTGGAAAAAGTTTTTGTTCTCAATTCAGGAGAGAGAAATTAAAGTGCCAGGATGAGTAAAATGGCAGTCAGATATATGTAGTTCAAATAATACCTATCCCACTTCTGGCCCCAAGATCTCACTGCAGGCTCTTTTGGCTTCTACTACTATATAGAACCAACTCATCCAGAAGGGATATAACCTTGAATAACATTTTTAAGAGTTGTCTTCCTAGTCTTATAGAATGGGATTGTGACCAAAAAGAGATGCAGAAAGACAGAATGGAGTATAATGTGAGAAGGTTTAGGCTAAAATACACAAATACACAAAGGCATCTTGAAAATTGGCTCAACATATACTCCATGTTTGTTTCTGATGGTTAAAAAATGAATGTGGGACACCTTCTATCTTAGAATATACTAATTTTCTTGTTGCAGGGATTTGTTTCAGAAGCTCTTCCTACCCAACCTATGGAAGACGATAAAACTGATCACTCTGTTTCTGTTGATGTGATTTTATGGATTCTTAGCATCTGGGATGAGGAGATAGCTTATCCATACACTGGATAATACAGTCTAGTAGTGGGATTCAAATAATTTAACAACCGGTTCATCCAGGATCAGGTTGTCTGTTGTGGGAGGCATGGCCCATCCCCTTCCTCCAGCTCCACTGTACATGTGGGATGAGCTTCCTGCAATGGCCAACCTGACCCTGGGTGAACAAGTTGTTAAATTACACACACACCCCAGCTAACAAAGTGAATCCTGGGTACTGTGCTGTGCTGCAATGGAGAAATGGGCAACAGAGTGGCTGACATGAGGGAAGGAGGAAAAGCAGGGAGAAGAAAGAGAGAAATTGGCCTCCTCCTCTTGTGCTGTCTGTTCCATTGCCCGTTTGTCCATTGCAGCACAGCGCAGCACCCAGAATCCACTTTGATAGCGGGGGAGGGGTGTGTGTAATTTAATAAGCACTTTTCTTGAACTGGTGTGAACTGACTGAATTCCACCACTGGTAAGTTCTTTTCTTGTATATGTTGTATGATGGTGGACAGGATGTTAAACTTAAAATACCTGAGTAAAAAAGTTGAAAGTGCATGCTTATAAGAAACATCAACTTCAAAGATACATACATCATCTTTATTTACAACCAAAGACCAAACAAAAATATATTCAACTTTAGCAGAACTTTAGCAGAAGCCTGTCCTTCCCTAAAGCAGCATAGTTGAATTTTCTCTTTTTCATAATTGTCGTGACCAAGAAGAGCCACTGTCTGAAACAATTGCTCAACTAGGACTACCTGTATTTCTGCAACTGAGTTGGGTATAATGTCAGCAGGATAGTCAATAGGGAATTTTCCAATGGATAGAGTGGATAAAGGGAAGATGCTATATTCTTACCCTGTGTACAATTTGCATTGGTTCAGTGTTCACCTTAAGTTTAGTTTTTACTGAATCCATTGTAGGTAGAAGGGTTTTTCATCTGGTCACATGTACAGTAGGAGAAGACTAGAAAAAGTTCGATTTTTGTTATGATGGTCTAATTGAATTCAGGTTTATTTGTTATCTGTAGTTGTGTTGGTTCAGACTAGGTTGCAGAATATCTAAGGATATTATAATTTCAAAGAAAGTTGAAAACAGCTCAAGAGTTGTAACAGAAAAGACTGACTGAAAAGACTGAAAATATTTCTTTTATAAACCATACATGATGGAAATAAAGGCATGAAGCATGACTGACAGGTGTAGGATCAGAAATGATCCCCCAAAGAAAAATATATGACATCAGTAGTGTAATCCTACCTTAATCGCTACCGGTGTGGTGGATGACCGCATGCGCGCGCACCTAATAAGCCAATCAGCTGAAATGACGAAGAAACAAAAAGCTAGGAGCAACTTCCCACCCTGCCATGCGCTTTTCGGTCTTTTATCCTCTCAGCTGATTGTCAGAGGTTTTTTTTTCCCTCCTCTCAGCTGATTGGAGGCTTACCGGTAGTGATTTTTACTACTGGTTCGGCAAAACCAGGCCGAACCGGTAGTATACTACCTCTGCATGACATGCCTAAAAATATCTCTGCCTGAATTTCAATTTGCTTAAAGGAATGAGTCAAATTTTTGAGTGTAGTTCTTCAGTCTACTTTAGATTTGGCCTCGGAAAGAGTCATTTCCCAGATTTATTTGAATAATTTTTTCCTCTTTATGTTTCTGTATTCTTTAGAGATATCTGTCCAGAATTCTAGCTGAATATCAGAAAAGAAGTCTGTTAAATATTTTCCTAAAGGGTCACAAAGTATTATGGTTTTAATTCTGATGATAGTCTTTCATCATGCTTCTTTTTAGTCTCACATTTGGGAAACATTTGGGTTTTTTGGGGGGGGGGAGGTGTTTCTGAGACATCCATTCTTTTTCACATTTGGTGACTATGAATTTGCTTGAAGATGACATGGATTTTGTTTTGGATAGTTTTTTGCCCTGGGGAAAAAAGGTAGCTGTTATCACAATATTACATCATGAAAATGTTCAAGATGAAGGGAAAAATGATTGCTCAACTTACTCAAGATCTTGTGGCAAGATAAAATTGCTTAATAATAGATTGAAATTCTAGACTGAAACTATCATCTATCTTCCTGCCTGCCTGTCTATCATCTATCCATCCACCCACCCACTCACTCATCTATCCATCCATCCATCCATCCATCCATCTATCTATCTATCTATCTATCTATCTATCTATCTATCTATCTATCTATCATCTAGCTACCTAGATTTCTGTTCTACTCATTTATTTGGATTTTTTAACCCCATCTTCATTGCTTTATAAGTAACTCAAGGTAGCAAATACTATCTAATATTCCTTCCTCCTCCTATTTTCTCAATAACCCTGTGAGATTCCAGCAATTTGTTCCCTTCAAATTTATGGTCACTCTAATCTGTTGATCACCTGACTCATTGTACATTTCTGTGGTAAAATTTGAAAAGTGCATTGTCATCAATTTTAAATTATCACTAGCATATGCTCTTTTACATTTTTAGATATTTGGTTACCTTATTGTATAGAGAAAAAACAGTTATGCCTGGAGCCACTTACCAGACTGAAGAAGGAAACCTTGTTGGCCAGATCTGACTTTTGCCACCTTTGGCATTGTCATACAAAATTATTTGCTATGAAATAATAGGATTGTTGGACATATGTGTCATTTTATGCTCTACCCAGCAAAATGACACATCTAGTTCACCACACTATATAATTTAAATAAAGTTATACTTCATACTTCATAATTGTCTCCTTAACATGCCCAGATTTAATTTGGATTAAAAAAAACTCCCTGCTTCAATAGTTTTTTCCAATTTTATGTTTTTACAATTGTAAATTATATATCTCTCTTTTTTGTTTAATAAAGGAGAAAGGGATAACTCAGATGAGAAATAACTGGTTCATCTAATTAAAAGAAAGACTCCAGAAATTTCTGGACTTTCAAAGACATGAAAACTGTAATAGTGGATTCATTCCATTATTAGTTTCAAGTTAACAGAAAGGGAGGAGATGGTTTCATTTCTAAAGGGATTAGCAAAATCCCAATATAAGTCTTTTTAGGCAAATTAAAACTTCCATATATGAAACTTAGTGAAGACAATTTTCATTTATTAGTTTCCATCACTCCCAAGGAGACAGCAGTGGGTCTGATAACTGCTTAGATTCTCATCATTTGTAAGCTTCATTAGTCTTCATGCAGGTCTGAAATTCAGAGTGACTAGCACAATGCATGTCATGGGCGACCCTTGATTTATAGAGGTTGCAAGGGAGCTTTGAGGAATGCAGCCCATGAAAAGGAGAAACTGTGTGAAACTGATGGATGAATAAGATCTGGAAAACAGGAAGCTTCTATGAAAAGTTGAAGAGCGAGCTGCTAAAAAAAATGGCTGAGAGGAGAAATCAAAAGGCTTTGTGCGGTAATTCTGTTTTCATAATACCAGCAAAATACATTGATTGTTTATTTTGATATCAGATGTGATTAATGAGCTCAAGCTGGTGAGAAAGGACTCCTACAAGGACATTCATTAGCTGATCCTTAAATCAGGGTATGTGCAATGGGCTATGCACAAGAGAATATAGATGTCTACCAAGAATGGTCATAGCTATTGAGGATTCTAAAATAATGTCCTAAATTTACAAACAAAAAGAAAGAGATAGTTCAAACAAATCTCTTCTGAAGCAGAAGTTGATAGGATAGATAATGGTTTCTCTTTTAACACATATGAGCTTCCTGCATTTGTTGACTTTAATATTTTAAGAACTATTTAACTTTTTTTAAAAAATCAATAAAAATATTAAGTTAACATGTGGAGAAATAATATAGCTTTACCCCACATAGACATCCTTAAACATAACATGATTACCAATTTGGGGAAGGAGAACTGATTGAATTCTAGGGAACTGGACTATATCATAGTCTTCCCAATAGATAATACAAACAAAGGAGCAGCTGAGATTTGATAAGTTATAATGATATGCAAGCACTACTTGTAGCTTCTGTATCTGTTGAAATGTTTATCATTACTTTACATTCAACTCTTGGCCAATTTGGAAGTCCTGCAAAGCTTGCCTAAAAACAGATGTTAGATCTTCCCAGCCCTCAAATCTGATCAACCTTCAATGTGCAGGACTATGCCTTGGTGATCCATCTTTACAAGACATACAGTGTACTTTTCATAACATACTTTCCCACATACTTCACAAACCACAAACAGTGGTAATCAACAGTAGGTCTTCTACGTGCTTCAAAAGGCATCCTTAGTTATTAGTTTGGAAGAAGTCAATAGCCTCAGGAAAGCAAAGGCATGCCAAGCTAGAAAGTTTTCTCCCTCACGCTTTAATTTCAATTGTAAGACACTTTAGTAATTAGCAAAGTGTCCCTATTCTGAAATGACTTGTCCAGAATTTATTGTAAGTAACTGCAGCTTGTGGAGGTGGATAGATTGCTACACAGTGAAATATCTCAGAGTTTTACAGAACTGCAGAAAAAACAATTGCCACCAACCTGCCTTCCTTTGAGGACCTGTATACTGTATAAGTCAAAAAGAGGGCTGTGAAAATATCTATAGATCCCTCCCATCCTTAATTTATATTGTTTCAATTTCTACCCCCAAAATGATGCTACAGGGCACTGCACATCTCAAAACTAGACACAAGGACAGTATTTTTCTGAATGCTATCACTCTGCTAAACAACTAATTCCCACAACACTCTCAACTTATTTACTAAGATTGTATTACTATTATTTCTCCACTACTAGATAATAATATTTCCTAGTACCTATCTCTTCCCATTTATGACTATAACAGTGTTGCTTGTATCTTTACAATTTATATTGTTTCATTTGTTTCTTAGTATGATTTGATTGCTTATTAGTAAACTATGACTATCACTATTTTATTTATTTATTTATTTTGTCAAGCAATTATTAGATAACAGGTATAAGTATAAACACAGTTATGAATACATGAAATAGATACAAATAAGAAAAAAAGAAACAATAGGCCAGGGATGGTAGGCACATTGGTGCACTTATGCACGCCTCCTACAGACCTCTTAGGAAAGGGGTGAGGTTAATAGTAGACAGTCTAAAGTTAAAGTTAAGTGTTGTATCTTATGATTCTTGATGAATGTATTTTCCCCTTTATGTACATTGAGAGTACATGCACCAAAAACAAATTCCTTGTGTGTCACACTTGGCCAATAAATAATTCTATTCTGTTCTATTTTACTAGACCATCTGTTAGATAGTAATGGTGAGATGTCAAAGCATGCAGTCATTAAGTACCATATATTTCCAATATTTGAAGCTGTTTGATGATAAGCAATCCCCTGACATTAAAACTTTTATTTCTAGAAGGTCTTGGGAAAATATCTAACCCAAGCCCAACGTTAATATGGAGTGACAGAGTTTATAATGTATTTATTTCAGAAAAGCAGTTCAACCTCAAGCAAGAAAAGGCAGCAATCACTTTCAGGAATGTTCATCCAATCCAATGGGTCTTCTGCTAACCTCAAAAGAGATTAATTGTATAGAAAGATGAATCAAACATGAACCATCTGGGTGCCCTACTGCTGGAAGAAGAACAGTCCTCATTAATAACCTTTTCACATTCTATAAGTGACAAGCTCTCTGGTTAAGTGGTTATTTATTGCTATTAACCAATTTATCCCAACCTGGCAACTTTCAAATAAGTTGAGACCACAGATGCTAGCACAGTTAGAATTTCTGGCAGTTGTGATCTTATATTCAGAGTTCTGGATTATAGGGAGCTACATGGAGTTGTGCAACACACGTCTTCAGCCAAGGCTGAAAATCCCACAACTTACAAATTGGGACTGCTTTAAAAGGAAAAGCTGTCTCATTTCAACATAATTTTTGCAATTTGTGATGATATCCATATTTATTAAAAACACATTTGCAACTTTAGTTCTCAAGGTACTCATTTGGTCTCCTTCACACTCAGATCTTTGTTCTTGCTAAATATATTTAAGCTGTCTACAATGTAATAGTTGTTGTCAATAGATGGTCCCAAAGACCCTTTCCAAAAGTCAACTGGACTTTCTTGTTGTTTTTTTTTCCTTTTCAAGAATTGAAAAAGCTTTTTGGATGAGAAGTGAAATGTTTTCAAGAAGAAAAAAAAAAGGAAGTCCAATTGCCTTCCAGAAAAACATTTTGGGATAACCATGATCTGGATGATTGAGAATCTCCATAGATATAACAACAAATGGCAGTAGTTGTTTGGACTCAAAAAATTGCCAGGTTAAAGATTTAGAAATTAAAAAAATCATTCATGGTTAAGGCAAACCACTTCCATTTTGCTACCAGACAAAAACTTTTAAAAACTCCCTTCTGAGTTTCTTTCTTTGAACTTATGCTGCCATGTGCTTCCCAGCTCTTATCTGACTACTTCCTAGGCAGTATCCATCTCTTTCTCTGTCTCTCCCTCCCTCCCTCCTTTCCTCTCCTCCCCCATCCCCCAAGGTCATTCCCACATACTATCACAATATATACTCTATATATGATGGCGAACCTATGGCATGCATGCCACAGGTGGCATGTGGAGCCATTTGTGTGGGCATGCGAGCCCCAGGCAAACTTACCTCATGGCACATGCATATGCTTCCCAGCTGATTTTCAGACCTTTTTCGGCCTGCTAGAGGCTTGAGGGAAGCCTCTGCAATCCAAAAAATAGGCCCATTTCGTCACTTTTGGTATTTCCAGAAATACCAAAAGTGATGAAACGGGCCCATTTTTCAACCTGCAAAGCCTGCAGAGACTTCCTTCAAGCCTCTGGCAAGCCGAAAAAGGCCTCACATGGGCCAAAAATCAGCTGGGAGGTGCAGTGCAGGTAAGGGGGTGGGGGGATCGCGCACGCATGCACAGGGGGTAAGGGGGGCATGCACATTGCCTTCTGGGTGCTGGCATGCAAGCGCGCGTTTGTGAGCACACATATATATGGAATTCTGCATTGGTGTCTTCCACCTATCTCCTATTTGTCTGTAATATTTTGGTCTAAAGATTGCTGAATAAGAACTTAAAACTCTCCACTTGACTGCAATGAACTATTTGCAAATGGAAATAACACAAAACTTTAACATAACCTCAGTACTTTCTTAATCCCTCAGAAAACACATTTGAGGGGGAAAAGTAGAAAATCTTAACCTTAACAATGTCTATGAGACACATCCCTCCTTTTTAAATCATTTCTATGTCCATGTTGCTTCTTACTTTACATTATAGTGCATTGTAGTTATCAAACTGTTGTTCTTTTGTGCCTTGAAAGCCCCAAAGTTTAAAGTGTATTAACCAGTGAACCCAAAAGTCTGAATCTTGTTAGAAAGTACAGAATGGTAGAAAGAGATGGAAAGTTTAAAATCTACATTTATTGCAAGAAAAAAAAATTAATGCAAGAAACATCACATGAACAGTTATCAGACTTAAAGTCTACCAAAACATAAAATATATTTGTTCATCGTGTGTGTAGGAAACTAGGTATAGAATAGAATTCTTTATTGGCCAAGTGTGGTTGGACACACAAGGAATTTGTCTTGGTGCAAATACTCTCAGTATACATAAAAGAAAAGATGCATTCGTCAAGAATCATAAGGTACAACACTTAATAATAGTCATAGGGTACAATAAGCAATCAAATCATACTTGGAAACAGTCAATATAAATCGTAAGGATACAAGGTTCTGAAAAACCTAATTTTTCATAATTGCAAATGACAATACCAAAATATAAAAGCAACGTTCCCTTATCCGTAACCAAGAGGATAAAAGAAGCAAATGAAAAACTCACATGAAAAGATATGAGTCAAAGAGACAAGGGTAGAAGTTTCTTTGGCAACAAATGAAGAATTTGTTCTTCAAAATTTCTTTTCCCTTTTCTTTTTCATTTATTGAAATGAATTCCTTTTCATTTCCCTTCCTTCCAAGATCAAATTTTGGTCTATATTAGGATGGAGGGATTAATGTTATCATTTTTCTCTATTAACCACAAAGAGTTACTTTTTGTTTTTTTGTGTAACTGAAGTAATACTAAGGGTTTTTTGGGGAATACTTTAAACATAGTCATTGAAATTATTTCTATTTTTTCTTACTAGTCCGTGATCTGATAGCTCGATACAAACTTGGATGCCATAGCAGTCAGTTATCTATTTCTTTCTCTCTCTTTTTCCAAATTCACTGCTTCGGGCCAAGAAAAATCTCCATTCTCTCTTCTAGCACGAAAGAGATTAATGTGATCCTTTTGGCTAAAGCAAAGATTTATTTCATACCATTCAATGTCTAAGTTAGTTTTCTCTGCAGCTTCTTCATACCTTTTCATCTTGCTTTGGGAATACTTCAGATGTGCTTTTATTTATATTACAGTTCTACAGTCATATAGCAACAGCAGCAATAAAATAATGGCATGGATATTTTTCTATTGTTTTCAAAGAAGTAACTGTGCTAGGAAGGAAAACCTTTCAAAAAGGCTCGGCACAAACTTTCCATTCCTATTTTTATCCTTCAGTCAGAATTAAGTTAAGCAGAACAAAGTCTGCCTTGCAGGCACTGTAACTTAATGGCATGACGTTCCTTAGCATGGGCATTTGATTTGAGGCAATCCTTCTCTTTTGGTGTTGCAATAATCAAGTGAAATGGAATTGGAAGTTACACTATAAATGGAACCCAATCCAAAAACTTGGTTTTAAAATAGCAACAATGTTAAAAGGAAAATAGTACCCATTTGCAATCAGAATAGAGCTGGAAGGGACTTGAAAGTCTTCTAGTTAAACCATCTGCTCAAGTGGGAGACTCTATAAACATTTCAGACAAGTGTCTGTCCAGTCTCTTCTTAAAAATCTCCAGTGATGAAGCACCCACAATATCTGAAAGCAAGCTATTCCACTGGTTATTTTCTTGGTGTTGAATCTGTCCATGCCTAAGTAAGTGGCTGGCTCTTACTTCTGAGTGCACATATGTCAGAAAGCCCTAGTAGGCCCTGAGCTATAAAAGTATGGCTACCTTCAAATGGTATCATCACAAAGCTGGTCCATATATATTAAGATATGGACATCTTTGTTTCAGATGCATCATTGCATCTTTCTGGCTCACCTCAGAAGTTGGTTCTTCACTCATAACTGGCACTGTTAACTTTACATTGTAATGAACAGCTGACATCATTCTAAAGTAGTGTTTCTCAACTCTGGCAGCTTTAATATGCATGGACTTCAATTCCCAAAATTCCCATTACCAACTCTGTTCTGAAGGTCTTGCTGCTTGAATTAAGCCTGGAGGTCAATGAAAAGGCTGAGGAAATTTATTCAGTCTATTTATTCCCTACTATTATATAAACTGAAAATGTCATCTGGGAGTAGCACTGGGACAGTTTGTACTGTCTTCAGAGTTTGAGGCAGGAAGAATAAATGCCAAAGTGACAGATTTTAACTTTAAACAGTCTGAGATCAAACTCTCTTCTTGCACAATGTGACAGTTTATATACATGTATTCATATATACAGACATAAATTGAAGCACATATATTTTTCAATGGTTGGAAGTTCAAGCCTCTTTCTCAAAAACTAGCCTTTGAGGTGCAGTGGAGTAAAATACATCCTCAGTGAAACCATTGGCTGGATTATTCAAATAGAAATAATAATTATACATTGTGACTACACTCATCTCCTATTTTGACTACTCAACTCATCTCCTAAAACAATAATAGCTTGCTCTGTTCTCTGAAGCCAGATACCATCATGTTAATGGCAGCAGAATCAGCTCCATAATTCTATCAACTTTGGATGTCATTATTAGAAAGTCTTTAATCAGGGAAATTTTGGAAGCTTGGAATGTCTTTGAGAGCCACATTGCAATGTGACCTCTCCTCTTTCTTCAGCCATTCAGACTGAGGGCAAGCTGCCTAGGCAATGACAAAGTCATATGTGGCTGGATTCCAAGCTCTTTCTTCACTTTTCACCTAGGCTAAATCCCACTACAGGATGGGTGTCAAACTCACCGTGTTACATTGATGTCACGTGACATATCATGACAGGTTTTTGTGTGGCCTGTGTGTGATGCATCCAGCCTGTGGGCTGCTCGTTTGATACCCCTGCACTACAGCAAGTAACAATTAGAGTCTATGTATCCATTATCTACCTACCTACCTATCTATCATCTATCTATCTATCTCTGTCTATTATCTATCTATCTCTATCTATCTATGATATATCTATCTCGGTCTATTATCTATCATCTATCTTTATCTATCTATAATATATCTATGATATATCTGTCTATTATCTATCATCTATCTTTATCTATCTGTCTGTTTATCTATCTTTGAAACTGAGTAGTAGTAAGAGTATATCACTGCAATTTGTCATATCTATATTTGATATAGACAATAATGAACCTTAGCTTATTATAACTGAGGTTTCTCAGTGGTGA
Organism: Notechis scutatus; assembly: GCF_049901735.1. NCBI lineage: Eukaryota > Metazoa > Chordata > Lepidosauria > Squamata > Elapidae > Notechis > Notechis scutatus. The sequence goes on from NC_142011.1 coordinate 188,746,650, forward strand.
AGTCTGCCATCTATTGTCTCCAATGTGCACTTTTATAACATTGATCCTCTAGTACTGTAGGAAATGCTAAAGGCTGGAGAGAAATTTACTGCACCTCTTAATAGAAATATATACCTCTTTTTTCATTTACCATGTATTGGTTAAGAATTCAAATCAACAATTCTTGACATTTTGCAATGCTGTTTGCCCTGTCTCTTCCTGTCTCTCTCTACATTACTATTTCTCTAGATGTATAATTTTCTTATTCATAATCCTAATGTATAAAAATGCAAAAACCAGATGAAATATACAAAACTGTAAATGAAAAAATGTAAGCATTTGTGGAATATGCACCATATTCTGACATTTAATAGTGACATTTTAGTACAGGGGTGTCAAACTGGCATTATCACAGCAGTGTCACATGACGTATTGGGACTTTTTCCCCCTTCACTAAACTGGGTGGAGGTGGGGCCAGCATGTGACACATGTGGCCCATGGGCTGCAAGTTTGACACTCCTGTTTTAGTATAAACCAACTAGTTTGGTGTAGTAATTGAGATGCTGGTCTAGAAACTGGGAGACTGTGAGTTCAAGTGCACCTTAGGCTGGGTGATTTTGGGCCTGTCACTCTCCCAGCCCAACCCATCTCATGAGGTTGTTGCTATGGTGAGAAAAAAAGAGAAGGAATGAGTATTATGTATGTTTAGTACCTTGATTTATTTATAGAGTAATAAAGGCAGGATAAAAGAATCAATAAAGAAATAAAAATTAAAATAAACTGTGTTAGAAATAATGCTATAATTTGGTATTTAAAAAAAATATATATACAAAAAAAGAAACAAAAGAACAATATTTATTTAAGACTGCAGTCAGAAAGTCAGACTAGATAGTAATAGCAACAGCAACAGCATTTAGACTTATATACTGCTCCATAGTGTTTTACCACCCTCTCTAAGTGATTTACAGAGTCAGCATATTGCCACCAACAATCTGGGTCTTCATTTTACTGACCTTGGAAGAATGGAAGGCTGAGTCAACCTTGAGCCAGTTCATATTGAACTGCTGGCCGGAGGCAGGGTTAGCCTTTAATACTGCAATTTAACTATTGGGCCACCCCCAACTCTAGATAATAGATGGGATTTGATCTGACTTCTAAAGAGATACTAAAAACTAGGTATTACTTCTGTACCTGCAAGGTAACTTCTTTCAGTGATTCAGAATTGAGAGGAAAGCAGTTAAAATTCTCAGAAGTAGTTACAATTCTCATACATAATTATTCCTAAATAAAGTTGGCAAAACTTATGAACACTGAAATCAAGCTAATGGATACAATCCAGAGGTGGTGTTCAGCAGGTTCTGACGAGTTCTGGAGAACCTGTAGCAGAAATTTTGAGTAGTTTGGAGAACCAGCAAAAATCTTTGACTGCAGATTTTACAGTATCCTTCCCCTGCCACACCCACCAAGCCACTGCCACAGAACTAGTAGTAAAAAAATTTTGAATCCCACCACTGATACAATCCAGTGATTCTTGCCATTGGAACGTCAATGTAGATTCTCAGTCATCAAGGTCATGGTTTCCCAGGATGTCCATGGACCCTGGGATGGTTGTCATTAGAACATTTTTCTATGATTCAGCAGTGATGAGTTTACATATTGGATATAGGAAACAATGCATCATTTTTGTACCTATTTGGGGAACAAAGTCTTAAGGACAGATCTTTCTTCCTATACCTTTAGTCACAATTTTAAAAAGTTATACTGAATTATAAAGTGCTATAACAGCTTCTATTAATCTCATAAAGCCAGGGTTGAACCTATATTTCTGAAATTTTTGATGTTATAAAATTACTACTGTCCCAAAACCCATATGATCATTGAACTGTACAAATCTTAGTTCTTCCAAAATAACTTATGAACCACTTTTCATAAAGTATGCTCTTTTTCCCAATGGAGAATTGCAGGACCTAGTGAACAGCATGCAAATTCTAATTTATGTTGAACTTCCCAATAAAATGGGAATATTACAAGAAGTCCCCTGTTTTGATTCTTGTCTTGGACATAGTTGAGTTTCAATTCTATTCAGTAGGTCATTGCTAAAAGTCAAAAGTCAATGTGTCATGGAAGTGAGGACCATTATTTTACCCCAATCCCACAGAAGATCTGTGGAAGTCATTAAAAAAATACAGGCATGAGAGCAACTTTGTGGTGAAAAAATGCTCTGAAAACAAAAATAATCATATCCAACATGGGATTCAATTTTCAAAGACTCACATTTATTTAGTTGCATGATTGTTTCAATATTTGCATGCAAAGCACAACTTTTCAAGGCTGACTCTTTTTTAATTGATCTTAAAGTAATGCAGAAAGCTCATTTCACACTAAAATATGTGATCAGCAGTAGTCACTTAGCAGTCTTCCAGATGTTGTGACTGCTTACAATTTTCAGTGCTGGCTAGGGTTGATAGGAGTTGGATTTCAATAACATATGGACGATTACACATTATCCATTCCTGCATTTGATTCACTTAACTAGTGAGACAACAGCAGTTAAAAACCATACAGAGTGCTGAACAGGCTAATTAAAAACAGCTTATAAGAAAGCGTTAGAACAGAACAATTGAAAACAATCCAGAGAACTCCAAATGTTATTTTGAACAATTAAAATTATTTTCTTAAAAAGAGCAGGGCCTTTAAAGACTACCAAAATGGGGACCAAGTTGTCATCACATGTGGATGGAAAGAAGCCCATATAGAGTCTTCAGATGAGCAACCTCTACCATGAATATCACAGACCATATCCCTAAGAAATGGGCATTCATGAGTTGGTCTTTGAAGGTGATGGAGTATGCTGTGGCTTTAAGATACTAGAATAACTATATCATTCATTTATTTATTAATATTTATATTCTTTTTCTTGGAAAACATGCAGGATGGTCTCAACAAATGGCAGACCTTGGCAGCTATCAAAAGATAAATGAAATAGGTATTAACCTAGGTTAAAATTTTGATTAGGTGACCACCTGAAATGCAGATGGAGGATAAACCATGAATTCCTCCTTCCAAACAATGACAACTAACTTCTACATCATAACAAGAAAACTGTGTGAGTACATCCATAAAGTCAGGTTCTAGTTGAAGGCAAATTCTTTTCTTCTGTAATGAAACACATTGTATTTCTAAAACATCAATTCTAGATGTATTTATAAAGAATAAATAAGAGAACAGACTACTCCTAGAGCAGCAAACATTCTGCTGTCTCTTAACCTTTACATTTAAATAAACAAGAAGTAATATGCTACAAAGCAAAGCACTAATCTTTATTTATAAGAATGCCTCGGAACAGATTCATCCCAGCCCTGAAGGAATTCTTAGAAAATAAAAATGATGGTCGGCTGAGGCTCTGTTCATTTTATAAAGCATAAAGTAAACACTATCACAAACCATAAAGCATACTCCAAAAGTAGCAGTAGGGATCAACCTTGTCTTCTAAGTAACAGAGATTTTGCAATTGGCCTTTGAGAGCCATTTTGTAAAAACTCTTAATATTCTCAATGTGCACCACATTTATTTTATTTATTAAACACATTTATTTATTTTTATTTACTTCATATGGTTGCCCAACTAACACATAGGTGATTCGGGGAGCCTACAACATGTTGCCTAATCCTGAGACACATCCATCAAAAGCCATCGGTCAAAAAGCCATACAATAATGCATACATAAGCGCATTCAAAAGCCATACAATAATGCATACATAAGCGCACAACCGTGCCTACTGCCCCTGTCCTATTGTCCCAATTATTAGTTCCTATTTCATATATTTAAGCTTATGTTATTTCTTATTTCTATTATATTGTAAGAGTTTGACTAAATAAATAAATAAAATATAAATATAAATATTAACAAACATAGATTTCAATAGTAACAAACATATGGATATAGTGCAGTTAATTCTTTGTTAAAAAAAAAAAGCATGTAGATTCTTTTCATAGGAAAAGAAAGGTTTCCATCTTTTTTACTTGCTGAACCAGTTTAGTCCAAAGGGCAACGATGACCGCAAATTGATTCAATTGAAAAAAGAAATTCATTCTTTATATCACAAGTTGACACCTGCAAGCAAATCAGTAGTACAAATTAATATTGACATATCATTAAATGCCATTCTTTATTTTCAGCTTTGCACCATTATGAGACGTGCCTTAATATATCAGAATATCAGCCTGGAAATAACCACACCAACCTAAAAGAGATATAGGAAAAAAGGGAACAGTGGTAAAGGTAGCAGTGCTCTTTAATGGAGCCATTGTTTACCTTCTATTATTTTCAGAACAGCTACGTCTATTAAATTGTCAAGAACTAATATATGTTTCTGCAGATCCATATAGCTTTAAGGTCCTTTCTCTACATGTCAGAAATGTCTGCTAGGCAAGGAAGCTCATTCCACTGGAAATATTCAACATATAATCTGAAAGTTAGAGTTCCTAGCAGTCTGAAGGTTTTCTCAGCATCCACCCTTAAAGGAGGTCATCCAAAGTTCTTTTTGTTCAGAATATTGATAAATCAAAGCTGTAGTGTTAGTGGAATGGGGTTAGAATGTAGGGAAGAACACCCAATAAAATACGTGGGTAAAATGGCAACTAAATCCTCTAAAACTTCAGATAATGGTAATGATGATAAAGGAGGAGGAGGAGGAGGAGGAGGAGGAGGAGGAGGAGGAGGAGGAGGAGGAGGAGGAGGAGGAGGAGGAGGAGGAGGAGGAGGAGGAGGAGGAGGAGGAGGCAAAGTGATGAATATGGATACCTCCAGAATATGAGTGGGTGGGTGTAACATGTATTCTCTTTGTTCCAAAAAAGAAATCAGTCCTCTTATTGCAAGTACATTCCACAACACCTCTGCTTCCTTGCTTAGAATACTCTATCTCAATTCTCACACTGCTATCAGTCACTCAGTTTCTACCTTAATAGAATCCAGTGTCACTCTTGCGCCTTTCCGCACTATGCATATTTCTTGTATTCTTCAAGCCAACAGCTGTTATGACAAGAGGCCAACTTAAACCTGTAGCTTGAAAAAGTATTATTATGACTGTTATTCTTTGACTCATCAAAGAATAACACATGACTAAGAACAAACAAAAGAATCACGTCTTTGACTGGTGTTCTTGGGAAATTCAAATTCCGGCCAAAAAATAGGAATTATCCAAGCAATATCTCAAAATTTGAAACGTGACTAGCAAGGTTGCTATACATTTATTTAATAAGCAAATACATAGGGTGGATTTTTGTAAACTCTGCCAACAAGTCTGGGTAGGGTTGAGACCACACATTGATTACATAGTTGTTATGGATGGGTCTGTTTAGCCTGGCTGCTGTTTTACCTGCGTAATATTAATATATTTAATATATATTTTAAAAAAAACATTGTTAGCAACCCAGAGTCAAGAAGGAGAAGGAGAAGGAGAAGGAGAAGAAGAGAAGTACATAAAGGCCAATAAGTTATTTTTACTCTTCTGAATTCCTGTAAGCCAAAAGAGAAGAATATTTATAGGATTAAGGGATAAATATTGCTGTAAATAATATTCTCCTTGGCCAACAGTTCTTGTATGTGCAGGCATGTAAAAGAAACTGACAAGGAGTGGAGGGCAATGCCAGAATTTCCAACCAGAATTTCCCAATTTTGGTAGTTTCTAAAATATGAATGAGCATTCTAAGCTTGTAGAGGCATAATATATGGATGGTTGCCATGTTTTTGATTTGCCATGTAATTGGGATGAAGTTGTGCTCCTATTAGTACTTAATTGAACCCATTCAGTAGTTTGCTGCTAAATGTCAACAGTGGGATTCTGAGGGGCTCCAGGTTCACCCAAATGCCACAAACATGCTAACATTTCTATACAAACACAGCGTTTAGTCCTATGTAACATTCTGTCAACTTTGCATAAAAACTTAAAAGTAATAAGATGTTCCAAATACAAATTTGGGACTACTTGAGAATACTGTTGAAATAAATCACAGAGTTGGCATCATAAAACTAGCGTGTTATCATAAATATAACTTGTGTTGTAGCAACCTACACCAAAGATGTGTGTGCCATAATTCCTGTCAACATCATGTTATACATGTCTGTCCGAGGTTCTAAAGACACCTAGTGTTGCCCAGGGCAAGGAAATAAGGTGCCGGGAGAAAGTTGGCAGTTTTTGCAAGGCAAATTAAATTAGTTTTATTTTATAACCACTAAGGAGAATTATTGCTATTATTCAAGTTTGTTTGTGTCATTGTTTCTTTCATTCTTTCTTACGTGTCTTTCAGCAAATGGAAATTAAATCACATTATCATAAACTAGAAATTAAGATACCCTAATGGTGAAATTACTAAGCATGGTTACTTGAAAGATAACTTCACCAAAATCAAAAGAACTTATCTCTGAAGAAAACTATTTGGAATAGGAACTCTAGTAGGGACCCAGTTTTTCATCTCCGCAAATTAATCAGTTCTAAAATTATTTTCCATTATGCATCTTGTCCTTCTGTCTCCACTCCTACATTGCTTTGTTGGTACTGCCACAATTCAGAAGTGTAACAACTGACTCTTCTAAAAGTGACACTTTTATATATTACACAGTCATTGTGATATTGCACAGTCACTTCACTATAGTAACCAAAGCAGACCTTAAATTGACAAGAAATTTTAAATAACCATGTCTAGATCATGATAAAATAACATAGACAATTGGGTGTAGTGGTTAACACACCAGGCTGGGAACTAGGAGACTGTGAGTTCTAGCACTGAGACAGCTGGATGATCTTGTGCCCATGACTTTCTCTCAAGCCCAGAAAAGAGGCAATGGCAAAACATTATCAATATTTTTAAGTTTCCAAGAGTAAAAAACTGACTCAAACATATGCAGACATAATAGTCTAACAAGACAAGCTTCTATCAAAGGTTGCTTCTTCAATCAGCTGTCATTAAAGATTCAGAATGGACTTGTTAAAAATCAAAGCTGAATCTCAAGGATGAAGACATGAGCAGAGAATTTGAAAAGGTGTGGAGGGTAGGAGAGAAACCTGAGTGATTCTTGATGCCATACAAAATCCAGCTGTAGTAAGAAAAAGACAGGTGTGGGGCAGCCACTTCTTTTGTCATTCATGATGTCTAATAATACACTACTAGGTTTGTGCAACAAATGATTTAGCTGTTGCTTCTCCATTATAGATCCAGAGACAGTTCCAGGACTTGAGGTGTTCTTGAGGAGAGCTTTCCATGGCCAACTCTTTGAATGATTATAAGTTTATTTCATTCAGGTTTTACCATGAAAGGCATGCATCCAAGCTTTGCAATTGATAAATGTTTTTGGAGCCAGACAAAAGCATATTCCAAATCTTGGATGCACAGGAGTAATTCAAAACAGAGAGAGCTATTCTTCAGTTCTTGGGTCTAGGATAAAAATCTGGCATGAAGCCTTGCTGAATCCAGAAGGGGAAGCTTTCTGAATAGACAAGGCTAGGATGAACCTATAATTTACATTATCCTTGCTCTTTTTTTTTCTGTCTTTCAAAATTGTTCCTATTCTAACTGGAGTCTTTTTCTCTGTGCATTTATCTTACCCAACTTGCATTTTTCTGCCCAAAAGTCAGCCCTGTTCTAAACATTGTCAGGTGTATCAACTTCCAGTCTATTTCCTAGATGGCCCTGTAGCTTCACTGAAATAATAAAGCTGTGGGTTTGCATCAGGTTTGTCTCTGTGCTTTACAAAAGGAGCTGCTATCTGGCTGTTAACACATTCAGCTAGCTGTTCAGGCCACCCAGATGAAGCTGCTACAAAATGGAGCTTGCATTTTGCAGTTAAACACTTCAAGGAGATAAGCTACTGCTACATCAATTATCTCCCTGTAAGAGACCGTGGTGGGAATTCACACTATCACATTCCATTCTGTTCACATCTACTACAAGTAAAAATAGAACTGTGATGGAATGAAGATGTGTGTGTGCATGTGTGTGTGTATGAGTATGAGTATGGGTATGTGTGTGTGAAAACAAATAGAGTCACCCAGGAGTGTGACTCCAGTTTGACAGGGGTGAAAGTAAAAGATATAGTAGAACTGCGTAACCAAAACCATCAATGACTGCATTACTGTATGTATTCAAAACAACTATAATAGAAACAGGAGAAAACGTAAAGGTACCTTATTGTCACCAGAAAAAGATCTGGGTTTTTTTCAACCATTTCTTATTCAATTTGATTAAAACATCAGGTGAAAACTGCTCTCATAAGGTTTTTTTAATTAATGAATAGTAAAGAAACCTTCACACATACAGTTGTACATACTGTTTCCACAATGAATGCCTTTACAGTACAAATAGTGGACTTTGCCATTAAGAATGCCTATTAAAGATATAGTATGTAATTTTTGGCAGGGACCTGTATCACCGTGTCTTGTGCATTGAGTTTGTTTTAAGATACAATGCTTGAATCACTCAGAATATTTGATACTTTACATTCAAGTAATCTATTTCCTCCCGATTCTGATTTTTAATCAACATTTACAGAAGAAATCCTTTATTGGTACTTCTTCTAAATCTACATTAAAATAAGAGTTAACCATTGGAAGGTTCTCCTTTAATAAATTTATAAAATTATCTGAATGGAAGGAGCATATGCTCAGTTTTTACAATTTAAAATATTAAATAAAACTTTCTCATGAGGAAGAAGCATTTGCTCGGTCTGATAAGAAGTTGTGCAAAAGTATTAGGAAGTTAGAATTGGATTTATGTGTTACATTGTAAGCTCCCAGTTCTGCCGAATTTAAGGCCATTTAATAGTGCATTTTAGCACTACAATCTTAAACTTCCTACTGATCCTGAGTGCACATATATGAGACATGTATTAGTATCCAGGCATCAGAGGCCCTATGAATTTCATGACTGAATTTAGGCAAGTTTATTTAACTATTAAGTCCCAATAATTAAATGAGGATTTCCTTGTCAGTAGGCTTATCACCATAACCTTAGAATTGCTTAGCCATTCCAAGTTTTGTATATTCAGCTAGAGAATTTATAGTCAGAAAACTAATCTCCTTGTAGTTGGTATTAAACACTTGGATAGCATAACTGATCTTCATACAATGTAAAGCTTACACAAGTTGATCTGAGGTTGAACAGAATGGTATAATTGTGTAGTTCTTCAGTTTCCATGCAATTCTGAAGGCTGGTCCTGGATATTGATAGCATGTTTCATGACCCTTGTGCCTGTAAAGAGTTTTCTTGATTTAAGTCAAATACATTTAGTTAACTCTTGAGTGTAGTGTAAATATTTATCTGCCAGTCTGACATGGAGGTTGCTCAGGAATTGGAGAGCCTTGCATTCTTTTTCATTTGTTTAGAAAATGTATGGGCAAATATATTCAGTAGCTGAAACCTGATTTGTTCAAGTTAACTAGTCTGAGCAATGTTCAAGTGCTGCTGTTTTGGAATCTAGCAATTTGATTTGGAAGATTAAATAATGAAAGTTAGGAATGTATTTTTAGGGGATTTTTAGAGGAGGAATTTAAATCTCTGACATTGACAGTTTACTTACATCCTTGCTTATGTCATTTAAAAACAAAACTAGACTTTTCTGTAGAATTCCAAAAATGGAATCTATATTATTTCAACAATAAATGCACATAATCATAAAAGAAGAAAGGAAAAGTGATAAGAGAAAGAAAAATCATTTGTGGTGCTGTCACCAGGGGGGTGATTTTATTATATTTATGTATTATATGACTCTTCTTTTATTAGTTTTATTGTTTTTATATAAGGTTTTATATTCTGTAAGCCGCCTTGAGTCACCAAGTGTGAATAGGCAGCAATATAATTTCCTTAAATAAAAATAAATAAATAAAAATAAACAAATAAAACCAGCATTAGAAAATGACTCCATTTTAAATTCCTTTTGCTGATGCCCTGACATATTTACAAAGAGATTACATTTTTAAAACAAGGAAAGGAATGTTCTACTGAATATCCCATGTACTTTGCTATGTTTAATAAAATGCTACATTTTTTTTTCAGAGAAATGTTGCTTCATTTTTGTAGAAAATGTGTGGGTTTGAGAGAGTGATGAAACACCCACAATTTGCAAACAAAACTTATCCTGTTTGAAATCTACTGCCAGTTGATTTTGAAAATTGGTTTTATTTTATTAAGAAGAGAGAAGTAGCATTCCTAGCCTTGTCTCAGTTTGTCCATGGGGATTTCGTGTATCCTTCCAAGTGTATTTATTGTTCCCCAAAGAACAGGCTTTGACAGGCTCAAAGTCTGAAGTTCCCTATTTGTTGACAGAAAACGTTGGACAGCCAGCAATACGTGTACTGACTTGATATCATTTAATTTGAAAAATCTGCTTTCCCAGTAAAGGGGAAACATAGATTTTGAAGAAAACATGCGTGCAGCTGAATGCCACACCAGTGGTACTATTTTCTATTGAATCCTATTAATTGACAGATCTATTGCTGAAAATGCACAGCATGAATATTTAAGTTATTATTATTACTCATAGAATAAATCTTCAGTTGTCAATATGACAAGAGTCAACACTTTGCTATGTGTTGATCAGACATGGAAATTATTATCTGAAAGAAACACTTTTTGGGTCTGTTTTTCCTGCTATTAGAGGGGAGGAGTCCTCTTATATCTTCCACATCAACATCTTTATGCTAAAAAGAAAAAGTGTAAAATAGAATGATGTGTTTTCTTATTATATCAAGTTGGAATTTTTTTTTAAATAGATCCAGGTTTCCTCAATTTGCTGTTTAGAAAGCAGTTTTCTTCTCACATTATAGAAAAGATCATCATCCAGTAAATCATTGGATATTTTTCCAAATTTTTCCAGAACCATGCTGACCAACTGCCTTGGTGGTCCTTGCCCACCTCCAAAATATGGCTCAATCTTTTGTTACCTTATGTGAAAAGTAAGGGGCAGAATATAATACACTAGTAGGGGATGGTGCAGGAGATGGAAACAGTGGTGAGATTCAGCCAGTTCTCACCACTTTGGGAGAACCAGTTCTTAACTTTCTGAGCAGTTTGGTGAACTGTTGTTGGAAGAAATCATTAGGGCAGAGAACCGGTTGTTAAATTATATGAATCCCACCACTGGATGGAAAGCAAGTTCAACAGCAGAAAGGAAAGGCACCGAAGAAGGTAGCAACCAAATGACAAACAGGAGAAAGGGACAGAGTATCAGAGTCTTCCTAAGTGGCAACTAAACGGTGTTTCCTCAGCCCAAAGTACCACTGGCAATATTGAGTGGGATGGGCGGCCCTGGTGGGATGAGCGGAGGTTTTTAAAATAATTTGCTTTACCTTCGAAGGCAAAGGGAAGGCGGCGACAGGAGCGCATGAAGCCAAGTGTCTCCTCAGGGCTCCGGTTGCAGGGAGCAGCCCTGACTGACCGCACGTGGCTGCGCCAAACGCCGCGGCATTACTGTAACGCCGCGGCAGCAAGGGAGAAGGAAAAGCAACGGTGATGGAAGGTCTCCCGAACATCCAAGCTGTCGCCGCCCGCCCACCGAGGATGCAATGGGGGGAATTAAGTATATATATATATATATATATATATATATATATATATATATATATATATATATATATATATATCTTTGGTTATTCGGGTTTTCTCCGCGAAGATTGGAAGTATCTAGGCAATGTTTGATGAAGTCTCATTCATCATCTTCAGGCTTCTGTCTTCAGCTCTGTGCTTCTCAGATACAGAATATGTATTTCAGAACTCTGAGAAGCACAAAGCTGAAGACAGAAGCCTGAAGATGATGAATGAGACACATCAAACGCGTTGCTAGATACTCAATCTCTTACGGCAGAAAAATAACAAAGATCACATACAAATACCATGCGAGAACCTCAGAAAACAAATATATATATATATATATATATATATATATATATATATATATATATATATATATATATATATATATATATATATATATATATATATGGATCTTTGGTTATTCGGGT